>NC_043706.1:140873317-140932500 GCF_006229205.1 Suricata suricatta
GCAGACTCTGGTTCCTCCAGAGCTGGGCCAGCCACAGAGCTCTCTTTTGTTTTTACCGTGATAAATGCCTCAGGAGGCAAATACTCTAAGCTCCCAATGAAGGTTAGTGTTCAATGGAGACAGAATATGAGCCACATCTGGGGTACCTGGGTCGCTCATCGGTTAAGCATCCAGCTCTTGATGTTGGCTCAGGTTATGATCTCACAGTTCGTGAGTTCAAGCCCTGCGTCAGGCTCTGTGCTGACAGTGTGAAGCCTGCCTGGGATTTTCTCTCTCCCTCCCTCTCTGTCCCCTCCCTGCTTGTGTTTTCTCTCTCTCTCTCTATCTCACTCTCACTCTCAAAATAAAAAATAAACTTAAAAAAAGGACTATGAGTCACACCTATCATTTTTAAATATTCTACTGGCCTCACTAAAAATCCAGAAGGAAACAGGTGAAGTTAGTTTTAATAATAGATTTTATTTAACTGAATATATCCAAAATATTAACATTTATAATACCATAACCTAAGGTGCCCCAATCACAGGCAATCCCGGGACCTCAGGCGCCATGATCACACAGAGGGTGGCTCTCTTTTTGTTTCCTGGACCTGAACCTCAGAGGATATGAGAAGCTGCAGAAGGTTCCCATCTTCACAAAGGAGTTCCCATCAGGGAAAGGTTCCCAGAGGGTGAGACAATGAGTCTTAGTGCTACACTCAAGCCTACAGGTCAAGGGGTAGCCTGCACTTGGCTTACTCTGAACTTTTCACTTCCATAAAAAGTGTGTACATGTACGTATACAAACATGCACAAAATGTATTTACGTACATAAATATCCATGCATATACGTAAGCACCACACATATGTTTAGGCAACTTGGGGTTGGATTTTCTGCCATGTGCATCCAGGATGTACTGACTCATTCAGGCAATGGCTTCCACCCCGTTTGTTACTGAAAGATTGAAAACAGTGTTCCGTACGGGCTCGTGGAATATATACAGTAAAGACAAACCCTGCGGCTTCTGCCCACACGGGGCTGCAGTCTACACCCCTGGGATTGATTGCGTCCATCAAGCTGTTAATCAGCTTGGCTTCTCCACTAGCATTGTTAAGATGAAGACTTTATGATTTTTTTCCATTTTCCCCACGCATCCTGCTGTCTCCAGTGATTGCTTTTGGCAAAATCTAGGTGCATAAAGAGCTCGTTGGCATAAAGCGACAGTTTGTGATAATGTGTTCAAGTGAGTGGCTAATCAGCATTTATCATCCCTGTAAAATAATTGATCACAGGGATATCATTTTATTCTCTGAGTGCTCATCGTTTGATGGGATTTTTCTGGTGCATAATACATTTCCCTTCTCACATGGAAAGCCGGAGGAAAGGGACATAGGTCGGCGGGGGGAGGGGTGGGAAGGTGAGGAGCGCGGTTCAGACCCCAAGGGCACTCTTTTCTAATGATGTGACTTTGGCAAGACACTTAATTTCCCCTGGCCTTAGCTTCCTTCTGAGAAAACCGGCAAATCAAGCCAATCTCATAGACTCAGTAGGAGGATGAAATGCTTTCGTGCATGTAGGTCTTTAGCAAAGCGTCTCACATATAGTAATGACATAAACAACAGACGAATTTTGATAGAACTAGCAAGTCTTAGCATCCTAACGAACAGGAGTAGCTTTTAGAGTTGTAAAATGTGTCATTAACTGCTTATTCTTTTTGTATCTTCCTAATAAATCCCTCTAAGTTGGTATGAGATTGTTTATATAGATTTATTTGCCAATGAAGCTTTACTTATTTAAAATTATAAAACAGTACAATTTTTTAAAGTTTATTTATTTATTTTGAAAGAGAGAGAGAGAGAGAGCATATACATGAGTAAGGGAGGGACAGAGAGAGAGAGAGAGAGAGAGAGAGAGAGAGAGAATCCCAACTGTGCAGAGCCGGATGTGGGGCTCAAACTCATGAACTGTGATATCATGACCTGGGCCAAAGTCAAAGCAGTAGACTTAACCAACTAAACCAATGAGACATCCCTAAAACAGGGCATTTTAGTGGGTAAATTTATACATCTCCAACTTGTGAAGTAAAAAGTGACAGTTCCTTTAAATTCCTGTCCCCTTCCCTTTCCATTTTCAAACATAGCAATGTATGTAGTTAGGGCGGATTCTTCTGGATTTTTTTTAATTTTTAAAAGTATTTATTTGTTTTTGAGAAAGAGAAAGACAGAGCAGGAGTGGGGGTGGGGGCAGGGAGAGAAGGAGATACGAATCCAAAGCAGGCTCCAGGCTCCAAGCTGTCAGCACAGAGCCCGACGTGGGGCTTGAACCCACAAGCCGTGAGATCATGACCTGAGCCGAAGTTGGACGCCCCTGCTCTGATGTTCTTGAATGAGCATAAAATGAGTGAACATAATGCTGTGTTTGTGTGCTCACGTGCACATTATGTGGATGCACACATGTGTGAATTATACTACATGATTCTGCAACTTGTATTTCCTCCCAAGTAGGATATTATGGGCATTCATGATAATGGAATGTATAAGGACATATTTAGGTAGTTTTATTTTGTTGAAATTTACAATGAAGATGCCATGGCTTCCAGAAGATTCCAGTCTTTGCCAGAAGCTGATATATGGTGCCAAGAACTTGGATCATCCTGACACTGAGCAGTTTACTTACTTCCATGACCTGTTAGACAGATCTACATGCACAAGTGTCTCATAGTTGGGACCATTTCTTCGGTTTAAAGATGTGTCAACTTCCCCAAAGTAATCTATACAGGCAAACATTTTGTACTTCAGATTTGATAAAAACACTTTTCCTTCTTATGTTCATGCCTCTGTTTATGAGAACAGGGGCCTGTTATGGGATCTTTTTTCTATGCTTTTTTTCTTTTAATTTTTTTTAATGTTTATTCATTTTTGAGAGACAGAGAAAGAGTGTGAGCAGGGGAGAAGCAGAGAGAGAAGGAGACAGAATCGTAAGCAGGCTCCAAGCTGTGAGCTGTCAGCACAGAGTCCAACACAGGGCTTGAACCCACGAACTGCAAGCATGACCTGAGCCAGAGTCAGACATTTACCGACTGAGCCACCCAGGCGCCCCTTTTCTGTGCTTTTAAAAGTCACAGAAATTGATACTAAAACAGAACGAAGCAGAGATTAACCTAGAAGCTTTCATACTATAAATTTGGAACGTGGTGTTAAGAACTTTACATTGTCTGGTAGCTAAATAAATGTTTGGAAAGATCCTGAAGTGTCAAAATTAGTAATGACTGATTACATATTACAGAGCTCTGGTTGGAAATCACTACCAAATTTTATATCTCTGGCAATCTTTACAGCTTTTCTACTCAAACCTGCTCCATTTGTGCTGAACAAATTAAAAAGACCCAAAGAGCTTACCTAATGTGCCCGATGGTCACACAGTGAGTTACTAACACAGCGGCAGCAGATCTTAGATTCCTGGAAATGGAATGGGGTAGCAGGGCAGCAGTGCCAATGAGGAAGATGCGGAGACCTATACACCACGGGGTACGCATCGCCATACACTGATCACTGTCCTGGACTTGATGTCATGTCTGCTCTTCACAATACTTTGAAAGATAGACAGGATTTCCCCATTTCTAGGGAGCAGGGAGCTGCTGTTACAATCAGAATTGGATTTGAACCTGGGTCTCTAACAGACTTTGAAGCCTGAGTTCTTTCCAGAGAAGTTGTTTTATGTGTGTCAGAATGGCGGATCAGCTGTGATCCAATACTGCTTTTCATCCTTCTGCTGTCGCGGAGATCTCTGCCCACCGTGTCCATGTTGCAGTGTGAAGTCTGGAACATTCCGTTATTCTCAGGCATGTATTTTCATGAATTCTTCCACAGCCTTTTTATCTTAGTTAATATCTGTTCTTTAGGGGCCCCTGGGTGGCTCAGTTGGTTAAGCGTCTGGCTTCGGCTCAGGTCAAGATCTCACAATTCACTGGGGTCGAGCCCCGCGTCAGGCTCTGTGCTGACAGCTGGCTCAGAGCCTGGAGCCTGCTTCAGATTCTGTGTCTCCCTCTCTCTCTGACCCTCCCTGCTCATGCTGTCTCTCTCTGTCTCTCAAAAATAAAAAAAAACCAGAAAACATAATTTAAACAAATATCTGCTCTTTAAATAGCTAGTCCCACTTTCGCCGCCTGAGAGCTTCCGCTCCATTAGCTTTCTGGCTCCGTCCCGCTGGTCATCCACACTTGAGCTTAGAGATCTTCCATGGCAGGAGCCTTCCGGACCCCGTGTGTCCACACCCACTGCCTTTCCTACATGCTCATGGGACCCTCCATCCTCTGCAGCCAGTCAAGTTGTTGTATCCGTCGCTGGTTTGTGAATCTGTGAAGTCAACGGTTGTGTCTGTACTTCCACTCTTGAATCCCCAGCACGTGGTGTTGCTCAATAGCTTTTTTCTTGGAAGTTTGTTAAATGCACATGTAGCTAAGGATATATCACTGCAAGTCATTATTTAATATGTGCTATTAACACTTCTTAATTCCTGATACTTGGAAGTAACAGAGTTATGGAGCTTGCCCAGCTAGGATGCAGATACTGTGAGCATTTTAATTTTTTGAGGTCATTTGGCTGATTTCTAGGGTGTAGTTAATGTCTTCTTTGCTTTTTGAATTTTAGTATAATCTCCTTTCTCTCCTCACCAATAATTTATAGAGATGATCCCATCAAAACCTTCAAGTCGGTTTGATGAGAATTCGGTGATGGGCATACCTAAAGAATAACATGAAATAGAAAGATCACTTGTCACAAGAATTTTAGAGACATCCAGATGTGAATTGTTAATGACATCTAAATAATGGACTGTTTCTGATTTCACTAGAGAATCTAATTATGTGTATCTTAAAAATTAAAAGAATCAATGTGTAAAGGATAAGATAATCAGCTTTTTTGTACCAGTTTTTTTTTTTTTTTAATTCCAATTATCTTGCAGGATAACTAGAATTTTCTAGGCTTCCAGAAATAAGTAGGTTACATTTCCTGGCCATATTTTTCCTTCACCTCTTTTCTTTCTCTCCTCTAGTTAGAGTTGATCCTGTCCCCAGTAAGGTGAGCCACCCCTGCCTCTGAACTCTCCACTGGGTCGACAAGGGCTATTTATCACTAGCAGTCCCGAGTCTGTTCCAGAACAGGGCTGACCAAGTCCTGCACTGCTCCGCATTTCCCTGGGCTCTGGAGAAACCTGGACAGGAAAACCTGCGGTTCCTTGTCACACGGCCTGGTGTGACTGTGTTATCATAAGCCTTTCCCATGGTTGCTTTCTTTTATCATGTTTTCTTCATTCACACTACCTCCAACCTTTAGATTTTCCTTTTTTTCACTGTGGGCAAAGCTAGCAACATCTCAAAAAGGGCTTTCCAGTGAATTAACTTGTGACGTTCGTACTGCTAAGAGGTTAACAGACAGAGAGGTAGGAGGTGTCGCTATTTTGCTTATGGCAGGGACTTGGAGGCGCACTGGGCTGAGGCCAACACACTCCCAGAATCTTAACGAGGCTGATTGCCCACCGTCGGCTTGCTCTTTCCACCGACGTGCTCTTCGGCATCTGGCATAATCGGGAACAGTAGCCAGCAGGCGTCAGGATGAATTGTCTACTGCTGCGTGAGCACCGACGATGAAATTGATTTGCCGTCTTTTGGGGAGCGGAGGTTTATAATACGAACAATAGAAAGTTCAAAACCAGCACATTTATTATTTATGCAGGTGCTGTTCAAAGGCATAATCAACAGCAAGTTTAAATGGGCTATTTTGATAGATTGTTCCATGTCTGACCCTGCGAAGACCTTTTTAGATGTTTTAAAAAGTTGAGCTGCATGAATCTTTGAAATCACCTTCTTCAGAAATCATACTCAGCGAGCCTTTGCTGCGTATCAACCCATCCTTAAACTTCAGTGGCTCCAAACAATTGCTTGGCTCATGATTCAGTGGGGCAGAAATTCAAGCAAAGCCCAGGGGGGCTGTTTTCCTAGTTTTGGCTGGATTCGCTCTTCCGTGGCAGCCTTGAGATCAGTTAGGGTGGCTGGTCCAAAATGGCTTCTGATGAAGCGGCTCACCTTCTTTTGGGGACTTCTCATTTTCCAGCAGGTGCGCCCTGGCTTGTTGGCACGTGGCTGGACAGGGTTCAAGACAGTGAGCAGAGCCATGTAAGGCTGGGAACTGGGAATGGCTGGGTGGATGTTTCTGCAGCATTCACTGGCCAACAAGTCAGAGGCACAGGACTAATTTAAAAGGAGGGGGATAAACGTCACTTCTCGTTAACTGGAACTGCACAGTCACAATCAAATGGGCAAAGATAGGGGGTCCTGGGTGGCTCAGTAGGAAGTGTCTGATTTTGATTCAGGTCATGATCTCACAGTTCTTGGGTTAGAGCCTGCATCAGGCTCGCTGCTGTCAGCTCAGAGCCTGCTTCGGATCCTCTGTCCCCCTCTCTCTTTGCCCCTCCCCTGATCTCTCTGTAAAATACACATTTCTTTCTTAAAAAAAAGGGAAAAGGTGAAAGGGTTTGGATATTTGTGCAATCTAACACAGAAATAAATAAAACCTTTATAATATGCAGATATCAGGGTAAAGATGGTGGGTTTCATAGGACATTTACTTTTGCTCCTTCCTGAATCCCCACTAAAATGACAAAGCATAAATCCAGAAGAACAAATAAGGGGGAGAAATAATAATTTTTGGAAGCTGGAAACAAATGGATGAATGGTAGCCCAGACAGAAAACACTGACTCCTAAGCCAGCATCAGGGAAAGTCAAGACCCCCTGATTTATGATATAAAACCATCAAATTCTTAGAGATTACAGACTTCAGAGACCTCTGAAAATAAAGAGAAGGTGGGAGAAAAATTAGGAAGATTGGTTTGGGGGGTGACAGGACTCCCAGGCCCCTCCCAACCCCCATGGATGATGGGAAGGAAAGAGTGTTCTCTGGAAAGGCTACACCAGAGAATCTTTGGGCTCCCAGGAAGGTGTCACAGAGGAAGGCTCCTCCGATGCTGTTGAAAACAAGAGGTTAAATATGAATGTTCCCATTCCACGTGCAGAGCTGCTGGCCATTCTCCCCAGTTGGCTTCCAGAAAGATAACCTCCACTACAGAAAATTCTTCACCAGAGAATCTGATGCTCCCACAAGTAAAGATCGAAAAATACTGACAGCAGATCTTCTTCCATGAACAAGTCTAACCATGTATCCCCTCAGAGCTACTCCTCAGTTTTCAGTGCTCCCTGTTAAATATAAACAGACAGTCATGGACCACTTGACATCTTAGGAAAGCTTGTAATGTGGAAGGGAGAGACCAAGGCAAATAAGCAAAGACACACAATTTAAGGGTACATAAATTCTGAAGAAAGAAAATACCAAAACAATTGCCATTAATATCTTCAGTGTGGTACCCCCCCAATAAAAAGTACACCTACCCAGGAAGAAAAATGTGCTGTAAAGGAGGTAAATTGAGAGACTTACAAGTGCTCCTAGAAGTTAAAATATGAGTTATGATAAGAAGTTAGCAGAGAGAACAGAAAACAAAGTAGAGGAAATATCCCCAAAAGTAAAAACAAAAAACAAAAAGAAAGAAAGAAAGAAAGAAAGAAAGAAAGAAAGAAAGAAAGAAAAGATGATGGATGATAGAAGGAAAAAAAACCACAAGGTAATCAGAAGATCAATCTGGGAGGTGCAACATTAGAATAATAGAGGTTCTGGGAGAGAAGACAGGGAAAACGGAGCACAGAAATTATCATTGAAATAAATCAAGAAAATAAGACATTCCAGAACTGAAGGTTCTCTATTGAAAGGCTGATAAGAGAACTTAGCACAGAGTATGAAAAGAGATCCACGCTAAAGTGTATCATCATGATATTTTGGAGCACTCAGGACAAAGAAGGTTCTTCCAGCTTCTGAGAAATAAAAGTATCATCTAGGGGCTCTTGATTGGCTCAGTTGGTTAAGCATCCAACTCTTGATTTTGGTCAAGGTCATGATCTCACGGTTCATGGGATTGACCTCCACTTTAGGATTCTCTCTCTCCTCTTCCCCTGCTCATACTCTGTCTCTCTCTTTCTCTAAGTAAAACAAACAAACAAACAAACAAACAAGTAAATAAATAAACCTTTTTTAAAAAAGTCATCCAAATGGTCAGGAATAGAAGGGCTTTGAATTAAATAGCTACACCAGAGATTTAAAGACAATGAAAAATGGTCTCTCACTTAGAATATTGTACTCAGGTAAACTCTTAATCAAGTGTGAGTGTAGAAGAAAGACATTTTAGACAGACACTTTCTGAAAAGTTTTACCTTCCACACAACCTATCTCAAGAGACCACCGGAGGATGTGCTCCATCACGGTGAGGGAGGAAGCCAAGAAGGAGTAGACTCGAGATAAAGGAAAGAGGAAATACAATGTAGAAGAGATGGATCCTCAGGGCAAAGCTGTGGGTGATCTCACACTGAATTCTGTGCAGTTATGAGGTCACCTGCCCCAGTTGGAGCATGAAAGGGAGAGAACATTTCAAGATGAAATGGACAGAATGCCCAGTACCTCTGAGTCTATTAAGAGGAGAATTTGATCCGGTAGTATGTCTGAAGTTGAGATATCGAGAAGTACCTGAAAACAACAACAAACTCAAGAAAATTATTAATTCAGGTGAGATAAAAATGTACACAAAATAAAAATTATATTGCACTGTATGACTAACATTTACACAGATGTAAGTGATACAATACTTAATAATACTCTATCCAAAATTAGGATGTCTGTGTTGGAAGGGTGGGATGAAAGGGTAGAGAGGTGAGGGGGGCATCGAGCAGGGTCACTGTGTCATGTCAGTGCTGGGGGGACATTTATGTGGTGGAAGTATCCCCCAGATGGACCAAGAGGATCCTTTCACAGAGAGTGCAGTGAGACGAGGGCTTTTCTAGCCTTAGAGTGGCCCATGCTGTAGGTGCAAGGACCCTGGGGAAGAGAGCTATCCGTCTATACTTCATGGTAGAAAATCACTAATATTGCCTAAAATATAGAATGAAGACATAGAAATATAATACATAATTTAGAGATACAGAGATGACTGTCAACAGACTTAGTAAAAGGATAGAAAGTAGTTTCCTTGGAGAAAGGGAACATGGGCATGAAGGACACTACTGTTCTTCCTAACAAATTTGAGGACTCTCTTTAGTGTATGTGCCATATATATGTGTGAATTTGATAAAAATACACCCTTAGAAGGGCTCTTGGCTGGTTCATTTGGTTGAGTGTCTAACTGTTCATTTTAGTCAGATCATGATCTCATGTTTCGTGGGATCAAGTCCCATGTCAGGCTCTGCACTTACAGCATAGAGCCTACTTGGGATTCCCTCTCTCCCTTTCTCTATACCCTTCCCCTGCTCATGTTCTTGCTTTCTTTCTCTCTCTCAAAATAAATACGTAAACTTAAAAAAGTTTGTTCTAATGATTCCATGCTGCAGGCTGATTACATCAAATTGGAACTTTTGGCAATGTTCTGTGAGGTGGAATAGGTCTGCATTTGAATACTTCATCTCCTCTCAGATGAAATCTCCTCTTGGTGACTTATAAGGGTAGTTAGTTACCTAGGAAGGAGTTCCTTACTAGTATGATAGCAACTAGAGACCTGAATGTGTGGACATGATATAAAGCTACTGATATGGCTACCTTCTCAAAAGTCTGTAGCTGGCATTTAAGGATTGGAATATGGACATATTATAAATAAAGAGTCATTTTGAGCACAAGCACACACTTTCAAGATGACAAAATATTTTTTATTAATAACAGCATGTAATATAGTTTTTAGTATATAGTGTTATATTTAATGGTACTACTAAGATAAAGGTGGATACAATTTCTATCTGGAAATTATGATGAGTAAGCACATATTTTTAGCATTTTATATCACAGGATTTGGTTACATACAATAGTCTGTAAGCTACATATGTTCATGTAGCTATTTTATTTTTAAATCATGCACTTGAGTAATTCAGCTGGTGCAGAAATTTTAAATAAGGTTCAGGCTTGGGCTCAGTCATTATTCAGGCTCTTGGCTCAGAGTTGTCTCTCTCTGAGACTTTTTCAGGTCACTTTCATGACTGCATGACCTGGGACACTCTGGGCTTGAAGGCCCAGGAAGCTGATGTGCTGACATCCAAACATAGTCCAGAGGTCAAGGGAAAAGTCACACTCACCAAGCCATGAGACCAAAGTCTGAAGTCCAGCTCATAATAAAGAATTAAAATGTCCAAAGTAACACTGACACTTCCACATTTGGCCAATGTGGAATGACGGGAACCAGACTTTCTTTCTTGGAAGAAAATAAAAGCATTTGAGAAAATATATGAAATGATGGTTTTTCATCTATCAGGGAGCCTAGGCCAGTAATCCCTGAGGGGGACAACAAACGTATCAGTCCTATGAACACACCCAGCTTTCTACAGAGAGAACTTCTGGGCCACTGCACTCGGAGAAGAACCCATGTAGAGTGGGAGGATTCCTTGCATTGAAGAGATGAAGCCAGGAGACCAGGTCAACTACGGTGGCTGGGGTTCACAGGCAGGAGTGCTGGGAGCAGGGAGCCACACACAGAAAGACACTGAGCTAAACAGAAGCTCCTTCTTAATTGTATTTTAAGGTGGATCAGCACAGATGTATGAGTAAACGGCCCCAAGCTGAGGGAATGAGCACCTGAAAGGAGGAGAAGGAACAATCCCCAGCACACATGACATCAGGATCAGAACCATTCAGCCAGGCACACTGGAAAAGCCTTGGATACACAAGGCACATAGAGTGCACAGAAAACCTGGCTGAAGGCCATTCCTTTCTTGCCTAACAAAGCTTAAAAGCAAGTCTTAAAGGATCAAACTCCTGCCAAATACTTTGTGTTTCAGTACATAGGTCAAGGTATTTATAAGAATACAAAAATATATACAGTACCCAGCAAAGTAAAATTCAGTCCTCTGGCATCTAATAAAGAAGTTCCAAGTATGCAAAGCAGCAGGAAAATACAACCCACATAAGGATGAAAAACAATTAATAGACTAGAATGAGTAGATAAGAAAAACACAACGATTATAACTATACTACATGTATTTAATATGGTGCAGAAAAGATTAATCATGTTAAGCAGAGATACAGAAGATTTAAATACTCAACCTGAACTTGGAAAATACAGTGATGGAGTTGAAAAACACCCTGGGAAGAATTAACATCAGAATAGACACCATAGAGGAAAAGCTTAGTGAACTTGAAGACATAGCAATAGAAACTGTCCAAAATGAAAGAGGAGCTGAGAGATATTTCAAGTGGCTCACCATAAGTACAGTTTAATTGGTATCCTCAAATGATATTGGGGGGAGGTAAGAAACATTTGAAGAAATATGGACTGAGAATTTTCAAGTTTGATTAAACACTGCTATCCCACAAAGAAAACCAATCCCCCCTAAAATGTGAAGAAAACCACAAGACATTAAAATAAAACTGCTTAAAACCAGCGATGAGGAGATCATATAAGCAGCCAAAGGAAAAGAAAAGACTTTATATAAGAGGAACACTGATAGAATTAAAACAGATTTCTTGTCAGAAAGAGTGCAAGTCAGAAAATGGTAAAAGTACCATTACCGAATTTAAATTACCGAAAAGGGAGAAAATCTCGAATTTCATGCTGTATGAAATATCTTCCAAAAACAAATGGAAAAGAAAGACTTGTAGTTAGTCAAAACCTGAAAGAATTCATGAGTAGCAGACTTACATTGTTATAAATGACAGGGGATACCTACAAGCAAAAGAAAAATATTAGCATATGGGAATCTACAGAATGATCCATAGAAAAACCATCAGAAATGGTAAATGTTGGGGCATCTGTTGTCTCAGTAGGTTAAGCATCCAACTTTTGACTTTGGCTTTGGTCATGATTTCATGGTTTGTGAGTTTGAGCCCCACATCAGGCTGTGCTGACAACACAGAGTCTGCTTGAGATTCTCAGTCTTCTTCTCTCTCTGCCCCTTCTGCTTGTCTCCTCTCTCTCTCTCTCTCTCTCTCTCTCTCTCTCTCAAAAATAAATAAACTCAAAGAAACCCAGAAATGGTAAATGTTTGGGTGAATATAAAACATGGTTTTTTTTTTATGAAAAAATATCTTTTTAATAATGCATGTTAACTAAATTTATTGTGGTCATCATTTTATAATATGTATAAGTCAAATTATTTTGCTGTATCCTTTAACCTTGTGTAATGCTGTATGTCAATTAGATCTCAGTAAATCTGGAAAATTTCCTTAACAGATAATTAAATGCTTAAGGCAAAAATAATAACAATATATCCTTGGGTTTATAAAATTATGTGCTACTAAATGATTGGTCTGCCAAAAAAAAAAATGCTTACTGTATAGTAGTTCCCAATTTCCATCATGTACGTACTCCTGCCCGGCTGATTGCAAGTCGAGCAAACTACAAATGGATTTGAGGATGGATGCACACAGTTGACTTTCGTGAGATGGTAAAAATGGGCTTATAAAATGTGTCAGTAATATATACAACTACATAGCACAAAATTTGAGAGGGAAGAAAGTAAGGATACTATTTTGTAAAGTTATTATGCTGAACATGAAGAGATATAATAATAGAGCTTGAAGACAGACTGAGATTACATATAGATGTTAACACTAGAGCAGCCAATATGTAACAAAATGAAGTTATAGCTAACACACTAACAAAGACACAGAACATGCTAAAGAGATAAACCTAAATGCTTTTATAGATTAATTTTAGAGATACATGTACCACATGAAGAAATTTCAAAAATTAGATTGCTAGGGAAAAGCACTTTGTAATAGAACATGTACCATACAACACTATATCTATAAAGCTTAAAATATTTAAAATATCACTGTGTTTTGTGGATCTATACTATACATATGTAGGGATGGGAATAATAAACATAAAAGTCCAAATAAGTATTATTTCTAGGGGGAAGGAAGAGATATTTCTTGGAGGAAGACAAAGAAAGGCTTAACTCGAACTGTAATATTCTGTTATCTGAAATCTGAAGCTGAGATAAACATGGTCTGATTTGATTAAGTTTATTGTTGGGTATATGAGTTTGTTATGCTGTATCTATAAAATTTTAATGATTTTAGCATCTCAAAATTTAAAAAATACTAATCAATTCTTCTGTCACAGGTTTCAGAACACCTGAGCTGGATGACCAGCCCAGTGTCCCTGCTAGGCACAGTTCATGCCAAGGCACACCATGATAAGCAGAGAGCAGTGCATGGTGGGGACAGATCTGGGCAAAAGTCAGCCAGAAAAATGAATCACGTTTAATGGCATTAACCTTAGAAAATGTGATGTCAGGATAAGCATTGCTATAGGGATTAAGGTTTATGATGTTTATCGTCAACACTTTAAATATTTTAATATATTCCATAAGACAGGGCCACAATTTTGCAGATTTAGCTGACTTCTTCCTCCCCTCCTTCCTCCCTTCCTTCCACCCTTCCTTCCTTCCTTCATCTTCCTTCCTCTCCCTTCTCCCTTTTCCCTGCTTTCTCCTCCTTCTTATTTGTCTTTTCCTTCCTCTTTGTCTTTTTTTGCCAGCATTTTTTCCATAGTTTTGTTTTGGTTTATTCCACGCTGATATTTTTAGTTTAAAGTTCATGGTGGGGGGCAATTTTTCTTCATTCTTCAGATCTGACCTCAGGGTAGAAATAACTTTCTTGTAATCTCAGAGTACTGACAATAGTCTGTAATAGATTTTAAACTTTTATTTGACTTTGGATTTAAATAAAAATAAAAATAATTTCTATTTACATCCGGATTATTGCTCATGTAGAAACCATTGCATATATAACTATTTACATAGGTCGTATGAGGATTTTTTTTTGGATGAGGCATACATTATAATCATGCTTAAAAAAAATCACAGTGTGTTTTATCATAAAAATGTGATAGAATTATGTCCCTGTTAACGCAATCCCTTCCCTTCCTTTTAATTTCCTCATCTGTAGAATGAGAGAGGTGGGCTTTCTGAGGTCCTTTGAAGATAAAATGTCCCTTTCTGGTACCTCTAGTATCTGGCATTTTTTATTCCGTTTCTCCAGCTGTCACAGAGTAAATGAGGGGAGAGATACCAATATACAGGAGTCGCCAGATGCTGCCATTTCAGATAACATTCAGTGTTTTGTTGGCTGAATAAACACATAGCAGGATCTGGGGATGCAATGTTATCTTTACAGCCATTGTTATGATGGAATTCCGTGGGGGGCTTTTACCGTCTCCAGTGAATTGTTTATTAGATGATATTTTGACTGGAACTATTTTCTACAGTTTCCACTATCTACACAGACAAAGAGGGAAACTCACAGTATTTCTAAATTTTCAGTGCTCAGAGATATGCGCCTGACCTAAATTATAAGCTTGCATTTACGAGAAATGCAAAAAATAGGATATGATTAAACAGATCCAAGGTTATTTAAAAAATCAAGCTTGACTAAATTTGATGAAATGTGAAAACCGAAGACACTGAGTGGAAATGTGGCCTGCGTCAATGGCAAGGACACCTTTCCTGGAGCCTGGATGGAGGCAGGAGTCCTGAGATACAGAGGACTAGCTGTCCTTCGTTTGGTAGACATGATCAGTGTTGTTTCTCATTTTCTGATAGAAAACATACAGGTCATAATTACCCCGGTATATAATCACTTGTGGAGATGATTAATATCCAAATATTCAGCCCTACCCAAGATCTAGCCAACCAAAATATCTGGGCCAAATCTCAGCACGTGTGGTTTGGCAGGGGTCCACGGTGACTCCCATAATCCTGGGGCTGATCTTTCCTTCAAAGTTCAGAACAGGGCAACCTCCCTCAACCCAAGTTTGGTTTTGATGCCCTGGTGCCTTGAACACCATTGTGATTTTTCTCACTGTAGAGTAAGGGAGTTTCCTGTCTGCACTGCCAGGGTCCACTGGAAGGCAGGAAGCATGACTCAGTCACTGGGGATCATCAAAGCTCATTTTTTATTAGACTGTTTTTATAAAATGTAAATAATGACGCTAACACTATTTTTATTTTATTTTGTTTCATTTTATTTTCTGTTTATTTTTGCGACAGAGAGAGACAGATCATGAGCAGGGGAGGGTCAGAGAGAGGGAGACAGAATTAGAAACAGGCTCCAGGCTCTGAGCTGTCAGCACAGAGCCCGGTGCGAGGCTCGAACTCACTAACCATGAGACCATGATCTGAGCTGAAGTCGGACACTAAATCAGCTGAGCCACTCAGGCGCCCCAACACTATTTTAGTATAAGCGTTTTGTGAGTCACCTAACAGTCTTCTAAGGTCTATGTTTTAAAAGCTTCATTTCACAGAGCAGGAAATTGAGTAAATGTGAATTTAAGTCTCTCTCCCTCATGTTTTCTCCATAAAGTACATAGTCCCACAATCCACAAGCCAGCTTTATACATAATAATATTTTTATTGAGCCTAGAGGAGCAGGCAGCTCCTTGATGTGACAAGATTATTTTCTGGATGCCTAGAAGAACCAGATAATACCACCAGGCAATTTGATGGAGGCTAGAGAGAATCCCCTACAAAGGGCTTGAAAGCAAAGAATAGGCCTTTAGAGTAATCTGTTCAAGCAGATAGACTCAGGGCTTGGGAAGATATTCTTGAAATGAGTAATGTGAGTAATCCAAGCAAAGTCTGAATTCCCACATCAGTGCTCAGGTGCCTGTGGAGACAGCAAGTGTTACTCACTTTGAGGGCCAAGAAGGACGACCCAGAAACTACACGGTCAGATGGTAGCCTGACTGGCCTCATAGGCAAGGAGGCCGAAGTTGTGAAGACTCTTCTAGTTCAGAGATGATGGTTTAGCCATAACTTTCTGGTCAGTGGTGGTGAGCAACCAGTTTCTCATGACCTTTGCTGTGAGGAAGGGGTACCTCCAAGTAGAGGCACCACAGAGAGGCAAAATTTTAACAAATCTTGACTGATGGTGATGAAATGTAGGGCCATTGCCTATTGGAGGGTGTCCCTTGGCTTGTTCATTGCACATTTCTTGGATGCTCTATACTTGTAAGGTAGGGAGAAGAATCAGATGTTTAGGAACATGGACTGATTTAAAAGATTTATGTGTGCCTTGTCTTTTTTTGTGTGTGTAAAATAGCATTTTATACTATTACAAATATTTGCTGAATTGTGGATTTGGGCAAACCTGTATGCAAATCCCAACTTAACCACTTTATCAGCTGTGGGACCTTAGACAACTTCATTCATTTCTCCAAGCTTCAATTTCTTTATCTATACCACGGGGTCAATAACAGGTACCTGTCTGGTTGTTGTTTCACTGTTAATTCAAGAATTTAAGCCATGCATGGGAGTCAGCTTGTGTTGATTCTGAGAGGCAAATGTTAAACAGTTGATAGCTTGAAACTGGTTATGGTGGAAGAATGTATGCCACAGAAATCTGGCAGGAAAACATCTTCCCTCCACCCCACAGAACCTAATGACCAACACACCACTGAACGGAAGGCCTGGAAACAGCGCTAAATAGTGGGAGAGAACAGTGGGGCGATGCTTTCCTAGAGAAACACTTGTAGGAATATCATTTGTTTGTGCGGTTGATAAGGAATGCCCTTGCTTCTGAAACTGCATTTACCATCTACTTATTTCAAGGGAGAATGTGCTAAGTGGTCCAGAGACTAACTCTTGGCAGAGAGGAAGCCAGTCAACTGAGAAGTTTGATGATGTGCGTTAAGTTTCTGTGCCAGTCTTTGTTGACCCACATGCCTGACTATAACACTAGTCCTTCAACTGTTTTAGGACAAGAGGACCTCCTCTTTTGTAATTTATTTTTACTTGTTTATCATCTCCTAGGTTTGCAATTTGGATGATTTTCAGCACATACAGCATCAACTGAAACAATGAAAGTGGTGAGTAACTGATACTATAGATATTTTTCTTGATGATCTTGTGAACACCAAGTAGTCTTCATAGGATTAATCAATTTTAATTCTTATGCCACCAATGCTAGATATTTTTTGTTACCCTCTTCTGGTTGTTGTTGAACAGAGGGACTTTCTCTGCACAATACAACTAGTCTAGAATTTTGCTCCTGACAGGTTTTTCTAATTCATCTGAGACCATTATAATAACTACTTCATAATACCCAAAAGGAAGGAAATTATATTTATTGTGATCATATGTCCCAGATTTTCCAAGATACTTTCCATTTTATAATTTTATTCTTTCAATTAAGATGATTTATTACATGTCAGGGAATCATGATCTACTTTTATTCTGCTTTAAGACTTTAATATGAATGAATTAATATAGTATAAAAATAGCATAGTTTCTTAACACAAGAAGTAGATGAATGATTTATATGAAAAAATCATATAAAGGTGTAATGACTAATTCATATTTAGTTGTAGATTTAATAATCCTCAATTAATCAAAAAGAACAAAATTACCCGAGATTAAAAATTCAGATTGGCAAATTCAGAACATATGATAACCATGCATGGTCTTTCTTGAACTTGGTAATGGAAGGTAATAACCCACCCATGAACTACTATGTAGTACTTATCACAGGGTTAAGTTTGATAATCCAGTCAGAAAAGGAGCTAAAGCAAACTATCACATAGATACCTTATTTTACGACTGTCCAACTACAGAACTTCCCTTAGATGGGAAGAAACCAAAAAGAATTGATTGACAGATGGCTTGATTTTTTATTTTTTTAATGTTTATTTATTTACTTTAAGAGAGAGAGAGTGTGTGTGCACAAATGGGGGGAGGGGCAGAAGAGAGACTCTTAAGTAGGCTCCAAGCTCAGGGCAGAGCCTGACATGGTGCCCGAGCTCACAAACCATGAATATCATGACCTGAGCCAAAATCAAGAGTTGGGTGCTTAACCAAATGAACCACCCAGGCGCCCCTTTTTATATTTTAATATTTATTTAAGGACTGATTTTAATATATATAAATAAGCTATAGGAAACGTGGAGACTTTGTAAGAAATACCTTTCTTCTTCCTCAGGATAGAAATTCTGTGAGATTTGAAAATGAAGTTTTGTATTACCAGATGCATTAGTAAAGGAGGCAATTGCAGAAGGGACAATGGTCCCTGGCACAGTGGGAAGAAAGGCTAAGAGAAGAGAGGAGCAAACAAAATATAGTAGATGGTTGAGGTTACAAGGAGGAAGTTAACATTATTTCGAACACGATTATATTCCAAAGATACAAGGGGCTTTGGATATATTTTTAAATTTTGACTCTCAGAACACATCTTGCAAGGCAGATAATATCCCCAACAGTCACGATTGCCTCAGTTGTGGAACCAGAATTTGAATTTAGGTCTGTCATATTTCAAAGCCCACACTCTTTCCAAGACACCATACTGCCTCCCAGCCACTCACTGGGCTTCTATTATGTGCCAGATTCTTTGTAGGCAATTTCTCATTTTAGTCTCAGGAAAACAGTTAAGGTATTTTTTATAGACAAGCCTGTTTCATTTATATAATATCACAATTTTAATTCTCAAAGGCTCTTTCCTGTTATCTGAATGTTCCTTTATAAGATTTTTATTTTTAAAGATAAAACCAATACTATACATAAAAGCACAGTTAAAAAGAACATAGCAGAGGAAAATGGAATGAATTGCATTTCAGAATAGTACTTTCCATTGGCTGATCCCACTGATTAATTGATACCTCGTTTCATAACATGGCCTTAGCTGTTGTTTCAAGCCTGGTCACACCCCCAGATTAACCCGGGGAGCTTTGTAAGATCACAAAACCATGTGTCCCTTACCTGGAGGTTTTGCTTCACTAACTCTCGAGTGAAGCCTACCAGTGAGTTTTCTCAAGTTCCTCACTTAATTTCTGAGCCTCACTTTTCACAACTACAAAATAGAAATGAAAACACAAATCTTCCAGGATTGTTGTAATAGGTGAGGTAATGAATATAAGGCATCTGGTGGTCCTTGGTGTCCGTCCAATGTAAGCTGTAAATGGAGGATACTTACCCTACTGTTCAAAACATGGTCTTGGATTTATGGAAATGTGCTTTTTGGGGGGGGGGGGAATTTGTATGCAGTAAATGCTACTACCTTCATTCCATCTAAATTTCTATTTGCCTTGAGTTTTTATTGCTTCAGGGCAATCTGTTTTCAGAGCTAGGATGAGCCTAATTCTCTCCAAGCAAACTGTGTTTTGTTTGGGTGCCATTATGAAGTCCACCATCTCTTTCTCCCCAAACTACTTGCTGTGAACCCACTGCACGGGGTGTGACAGTTACATCAAAATGAGGCACAGATGCTACTGAGCCACACTCAGGAACTGTGACAGGCAGAGACAGTGTCCCCCCAGGTACTCTGGGGGTCACCTACCTCCCAGGTGTCAGTCCCCAGGTGCTCCAATGGGGAATCCTTGTGTGATGCCACCTGCCCCAGCGCCCACATGGCCGGCAGGTGCACCCCAGACACGCCTTGAGGACTTCCTCCTGTGAATCTGAAGTTAGCTCGTCCTCCCAGCTTGGGTCTAAAGATGGAATTGTCCCCCGCTTTTTTAAAAATTTAAATTTTATCAAATAATGCCTGTATGTGGTTTTAAAAATCAAATATTACTAAAAGGTTTAAAATGTAAAAGCAAGCATTCCTTTGACCTTCTGATTGCCCCTACTTCTGCTATTTTGTGTACTACTTTCAGTATTTACTTCCACATTCTAAAGAATATAATATACAACTCTTTTTTATTTTTTAAATTTAGATACTATATATAGACTCCTTTTTTTCTAAATGGAAGATGAACATTTAATTCTCTTAGACATCTTCCTGCTTCTCTCCCATTTCCCTTTCTGCCAAGAGTCTTTTAAAAAATTTTTTAATGTTTATTTATTATTGAGACAGAGAAACACAGCATGAGTGGGGGAGGGGCAGAGAGAGAGGGAGACACAATATCGGAAGCAGGTTCCAGGCTCTGAGCTGTCTGCACAGATCCGGACGCAGGGCTCAAACCCACAAACCATGAGATCATGACCTGAACCGAAGTCAGACACTTAACTGATTGAGCCACCCAGGTGCCCCTTGCCAAGAGTCTTAATAAAAGTACATGGTGATTTTTGAACATTCAGTATTTACATTACTATAACTCATTCACAGATGATTATGATTCCTTTCTTGTATTTTGTTTTCAATATTGAATTGTTTAGCTATTTCTTCATCACTGATTCCCCTCCAAATGTTCCAATCAATCAATAAATATCCTTCCTGAATTAAAGATGTGAACTGCCTATTTTCCTTGGATGCATCAGTACTGGAATTTATTGGCTTGGGTCTCAGCAGCATCTGGGTCCTGCAGACATGCATGGCTGCCATATTGGACTCTTCTCTACCAGCACTTGGAGAATTCTACTTACTTCTCTTCCAAACTCGACCTTTTGCTTCTTGAATCTTTTTCCTCCTTTGTTGTCTGGAGTTGGTATAATTCATTGACCTTTGGCTTTCTGAGAAAAATCTGTGTGAGAAACAATCTTTTTGAGAACTGCAGGTCTGGAACAATCTCTTGTCTGCCCTTGATCGATGCCTTACCAAAACTGAAATTTCAGTTCCAAAGTATCTTTTTTTCAGAATTTGAAGAAATTGCTCCAATGTCTACATGTGTCCAGTTTTGCTGTTGAGAAGTATAATATTACTTTGATTTGTAATTATTACTTTTTTTATTATTATAATCTTTGGAAGACTTTAGAGTCTTTGTTTAATCCATGGTGATCTGATTAAGTTCATTTCATAATTTTTAAAGTATGCTAGACACTTGATGGAGACATTCAATCTGAAAGTTCTTATTCTTTCATTATGAAAATTATTTTTCTATTTTTTTTTGCTAATTACTTTTCCACCATTTTCTCCAGTCACTCTCTTTTGGATCTCCTATTATGTGGATGTTGGATCTCTCTGTTTTGTTTTTTAATTAATTTATTAATTAATTAATACTTTTAGTATTTTTTAATTAAAAAATTTTTACATGGACCTCTCTGATCATCTAATTACTTTATATTCTTTGTTATATTTCCCCTTTACCTTTTCTTTTAGTTTTACTTTGTAGGAAATTGCTTCAACTTACCTTATATTTAGTGGACTTTTAAAATATTATCTAATAATTTTAATTCCTAAGAGCTCATTCCTATTTTAATAACTTCCTTTTCCAAATAGTAATAGAAATCATTATTATTTATATTTAGGGGAGCCTTTTTTAATTTTAGCAATATATAGTTTTCTTTTGTCTGTATGATGATAAATACATATATATGTATATATATATATATATTTTTTTTTAAGTTTCTCCTACTTCTTGTCTAGTGTCTTTTTCTCCAAGTTTATTTTCTTGATTCTTTTCTTTTATTCCCTGCCTTTCATGTCAGAAGCTTTCCTCCAATGTCTGGTGGTCTTTAGTTATCTGTCATATTTAGGAGCAAACCTATAAAAATGTATTAGAAGCTATGGGTACTGGGGTGGCATTATTATCTGGTGGGCCAAATGTCATTATATTTAGGAATTTCTCCAGAGCTAGTTGCTCTCCCTAAAGAAGACTCTTCCACTATTCAGATTGCCAGTATCAACCTGAATGACTGTGGGCTCTTGAGGACACACAGGGCTGGGAACCATTTAGTACAATGACTTTCCTGAAGCCCGCCTTTGTTTTCAGTCCTTTGCTTTAATTCTCAACCCTCTCTCTGTTGGGAATCTTGAGTCCCAAAAACCTCTAGCCTAATTTCTCCAAGAGTACAGGTCTTGTCTCCTTCTAGCAATGGGGAGAAGGAAAAGAAGTTACCTAGAAAAATGGCACTAGAAAGAGGATCTAGAGGTCTACCTATCATCACACAGGCTTTCAGTTATGCTGGCTCTTCCCAGCCTCCTGTCTCACCTCCTCCTTCCCTTTGCCTGGTGTGTGCTTTTTCTGTTGTACTTGTAGCTTCTTTACTGATACTTCCCTCCTCCCCAGGCACTCAGCCTTTTATTTTCTCTACTGTGCTGAATTGGTGATCACTCTTGTATCTGCTTTCCATCTTCCAAAACAGCCTTTTTAATCCTTCATGGGTTTCCAGCATTTCCTCTGTGCAAACTTTCATATTAACTCTTAGAAACACATAGGAAGTAGGTTGTACAGATTGTCTTCTCTCGAAAACTTCCCTCTGGATGTGGACATAGGTTCATCACTTGCGAACACATTGTGCAGTCCAAACTCCATGTGAAAATGGGCTTTGGGAGATAGAGGAGGAAGATTCCAAGGGGCCTTCTGGCTCCTGGCTTTATCAGTGGGCTAAGGGCTCACAAAGGCAGCATTTTCTGCTCTGTTCCCATTTTTATATGTTTGTTTGAGGCTGAATGGATGACAAAATTCTCAATCACACAAATGGTTATAAATGAAGATCTCTGAGATAGAAGCGGGGTGGTCGTATGAGCCTGTGCTTTTCGGCTTTCCTCAGATCTAGGGAACACATGTTCTCTCACCAGACCAAGGCTAGTCTGCACCCCAGAACCCCTCCCTAGGCCTGGCTTTGCACAGACAGTGTGATGGCCCAAAATAAGCCAATTTAATAGAATTATCTTCAATCCTCATGTCTTCTCCATCCAACCTATTTTTCAACCCAGAGATCAGAAGTCAATCTAGATTGTCCCTTCCTCACTTTCTGCAGCCTGCTAGACAATCAATAAATCTCCATTCTGAGTTGAATAGTGTCTCTTCTCCCCCCATCCCCATTTGTCTCTACTTGGAACCTCAAAATGTGGCCACATTTAGAAATAGGGAGTTTATTGATGTAATTAGTTAAATTAAGATGAGGTCATACTAGATCACACTAGGCCTAATCCCATGAATGGTGTTTTTATAAGAAAGATTTAGAGAAACACAGAGACACGTGGAGGGAAGAAGACCCTGTGACAACAGAGGCAGAGATTGGAGTGACCCAGTCCTAAGCCCAGGGACACCAAGGATTGCAGCCAGCACCACACATTGGAAGAGGCAAGGAAAGATTCTCCTCTGGGAGCCTCCACAGTGAACATGGCCTTGGTAACTCCTCCATTTTGGACTTCCGGCCTCCAGAACTGTGACAGCACACATTCTGATTACTTTAAGCAACCCAGGCTCTTTGTTATAGTGGCCCTAGGAAAATAATACCATTGCATTGATTCTACTTCCTTAATTTGTCCCCTCCCCATTGATCCTTTTACAGGCCAAGTGTAATGGACTTGGTGAGAGCCCTATCATTCCTGAGCTAGATTACTGCACTGGATATTTATCTGTGTATTCCAGAGTTCTTCCTGCTGTATATACTCATGCAGATATACGGCTCTCTGAGTCCATGTGTTTTCTAATGTTCGGTGCTCTTAGTATTGGCTATCTTTAGATTATAAGCTTTCAGTAGTGATTATGTCCGGCAAGTTTTATAAATAGAGCTAATTACTAGATAGACTCAGGCATCAGGGACCAGTGTAGAACCCTAAATGGTCATCAGAGCTCCTGATGTTAACATTGTCAATGGACATGGAAGATTTGGGATGGGTCATGTTTAATATTGTGTCTCTTCTTGACATTTTAGGACCTTGAGATTTTAGATCTACTCCACAGTCACATTGGGGGTGTATTTATGACACATATTACAGAGGAGTAAGATGGAAGGAACCAGAAACCCCAGAGCACGTGTCAGGGATGGGTGGTGAGGTTCTTGGTGACTCCGCACACCTTGCTTCTTTGGCCCAAGGAAGAGAGTTAGATCCAGTGACCTTGGCACACCCTCCGAGCTTCTGCCACAGATGAACATAGTGACAATCATACGTGAGAATCACAGCCATGCTTATTGAGGCCCCATGTTAACCCCTGGACGCTCACATTTAGCCCCTCGGCTCTGGGCTGTCTCACCAGGAGCTCCCCCAGACGGGTAGCTGGCAGCCAGTGTAAGGCTGCTGAGTTCGTCCTGTGGGTGAAAGGAGCTCCTTTCAGGAAATGGAAATGCCTATCCTGTGAAGAATGAAGATACACATCTAGTCTTTTATTGTCTAACTTAGATAAATAGCTGTCATAACCAACACTGAGTCATTACTATGGCTGAATAGTACACTAAGGGATTGACTTGTCTTTCCTCAGGTTAATTCTTACCAGAATCTGCCCTTTCATTCTACACATAGTGTTAGCTTTTTTTCTTTCCCAGAGCGAATACAAGAGTACACAAATAACTACTCAGTCTCTGATCTCCTGAAGCACTGTAATGATTCTCCCCATTTTGCAGAGGAGACCACAAGCTTCAGCTAGGTTCAATAACCTACCTGAAATGACATAACAGATGTGACAGAGGTGGGACCAAACCCCTAGAAAATAGAGGCCCCTGACTGCTTAGCAAACGTTTTGAGCACCCAATTTCCTTACTCAAAGAGGAAATTGCTAACAATTGTTTCTGTATTACAGATACCAGTGGCTAATATTAATGATCAATTTCATGGTGGTTTTCCAGTATTTTCATATATTTCTAATGTGCTTCCCTAGAGGAGGCATAGCTATTCCTGTTTAGATTGAGGGGAGGTGGCGTTTACGTCTACCACGGAACCCGAAGGTAACATCCACACTTTCCCGGCTCTTGCGTGAAACTCAGTATTTCCCCCTATTTTCACTCCTTGTAAGCTACCGCTTGATGAATGTGGCCCGAAGTCACTCAGGCAAAGTACTGTAATTTTGGGCAGTGCTCTCTGCAGACTAGTTCCTGGCCATTGAGGTGGGACGGATGCTCATTCAGACGTAGAGCGTGCCTTTGAGTCCAGAGCGGAGTCCTGGAGGGAGACCCACATTGCTTCGCTTGTCAGGACAACGTCCTGAAATTGCTCAAGAAATTATAATTATGCTCGCTGGTTTCCCCAGAATCAAATGGAAAGTGGGCTGAAGGCAGCTTTGGCGAGGAGACAGTATTCTTTTTCGGGTTTTTTTTTTTTTACAGCGCAAAATTTACGCTGGAAATAACAACAGTTATCATTTTGTTTTTGATAACCTTAATGCATCTTCATTTGAAGCATTAGAATTTATGAATGTTGTTAAAGGAAATCTTTTAGTCTAACTCCAGAGTAGCTATGTTTTTAACCTCTTACCACCCTCCCCTCCATGAGGGGGAAAATGCATCTTGCAAAGCTTTTATAAGAACAAGTAGGGGGGCCTGGGGGCTCAGTCTGTTAAGCCTCCGACTTCGGCTCAGGTCATGATCTCACGTTTGTGGGTTCAAGCTCTGCGTCGGGCTCTGTGCTGACAGCTCAGAGCCTGGAGCTGCTTTGGATTCTGTGTCTCTCTCTCTCTCTCTCTGCCCCTCTCCCACTCACGCTCTGTTTCTCTCTGTCTCAAAAATAAATAAAACATTAAAATTAAATAAAAAGAACAAGTATATTTCATGGGAACATGAAATCTCCCATTTTGTGTCTCCTTCCCCCTGTATTTTCTCACTACCCCTGTTGGTCAGCACCACATTAACAGCATTAGGATTTTCATTTTCCTGATCTAAGGGCGGAAGAATTGGACCCATTATATCTGGTAATTTATCAAACAGTTTCTCTATCACAAAGAACGTTTTTCCCCTCTCTCTGGGTTTCTCACAGCTCACATCGCCCTGCCAGGGGGAGATTGAACACTTTAATGTTTTGAAGAGTTCACATCAGAAGACTTCACCACATGCCTCTAAGATTTCACCTCATGAGAAATTCCCCTTCAAATCTGTGGCTTCCCCTCTTCCCAGGACCTTTTGAATTCCGTAATGGTGTCATGTGTTGGCTGTGGAGTCTGCTCGCTTTGAAGCAAATGCAGAGGCTTTGACTCCTCTCTTTTGAAAAGAAAAAGGTTGGTGATGTTTGGGAGGAGGAGGGGCGGGAAACCCTTCAACGGCCAGAAGCTGATCTTTGGATAATTCAGGATGCACCATGGGGCATTGCTAATACCTCACCTCCTGAGCCTGGAGTAAATGCCCACGCTCTGATTTCAGGTCTCTGGGTGACATACTCGTGACGTAAGAGTGGACTCCAGCAACACATGAGGCTGACCCTGAACTCTGGCCTCACTAGCTGGGGAAGTGAGAATAAATGCCAATGCCCGGGCCCCTCACCCAGCCAGTTAGATCAGGTTAATGGAATCTCATTTGGGGGCTTGGAACCACAGACTTTCAGACTCCCTGAGCGATGTGAGCGTGCCCCTCATGCTCATTCTGGGTCCTGTTTCGGGGGGAGAGCTCTGGAGGGAGGGCGAGGGCTTTGTCATCGCCTCTGTCCATCCACTCCAGCTGCCCTTCCTTCTCCCCTTGGTACAGCAGACCTGGGGCAGGTAGCTGGCCAGAGGAAGGACGCAGGGGAGGGTCAAGGGCATCAGCTCTCCCAGACGCAGTGAGAATCTGCCACATGCAATGCCCAGACTCTTGCCCGGAGCGGACAAACGGCCTCATAGCAGCTGGGGGGGGGGGGCGCGGGGCGTGCTTCAGGTTCACCACCTGTAAGAGTGTCCTAGGTAAACGTTCTTTCTAATGTTTACTTATTTTTGAGAGAGAGGGGGGGAGACACAGAATCGGAAGCAGGCTCCAGGCTCTGAGCTGTCAGCACAGAGCCCTACAGGGGGCTCAAACTCAAGGACCAGGAGACCATGACCTGAGTGAAGCTGGATGTTCCTTCTGTCACAGGTCTGCTTTCCCCCAGCATTCTGAAGAACGGTCCCATTGGGCGCAGCATTTGGGGCCAGTTTTTCTCCGTCGGGGCTGGGAGGCCCTCTCCAGAGTGATACAACCCCACTGCCACAGGCACCTGCCCTGGGCTTGCTGGCACCCTTGGGGGCGCCCCAGCCCCCGACTTCTCTGGCAGAGGCACAAAGGAAACCTGTTCCCAAGAGAGAGAAAAGGCCAGAGACAAAGGGGAGGAGACAGGTCTTCAACTTCAACCGTGCTGTGCTGGGGTCCTAAATGAAAGAGGGACGGTTTTTTAACTTGAAAAAATCAGGAAATTGAGTTTGATTAGGCCGTTTGTTTCCTGTTTCACTGATTGTTCCTGGGATTTGTGTAAATTTAGATTGGAGTGAAATGGAGAACTTTGGGAGGCAGGAGATGGCTCCTGGAGGTTGAGTTTGCACGTCTTCTGTGTTATCCTGGGTCTTCCCAGCATGGCTGTCTGGACCACACATTCCGTTAGCAATTGTTCTTTACAAAAAATAAAAAATGAAAATAGCAACTCTTCTCTACAAAAAAAAATGTATCAAACATCAAAACTGTATAGTTAAGTATAGGCAAAGATGGGGAATACAGACCTGTGTGTCTTGAAAATTAATCCTTACTGATTTAATGTTATAAAAGAGAAATATGTTTATTACAGTAGAGTTAGCACACACTAATAAATGGCAAAAAAAAATCCCACTCTCCCACCATCCAATTAAAAATTCCTGCTTTTTCTCTTCCTCCATCACTTGCAACAAAAATGGGATTTCATCATGGCCAACTCTTTTATAACATGCTTTTATTTTTACTAAAGATACATATATATATATTTCTGTGTGTTTATTGAATATAATTTATAGGTTGCACAATGTGGATGCACTTTAATTCATTTAAGGGATGTCTACATGTGGACCTTTCAGTTGTCTCTAATTTTTTTTTTTTGTGCTTCAACTATAATATTCTGCAAACCGTGTTCTTCAGCTGAACATTCAGACCTGCCCAGTGATGTGTTGAAGAGGCTTTCCAGAGCTCCAGGGGGAGTGGAGTCCTGATCGTAGCCCTTGCAGATTTTCTAGGGTTTATGTCCCTGTCCTCTTCCACCTTGACCAGAATCAAACTGGACGCGTGTACAACTCGGAGAAGTGAGGTGTGTGCGGACGGTTCTCACAAGCCACACGAGCTGTCTCCAACATCACTGGAACCATCTTTGCTAATATTTTAGGCTAAATCCTTGAAAGTGGAATTTCTGGGTCGGAGGTTATGAACACTGGAAAAGATTTTTATCTGTTTTGTGTAGCTATCCTTCAGAAAGATCGAAGTTTCTACTCCCATCAGGAACAGATGGGGTGTGTCTGGAAGCTTCTGATTTCCCCAGGGTCCCCGTCCGTTAGAAGGTGGAATGGATCACCTCTTCAGGCAGCAAGATGTCTGTCTCCTAGGGCTCTACTCGCAGACCTGAACTAGACATTCAGCCTGTTGGCCACGCATTCAAATAAAGGAAGAGTTGACCTGAATCTTCAAGGTGTCTCTTTTAACTCTGAGATTCTAGGAAAAGTTAAATAACAGAACAACAAAAACAAGTGAGAGGCCAGGAGACAATTCATAACGCACATCATGCACAAGTGACGTAAGTGATGTAAAGGAGCCCGGCACAGAAAACCTCCAGAGACCTGAGCCTTGTTCCAAAAGCAAAGGTGTTAGTTGATGTTTGGGCCCCTGGGCCTTTATCAGTTCCCCTGCGATCACGGAAGCCCGGATCGTTGGAATCAGCGGCAGACTGGACGGACGCGGGAGGCACTGGGAAGACGGATAGGCCAAGCTTAGAAGATTCTCCAGGGCCGGCCTTGCCCGCCACCCGCAGCCTGCGTGAGAGGCGATCCCCCTGAAAGGGATCCCCGCCCCTGTCTCCAGCCAGTGTCTCTCAGCCAACCCCCACCTGACTGCCTTCCCTTGTCTCCCTCTTTTCATTTTAGGGGTTGGAAAAATCCCAACATAATTCAGCTTTCTGCTGCTGCACCCAGAACACAGCAGGTGGGACAGAAGTGTATGGTGCAAATTAGATCTGAGTTCTGGTTCCGTGCCAGGGATCAGACCTTCCATACTTTACTTTAGTTCGTACAAGCCAAATATCAGATAACATTAACGTTTACATTCTGCGTCGAAAGCCATCCCAAGAATTTATTGATGTTTGCAGCGTCTGATTCCACTATAGCTGGAGAAGGCCAAGAGGAGAATCTTCTAATTTTTCCTGTTGACCTTTGGAAAGTAGCATCCTGTGACTTTCTCCATAAAGCCTCTGATCTTCAAGGGTCTAAATCTTCAACTTTTCCACAAATTATGGCACTTCCCCCCGCCCCCCCAGTGTTTCCTTTAACAGGCATGGCACGGCATCGGTGTTTGCTTTCACCTCCGGGGATGGGGGGTGGCCAGAGGAAGAGCAGCTGTGTCCACAGCAGGGACTCACTTCCCCACACGTCACCTTCGCCCTGGCCCGGGGAGGGGGGGGGAGGGCAGCCCACGGGGGATGCTTTCAAATGAGACAGGGGACAGTTTAGGGCAAGAAGTGGTTTCGGGGCACCTGGAGTGGCTCAGTCGGTTCAGTGTCTGACTTCAGCTCAGATCATGATCTTGCTGCTCAGGAGTTGGAGCCCCGCATCGGGATCTGTGCTGACAGCTCGCAGCCTGGAACCTGCTTCAGATTCTGTTCTCCCTCTCTCTCTGCCCTTCCCCTGCTCTCACTCTGTCTCTGTCTTTCTTGAAAAAAAATTTTTAAAAAATTAAAAAAAAAAAGAAGTGGCTTCAAAAAACCATTCTCACGCCAGATGAATTCTCTGATCTTGCAATTCTGTTTGACTTTTTCTTTCTTGGCTATTTCCCTCTGAAGTCTGAGGCTCCCTTCTCTGAGTTTTGTTTAAGTTTGTTTATTTTGAGAGAGACAGAGACAGCATGACCGGGGGAGAGAGAGAGAAAGAGACACAGAGACAGAGAGAGAATCCCAAGCAGGCTCCCTGCTGTCAGTACAGAGCCCAACGTGGGGCTTGATCCCATGAACTGGGAGACCATGGCCTGAACTGAAATCAGGATTCCAATGCTTAACTGACTGAGCCACCCGGGTACCCCTGAGACTCCTTTCTTTACACAAGGGCAGTTGTGAGTGGTGGGATGCGGTTTATGTGAAGACAAGAGGAAAGCGCAGCAAAGACACCCCTACCGTCATCCGTGAGTAAAATCCAAGCACGTGCAGCCTGTGCAGACATGCAGAGGAGGATGTCATTGGCCAAGCGCTTGGGCTGGGGGTCCCCATGCCCTGCTGCCGGGGCAGCGGGGGTCTCGCTCAGACACCGGAAACACCACGCAGGCTTGCATAGTCGCATTCCCCTTTTGTTCCCATGCCTGCTAATTGTCCCTGCCCAAGTTCAGAGCTTTATTTTTCCAGGTCTGAAGGATTACAGTTCCATCCTTACTCATTTTCCTTAGAATCTGTATCCCCGACCCATCTTTCCTGCAAACCATAGCCAGAAAAATCCCGAGATGTCAAATCAAGGCTATCCCTTCCCTGTGGACAATCTTCTGTGGCTTTCTGTTGCCAGGGGATAAGTTCTAAGTCTGTCACTTCACCCCCTGCAGTGTGTTAGCTAACCTCCAGCCACCTCCCCAGCCTTATCTCCCAGCTCCCTCGGGACCACTCACTGCCTCTGAAGTGACGCACTTACAGGCGAGCATTGTGTCGCCAAGGCCTTGAGCAGAGCCCGCGTCTGCCAAGAGGTCTGTGTTGGAATGTCACCCGAGGGAACACTTCCTGCTCAGAATTAGATTTCGTCTCATTTGTGCCATTCATAGATTTTTAGGATAGATGGGGCCCTCGCTATCTTCGTCCAATCTTCCAGCATTATGGGTGAGGGAACTAAGTGCAGGGATGATGAGAATTACCCAAAGCCACCCAGAATGAGAACAGCTCCTGCCTATTGACTGCTTGTCTATACACCCGGCCAAGTGTTTAAAGCATCGCACTGAATTATCTCAGCCTCCTTACTCCATGACAGAGAACTTGAGGTCCAGAGACATTAAGTGACTACTTGAGTCACTGGTCGAGGCAGCTGATGCATGTGGCCGGCACGGGGCCCTGCTTGCACCCAGCTGTCTGGCTCCGAAGCCCCTCCTCTGCCCTTACTGTGATGCCGGCCACACGCCACTTTGGGATATTTGTGCATGGGCCTCATTTGTGCAGCTCTCTTTGTCAGCTTCCAGGGAGCAGGGTCCTTACCGCACAAGCCTTTGGACTCCATAGTGTAGATTCTCCACAAACACGCTGTGCTGTCTCTGGTTCAGGGTCTGGAGCCCCTGAGCAGGTGGTTAATGCCCTTCTGTCTGATGCAAGGTGCTCTTTTTCTCGCAGACATAATTTCAGTCCCCTCGAGTCCTCCTGTCTGCCGCTGTCTGAACACCTTGCATACGCTGTCCTCAAACGTGCCCGAGCGCTGGGCCCGGACTCCTGCGGCCATGTTTACTGGCTTTGAACCTTGTCCTTTGCTAAGCCCGGGAGTCCGATGGCCCAAATGGGCCATGTCTCCGCTGTGCTCATCACTCGTGGGCCCACACTCCCTGATGGTGAAATGCCTCCCTGCTGGTCATTCCCAGCGTAGTGCATTTGGGATAAATACATGAGTTTCATCTTCCTAGTAAGACCGTGAGATCCACAGAACCAAGAAGCAGCTCCCTCTGGCCGCCAGGACGGCGCAGGCTGTTCGGAGGAACCGGGCTCAGGAAAACAGGCGCGGTGTCGGTGCCTCGTTCTGTGCTTGCAACCGTGAGAGCCAGGTGCGCACATCGCATCCATTAGTTCTCATCGCAACTCTGGGGGATAGATATTTTTATCTCCACTTAATAAATGAGGAAATTAATCCTTTAAAGTTCCACAGGGTACCTGGGTCATCCTTAGAGGTGGGACCAGGTTTTCAACTCACCTCTGGCTCTGAAATCCATGTTTCCCTCCTGCGCAAGGCTTTATTGACCTATCCACCATAAAGAAGGCAACATCATAAATCTCCTGGAGGCACTGAATTGTGTATTGTACTCCTTCTGTGCCTCAGGGTTGGAGGGCTGTGGGCTAGGCAGGCTTGGGGAGCCCTGTGTTACTTATGGTGAAATGATCCCTAAGTCTCCAGTTGACCAGAAAAGAAAGGAGCGCTCACCAGGATCCAGCATGAGATCAATGAGGACAAGTCACGTCAAATTAGCCCCATTCATCTTGGGATAGCAGGTAGTGTTACTAGATGTATAGGCCAGTCTGAGAAATGACAGAAACACCATATAACTAACTTTTCAGGGAGTTTAGCAAGTTCCCAGACACATAAAGGAGTGTCTTGTAGACACATAAAGAAGTAGAGATTGGTGACGACTTCTAGAACATTCTATAATTATACCCTAAATGAGACTGATTAATAGATTGAAAGGATATTGATGGGCAGATTGAAGTATTGGCGGCAAGGTTTATTCTTAGCTAGTTGTTGCTCAACACTTTAATGAAATAGCTTGGAGGAGAGGGTGTGCCTGCCGCCTGCTGTGTGGGTAGGAGTTGGCATCATTGGTATTCCCTCTTCCTTGGATGTCTCTTTTTTTGGGAGGGCCTTTGACAAATATTCCTCACTTCTTTTTTTTTTTAATTTTTAAAAATTCATTTATTTATTTTGAGAGAGTGAGCATAAGTGGGGGAGGGGCAAAGAGGAAAGACAGAATCTCAAGCAAGCTCTGCACCATCAGCACAGAGCCCAGTGCAGGGCTCAATCCCACAAACTGCAAGATTGTGACCTGAGCTGAGATCAAAAGTCGGGTGCTTAATCAGCTGAGCCTCCCAAGCACCCCAAAATTTCCTCATGTCTCTGGTCACTGGCCTTTTCTCGGTTTCTTTTATGTATTCTTTATCCTTTGCCTATTCTTTATTTAAAAATGTTTTTAATGTTTATTTATTTTTGAGAAACAAAGAGTGAGAGAGAGAGAGCATGAGTGGGGTGGGGCAGAGAGAGAGGGAGACAAAAAATCCCAGGCAGACTCCAGGGTCCGAGCTGTCAGCCTGGAGCCTGACACAGGGCTCAAGCTCATGAACTGTGAGGTCATGACATCAGCCGAAGTTGGATGCTTAACTGACTGAGCCACCCAGGTGCCCCTATCCTCTGCCACTCTTTAGAGGTAACCTGGGTTCTGAAGGTTCTTCCTAGGGTACCCTCACCTCTCACTCATGGAGATGCCACCTCTTTACCTGGACCCATTTTGCCTCTTTCAAAATGGCAGCTCATGCTTTCAGCCCCAGCCGCGTGGAGTGTGTCTGCTTTGCTGCCCTAAGCACACTTCACACCCCAGCGAGCTCCACCCTTTGCCTTCCCCCAACACCTGGTCCTCCTCCTGCAGTCAGGGATGGACCTCCCCTGTGCCGTTTGTCCTTGCCAAAACTTCCAGCTGTGACCTCTGGCTTCACTCTCTGCTCCCACATCATCATGTCTGTGGCTTGCAATTTCCTCAACGTGCCTCTCCTTCCCGTCTCCACTGCTATTGCTGTAATTCCTGCCAGTGTCATGCCTCCATGGAACTATGAGAAGCTTCCTACGTTAGGATCCTGAGACTGCTGCTCCCCATCTGGTCTTGTGCCCATCACAACATACTCAGGTGCAGTCAGAGAGGTCTTTCCAAAGTACCGATGGGGTCAGGCCTCTGGCCTGATTACATCAAGTCAGCTGTTTCTGCATGTCTGTCCTGGGTTTCTGACAGAATCTATTCTACTTGCACACTTTCCACCTGTTTGCTCTTCAGCCTCATCCCTCTGGACTCCAGTACCCCGGACGCAACGCTCCAGGCAAGTGAACTTTATTTACAACTCGAATAGGGCACGCTTTCTCTCATTTTCAGGACACCGTACATGTGGTTCCTTTCGCCTGAAATATTCTTTCTTCCAGGTAGGTAGTCCTGCTCACTTTTTCTTTCTCATCTGAGATTCACTTTCCTTCAAAAACCTTCTCTGATGCTCCAAGCCTGAGTTAGCTGTTCTTTTCATGTGCTCACCCAGCTATTGCTTATATAGAGGGTGAGTGACCCCAAAACACGGCTATCTAAAGACAGATAGAAAAAATTTTACCCTTTGGGCTCAAATGCTCAAGGCACATACTGAGGTTGGGCAGTGTTTGATGTATTCTGTTAGCAAATAATATAAATCACATCAATGTGGTGTGAAATCCACCCGATGCAATCTTCCATGGGCGAAGGTGATGCACTCTCCTGAGACCCCCATCACGCTCCTGGGGACCTTCACATGGTCTCTTTGGCTGATTGTACATCTCTGACACCCCCCATGTTGTCCTTGGTAATTGGACAGATTTCCACTAGAGCAAACTAGCACTCAAAGCCGCATTTAACGCCTCTGCTCTAGGTAACCGTTTATTCTTGTGTTATGCGCTTCCAACTTTGATTCCTACAACTTTCCTCTGAGGAGTTTTTGTGTTGTTGTTGCCGTCGTTTTTTTTTTTTTTTTTTTTCTGTTGTTGTTTAATTACATGAATCGCCAGGGATATGACCCTGGAACTTGGGAGGAAAATTAAAAATAAGTTTTAAAAAGATGGCAAATGAACCTGACAGCTCATTTATCAATGCCTGTCTTACTGCCTACTCCTGGCTGGTGGGCGAAAATATCCATGAAGCAAATTTGTAACTTAGGGCAGGATTTGAAGCAGTGAGGTTTCCTGTCTTTAATTTGTGAAGGTATTACTAGGCTATTACCTATTTTCTTCCAGAGATATTCTTTTTCTTTTCTTTTTTTAACATTTATTTATTATTGAGAGACAGACGGAGTGTGAACAGGGTAGGGGCAGAGAGAAAGGGAGACACAGAATCTGAAGCAGGTTCCAGGCTCTGAGCTGTCAGCACAGAGCCTGATGCGAGGCTCGAACCCACAAACCGTGAGAACATGACCTGAGCCAAAGTTGAACGCCTAACCGCTGAGCCACCCAGGCGCCCCCAGAGATATTCTTTGGAATCTTTCTAGTGTGTTCGTTAGTCTCCTTGAATAACATTTTGAAAAAATGTACATAAAATCATACTGTGGTGAAGCACATGGTAGTTGTAAACATTGTGTAATAACAACAACAACACAGGCACATTGTAGGTTCTCAATGATTTTTTTTTTAATTAAAAGAAATAAAGTTCATATTTTTATTCATTTTAACCTCAGAGCACTTTTTTTTTGTTTTTATTTACACATACTTCTAATTTGCTTTCATTTCTTTTTTTTTTTAAGTTTACTTGTGTTTTAGAGAGATAGAGAGCAAACGGGAAGAACAGAGAGAGAGAGACAGAATTCCATGCAAGCTCTTTTCCATTAGTGCAGAGCCCGATGCAGGGCTTGAACTCAGAACGTGACCTGAGCTGAGATCAAGAGTCAGGTGCTTAACTGACCGAGCCACCCACGTGCCCCAAATTTCTAATTTCAATTTTATGTCAATGTATAGTAACTGCTTTCCTTTCTATTAAGGCAATGTTCATGATAGATATTGACCTGAAAAATATAAAATCATTTATTAGGAAAAAATGATGTTGAAAATTTGAAGAGAATAATTATTTCATCCAATTTAACCAGGGAACTCCTGAGAGTGAGTTTTTGTTGTTTGTTTTATTTCTAAGGGAGGAAGAGCATGAGCAGGAGAGGGGCAGAGAGAGACAGAGAGAGAGAATCTGAAGCAGGCTCCACACTGACAGCAGAGAGCCTGAGGTGGGGCTTGAACTCACAAACCATGAGATATGACCTGAACCAAAGTCAGATACTTAACCGACTGAGCCACCCAGGCGCCCCCTGAGAGTGAGTTTTTAATTCCTTATTTTATTGTTTTTCTGTCTCACCTGAGTCTTATATAATCATGGGGAAAACACACTGTTCTGTTTTACTGAGACGTAAAAACCTACTCATCAGGCAGGAAATCCATAGTAAAGTGGACTATTCCACAGCTGAGGTAAAGAAAGTAACGTAGTACAAAATAGAGCAGGGGACGCTTCGGCCTAGAGACGAGCACCAAAGGACAGCAGATCTGGGAACGTCTTGATGGGCTGGACCAGAAAAATAATAATATCTGAATAAAGCTACCCATGTGGGGCAAAATAACACCACAAGCAAATGGTATTCACATATTTTGTGCTTTTTTGGTCACTTATGGAAACCGATCCATTTTTTTTTGATAGGGGTTCAAGGAGTAATTTAAAGCTTTAAGAAGTACAGTTGATCTTTGAGCAACGTGGGTGGAGGTTAGAGGCAACACCCAGCTGAAAATCCACATGTAACTCTGACTTCCCAAACTTCATAAATACCCTACTGTTGACCATAAACCTTACCAAAAACATAGACAATTAACACATATTTTGTATGTTACATGTATTACATACTGTATTCTTATAATGAAGTAAGCAAGTTAACAGAAAATGTCATCAGGAAAATCTTGAGAGTAAAAATACATTTACAATAATGCACTGTATTTCTGGGGGAAAAAATTAAGTGGACCTATGCAGTTCAAACCTGTGCTTTTCAAGGATCAACTATAATTCTGACTTCACATAAATAAGAAGAGATCAACTTTGAATTTAAGGACAAAACTAGTTATTTTGCCTGTAAGGCCTGAATGTCTGAAATGTTTTGGGGTTTATGACAAGCACTAACGTCTTGATATTTGCATGACTACAAGTGCTTTATTAGGGAGGCATAGGTCCTTTTATTAAACTTTTTACCAAATTTGGGGATATTTTTGGTCATTTTTTCCCCATTATTTATTTCTGCTCCATTCTCTCTTCTCTCCTGTGATTCCAATGTATGTAAGGTCTGTATGCCCAATAGATTCTTGAGGTTCTCTTCCTGCTTCTTCAATAATTTTCTTCATTTCTCCAGAATGAGTAATTTCTATTTATCTGCCATCAAGTTCACTGAATCTTCTGCATTTCTGTTACTAAGCCACGCCCACAAAAATTTCAACTTAGCTGTGTTATCAACTCTAGAATTTGCATTTTTAATGCAAATTTGTTTGTTTTTAAAAAGTTTTAGGTAAATAGAAAAATTGAGGGCAAGATAGACTGGTTTCTCATATGCCTCTTGCCCCCAAGCATGCATTGCCTGCCTCCTATCACCATCCCCCACCAGTGGTTCATTTGTTACAAATGACATGTCATAACCGCCCAAAGTCCATAGTTTACAGACAGTTCACTCCTGGTGTTGCACATTCTATGGGTTTGGACAAATGCATAATGTCCTGTGTTCACCCTTCTGGTATTATATGGAACATCTTCGCTGCCTTAAAAGTCCTCCATGCCACATGCATCCATCCCTTCCCTCACCCCACTGGCCACCAATGTCTTCTCACTGTCATGGTTTTGTCTTTTCCAGAATGTCATAGAGTAGGAATCACACTATACAGTCTTTTCAGATTGGCCTCTTTGACTGAGTAATGTGCATTGAAGTTCCTTCCATGTGTTTTCATGGTTTGGTGGCTCATTTCCTTGAAGTGCTGAATAGGACTCCATCGTCTGCGTGAACTGTAGCTTATTTATCCACTCACCTACTCCAGGACACCTTGCTTGCTTCCAAATGTTGCCAATGATGACAGAACCTGTTATAAGCACATGTGGGCAGGTTTTTCTGTGGAATTTACATTTCTTTACAGTTCTGTTTCTCTACTGAGAATATGCATTTATTATTTCATCATGAGAATACTTCCCTTTGAATCCCTGGATGCTTTTGTGATCGTTGCTTTAAAATTTTGTCCACTAATTGTAGCATCTAGGTCATCCAGGGGTAATTTTTTTTACTGCTTTTTTGCTTTAATTTTGGTCATTTTTCCTATTTCTCAATGTATCTGATTTTTCATTGAATTTTAGACATAATACTATAAGGAGCCTGGATTCTGTTTTACTCCTCTGAAAAGTACTGATTCTCATTCTTGTAGCAGTTAACTTGCCTGGACTCGCACTCCTAGTTCTGTCTCCCCACAGTGGGCAGAAGTGGAAGTCTTTGCTCTATTACTTAAGCTCTTAGCTGCTTTTTTCTCCTGCCGTCACTGGGGTCTGTGCACATGTAGTTTAGGAGTCAGAGTTGACCCCTCTACATCTCTTTCCCTTCCAGGACTTCCTCCCAGCTTAGCAGGTGCTTGACCTCTGTCTTCTCTGTCCCCTGCCACTGTTTGCTGGCAGGACTTCCTGCCATGTGAGATCCACAGAGTGGGGTTTATCCTTGATCAAAAAGCTGCAAACTCACAAATCTTGCTATTGGTCTTCTCATCGTTCCTGGGTAGATTCCACTCCAGTGGCTGCCCCTTTCTGGTCATTATTAACGCCTTAGTCTTTTAAAAAGTATCTTATCTCTATTTTCTGTTTTCTGCAAAAGGGTATTTTGACCATGCAAATCCTTCATGACTTCCTTTTTGTTAAATTTTGATGATTCTGAATGGTTCTGTGATTTACATAGGACATGCTGGTGATTGGTCAATATTAGTCATGTGACTTACTTTATACACAAGGCTAACAGAAGTCAAGGGTGTTATAAGGGAAAGGAGCTGGGGTGCAAAATGACTGATCTGGTATTTTTGAAAACAGGTTCTTAAAATGGTAAATCCCAAGATATTTAAAGTATTTATTCAGGTAGTGATTTGTTTTTAATTTATGGAACAGACAGTTTACAAAAAACTTGTGTAAAATTTGCTTGGATGAACATTTAAGATGAGTCAATGTGGAAGACTATTCACAAGGAATTGAAAACCCAGAAAACCTAGGAGAATTTGTCCTAGGTTGTGAAAGTCAACAAAGCTGGAAAACAGAAGGAAAGGGTCCTAATTCTTTGTTTAAGAGAAACTTTTACCACTGGGATAGCATGTGTCCTGTGGTCTGGTCTACATGAAATAGCAGAATCTCAGACAGCTAAATTCTTGGGGGAAAAATAGAAAGGTGCAAAGATAAATGACTGAAACAGGAAGCACTATAAGAATTATAATTTCTGTACAATATGGCACTTTTTATAAGGAATACTCAATTACAAAGCTCTACTCTGCTTTGTAAAGCACCAGAAATGTTTGCACTGGTAATGGGAATAGGATAAATATTTGGAATTGAAGAGAGACCCCCATGATCTCCAGAGGGCAAACTTCCAGAGAAGTAAATGTCTTAAAACATGCAGGTAAGGTGTGATCTCTGAGCAGTTATGGGCAGGAAGGCTGATAATTCTCTCTATACAAAAGAGAGACCATGCATGCTGATGAAGGTGGCCTGGAATGTGGCAGCACAAGGCACAGCTAGTCATGGAGGAAGTGTGAAATTAGACCAGCCTAGGTCAGAAATTTCTTAAGACATACACTGAAGGTTGCATCAAGTCTCTGGGAGTGGAGATTTGACATTTATACAAGAACCATGATAGATGATAGATAGATAGATAGATAGATAGATAGATAGATAGATAGATGATAGATATAGATAGATAATTGATAAATGATAGATAGATAATAGAGAGATAGATGATAGGTAGGTAGATAGATAGATAATAGATAATAGAGAGATTGATGATAGATACATAATAGATAGATGATAGGCAGATAGGCATATAAATAGATGATAGATGATTGATAGATAATATAGATGATACATAGGTAATAGATAGAAGTTAGATGATAGAGAGATGATAGATATAGATAGATAGATGATAGAGATAGATAGATAGATAGATAGATAGATAGATAGATAGATAGATATAGATGATTAAATAGTGGTAGATGAAGAGGTAAAAATACATAGATAAACAGATATAGATAGACAGGTAGATAGAGACAGACATGGTGAAATCCAAACACACATGTAGAAAATGGGGCTTTTAGTTCACTGTTCAGAAATGCATTTTTAGCTCTCTTGTTCATCTGGGCAGTCCATGTTTCTCAGTTCTTTTGCTGCCTTTTACAGAAAAGCCTTTCTTAAAGTTTATTTATGAATTACATAGAACTCAAAGGAAAATTGTTCCATGATTTTGGCCCCGGAATGGACAAGCCAATCTGGCCGTTGTATACAGAGGACTGGTTAAATGAGCAGGTGGTTGTGGAAATGAATCATTATAAGATGAAGATTGGAGGAATTTTTGTTTATGAATTTTTATAAATTCAGTTTCAATCATAAGAGGATATATTAAGTTTTGATAGAAGCTTTGTCTTTACATGGCAGCTATACGATTCTATCCAGTACTATATTAGGTACAGGAGGCAATGGATTGCCAACAAAAAATTTAAAACAACAAGCAGCCCTGAGACCCTGTGTGAGAGAGAACAGCTTCAGAAAGTAAGATATTCTATGTGGTTCCACAAGGCAAATACATAAACAGATTCCAAGCTCTGAGAACGTGTACATTGAGTATGTGCATGTGCATCGTGAGCTGCGTGCAGGAGTGGAAATAATTTTTCCTGAAATGAATGACTTCTTGGAAGCCATACTAATAAGTTTCTTTCCATCTGGTTACAGCCAAACGTTAAAGTTCTCTGGGTCAAGGTGTCCATAATGACCTTCCTAGTGTCTGTTGGAATGTTCTTCCTTTCTTAACACTGGCTTCTACTTTGGTTCTGGAACACCAGCTCCTTCTAGACCATGAGTTGGTTTACAGAATTCACATTTTAGAATTAGTTAGTATTGAGTAAAGTAGAACCAATCGGAGGAAGTAAAAAGTTGCAAGACATTTTTGATCTAATAATCTATTGTTAACAAATTTTTATTGATGTATGACATGCAGAAAAGTGCACACATCCTAACCATAGAGCTTAACGAATTTTCACAAAGTGATTACATCTGTTTATGTCAACACAAATCAAGAAACAAAATACTGTCAGCACCCCGAACCTCCCCTGTGCTTCTTCCATCATTATTCCCACTCCAAAGGCAATTGTTGTTCTGAATTCTAAAACCGTAGATGAGTTTTGCCGCTTTTGAACTTTATATAAAGGAAACCATACAAGATGTACTATTTTTTATTCACGTTCCTTTATGCACTGTTAGGAGATTCCCCCACACTATGGCAAATAGCTACAGTCCATTTTCCTTGCTACACAGAATTTCATTTTGTGGACATAGCAAATGTGTTTATTCTTTCCCTTGTAGATGGATTCTGATTTTTTGATTTTCATAAATAATACTGCTATGGACATTCTTGTACAGGTCTTCGACTGCATAGGAGTATGCAGTTCTGTGTGTACCTAGCAATATAATTCTAGGTCCTAAGATATAAACACATTCAATCTTGATAGATACAGTTTGAGAGTTTCCCAAAGTGATGTGTAAAGGAACAGTTGCACCAACAACGTATGTGTTCCAGTGGCTCCACATCTTGCCAATTCTTGTTATTGGGAGTCTTTTTAACTTTAGGGTTTTTGGTGGTTATACACTAGCAACTTGTTATATATATTTTTAAGTTTATTTATTCATTTTAATAGAGGAGGGAGTGACAGAGAGAGAGAGAGAGAAAATCCCAAGCAGGCTCTGTGCTGTCAAGTGCTGAGCCTGACACGGGGCTCAATCCCACAAACCGTGAGATTATGAACTGAGCCGAATCAGGAGTCAGACGCTTAACCAACTGAGCCACCCAGATACCCATGCTATTCTTCTAATCTGTATTTTTTAAACAACTCAGTGGCTAAGGCCATTTTGTGTATTTACAGACGGATTAGATATCTTATTTTGAGAAGTCTTTTTGTCTGTGCTTCTGTTCGGCTGTCTGTTTTCTTACTGGTTTATAAAAGTTCTTTATATAATGTTTATGGGCATCCACGAGGTAAGGGGTTTAGTGTAGCTGCAAATAAGAACTCACCCAAGCCTGTTCCTGAGGGCTCACTGGAAGTTCTACAGGATGGCCAGTTAAACCTATTTCTCCCAGTTTGGGAGTGTTTCCTGGTAGGACAAAGCCCAGGGGGAGGTAAGAAAGTTCACTTCTTGCCTTAAACAAATGGTAACATGTTCATGTTCATCTGAGGGCTCAGTTAAGATGGTCTGTCCCAACGATAACAACAGGACCAATAGCCCTTTGAAAGTAGTCACGGGTTGACAATATTTACCTAATGTTCACAGTGCTCAAGTGGCATGGGAATGAGGAGTCTCCCATGCTGCACAAAGAGCCGAGGAGTCCCAGAAGGTAATGGACACTTGGATGCCAACTGTCCCCTGACAGACAGGGGCCTCAACTGTGTCCAGACACTTCCAGTAGCAGAAAGTTCCATCCTGTTTTCAGGGCAAACGGACCCACTATTGGTCAGCTCTAATTATGGGAAAATTCTGAGCTATGTACATATGAATTGTGGCTCCCTATTGCTTCTACCCACCGATCTTCGCTCTGCCCCCTGGGGGTACAAGGTTTAGGAACCCTCTCCCCCTTCCGTTGGGTACCTGAGACAGCCATTTTGTCACTATGTGTTCCCAATTTTTCTTTTAGACTCTAAATGAAAACTAGCCTTTTTGGAATAAACATCTTTAAGCCAGATTAAAAAAAAAAAACATCATGATCAAAGAATACACCAAGATTGAAGATGAGGAATTTATTGAGGACATTTTCTTGTTCAGTAACATCCATCATTTTCCCCTTTATTTTTCCTCTTATTAAACAGTGATTACCAAGTGGCTCCCGGTAGACTCATTAAAATCCTTAACTTCCTTTGTTACAGGTAATGCCCCTCAGTGTGTAGACCAGTTTCCTTCCTGCCTGCCCACACCTGCTGCTACCTTTTTTGGATTATTGTTCACTGAACAATTTTTCAGTGGGGATCTTTTAAGCGGGTGACCCTGGTGAAAGGCAAAGCACTGGCGAGTTTTCCTTTTGTGCGTGTTGTTCATATTTCAAGGTAACTTGCAGAACTGTTGTAATGTGTCTTCGCTCATGTACATGAGGAGCCGTCATTCATAATTCTGTTTCCTGAAATTCAAGAACTTTCACGGAGCTTTTCTGAACACAAGCCGCACCACATGTTCTGATCTTTAAAGGAAGGGGGGACCTAAAAAGAGAGATTTGTTGATTCCGGATAATAAAGAACACTCAGGCACTTTGGAGCTGTTCTTTTTCTTAGTCTCTAAATAGACTATTTGTAAGCATTTATTCCTTCTCTAGCCAATAAATATGTATGAGGTTCCTGCTTCAGTCGGGCCCTGGGTGAACGTGTCGGGGACACAATGGTGAGGATCGTCCTCACCAGCTTGCCTGCTGCTTGGGGGGCCTGGTGACAACTGCATGGTGTGCGTGGGTACAATGTGCCTCGGAGAAGGTGCTCAGGATGTGGTCGCAGGCTCCAGTGCTGCCGTTAAGGCCGCCCGTCCACCGCCACCTCTGTCCCACTACGGCTCCTGCAGCCACCGCCCCGGCTGTGAGTTCTGGGGCTGCCGGTTGGTTCCTTCCTTCTTCTGCCGTCACCTCTGCTGCCACTGGTATTACTACCACTACTACCACCGCTACTACTGCAGTGAGTTCTGGCACTGCCGGCACCACAACTACTACTGTGGTCACCTCTGCTGCCACTACTGTTGTCACTGCCATGACTACCACTGCCTTCTGGTGGTGCTGCCACCGCTCCCGCAGCTACTCCTGCTACTTCTGTCCCTGTCCTGTCCCTGTACCACAGTCACTGCTCTGTCACCGCTTCGGTCCTGCCACAGAATAACTCCGTGATCTTCGACACAGCACTCAATCTCCTGGGATGTCTCCTCCCCTGTAAAATTAGAAGCAGATCCGTGTTTCTGCCTGCAAAGTGGCAACAATCATCATGTTACCAAAAATTAAAGTGGAGGAGATTAGTATACAAATATTTAGGGGGTGACGGTTTCAAGAAGTTTGCTTATGGAAGCATTTCCCTGTATGTGTTAATATGAAATATGAACTAATGTGTTAATAAAAGTATGAACCAAATTAACCTGGCAAACATTTTTTTTTTTTTTTGCTATTTCTCAGTGTTAACAGAACCCATTCTCAGAAAAAAGAAATCTCATGTTCCAGGGAACAGATATTTTTTCCCCTTGGCAATGAACTATGTGATTTCCAAAGATCTTTCCAGCCTTAATGTTCTATGACTTTATTCTGCCCTATGTTTTTGTTGTGATTTTATTGAGTTTTTTTCTTGTACTTTAGAGAGAGAGAGCAAAAGCAAGCAAAGGAGAGGGACAGAGGAAGAGAGAGAATCTTAAGCAGGCTCCACACTCAGCATGGAGCCTGATGAGGGGCTTGATCCCACGACACCGAGATCATGACTTGAGCCAAAATCAAGAGTCAAATGCTCAAATGACTGAGCCACCAGATGCCCCAATTCTGTTGTGTCTTAAAATCTCCTGGAATACCAGGGATCCTATTGTGTTTAAATAAGCTAATTATTCATCATTCTCTCCTTTTCTTTAGAAATTTCCCACCCTGAAGGACAAAGGACAGGGTCACCTCTAACACAGTGATCCTAACTCATTCTTGTGGGGATGGATGGCTTTTGCATATTGCTTCACTTGCTCACAGAGTTCCTTAACTCAAAATATTCACTGGGTACTGAATACTGGAACATTCTCCTTTCCCTACACCACCTCCTCTCAACTGATTAACCCCAGTTTCCTCTGTGTGATTCTCTGTTGATAGGAAGCAATGCATAGGGCTACATTTCACGAGCTGGGGGCAGAGCGGTCGGTATTTAGTGAGCACTTGGCCGTGTGATAGTTGCTGACACACAAAATAAATCCGAGGCGTGATCTTTGCCTTAAAGAAGCTCAGAATCTAGCATTGTTTGGGGAAGCATGCATTTGGCAAAGAGTGTTAAAATGTAATAAACTTGTTAAATAGCAAACATTCCCGTAATGATGAAAAAGACAAGCCAATTACATCTTCTCTGCTTTCAGTTTTTAAAACACATGCAGCAATAATGTAAGAGGTATGGTGTGGATCTTGCTACTTGCTCCTAAGCTTCCATATTTAGTTTGTGACATTGATTTGATATTATTAGTTTTCCATTCTTTTCAGCTGCCATATTGCCTCTCGTTTCACGTGGCAATGATATGCACTGGCCTCAGAGGGAATTTTAGCCTAGAACAATAAGGGACATTTACTTTTTGGATGGATTTCTTAGACAAGTAACAGAAACAATAGCCAGGAAGCCAAACTGACTTTGATTCATAAGGAGTAGGCTTTCCTGAGAAATTGGTAAAGATTAGCGGGGACTAAAGACTTGAGGATTTGAACATGAAGAGCCAAGCTTGGAACACTAGGGGTAGAATATATAAGAAAAGCTTTAAAGGAAAAAACGACGTTGATCACATTATAATCATTTTCCTCCCCCAAAGGAGATAGATTCAAAAGTAGGTTTAGGTGTGAGTGCTGGAGGGAGGGTGGCCAAAGCATGGGGTGCTCAAGAAAGTCTTCACTGCTCCCTCCTTATCCACTAACCCTGGAGAGAGCAGAGCCTAGCACATTCTTTGTGGGGACACAAGAGCCTGAATGTCACTCTGCACTTTCCAGACTAGAGCTGAGGAAGACTAGCGTTCGTTTAGAGAAACCGGTGTTTACAGTAGCCCTGGGACTATGGGGCGTCTGATCCAGACAGCAAATGAGCACGTCTTGAAGGAGGTGTCTAACTGGCCGGCTGGTGGCGGGGACGCCATTCTGCTGTCCCCATCTTGGGGCAAGGAAAGTACCTGGCAGTTCTGAACGTCCCTCTTCCCACAAGAGGATGAAAACGGTGCTTGGAAAACCCAGCAGACGGGGGTTGCCTGGGGTCAAGACAAGGATGGAGAGGCTGGAGCAGGTGCCTAAGCGGAACACGGGAGTGGGGGGGTGGGGGGCGGGGTCAACACAGGGAAGCCTGCCCCGTGCCTGGGCCACATCCATGCCTCCAAGAAGTGGGATGGGAGATGGAGGGAAGGACAGGGACAGGGAGCGGGTTTGGAGTGGACTCTACCTGCACAAAAGACTTTCCTAACCTGTCAAGTGGTGCATCTTGAATTGACAATTTTAAATGGAAATGTCCACCATCCCTCTAAAATAAGAGCTCGGAAAATCAAGCGTCCCTGTGTAGTGACTAGATCCACACCCTGCTCGGGGACCATGGCCGAGGGCTGGGTGTTTGGCACGTGCCAGCACCCTTCCAGGAGGAAACGACCTTCTATGCTTGAGGAAGAGGAACATTGCCCCCATTAATGAGAAGAAATGCCTCTTTCATCTTAAAGCAGGTTCGTATGTAACATAAACAATGCTTTGACCTGCTCTAGCCTATCACTAAAAGGAAGATTTTTTTTGTACATTTACTTATTTATTTTGAGAGAGAGAGAGAGTGAGGGGCAGAGAGAGCGGGGAGAGAAAGAATCCCAAGCAGGCTGCACACTGTCAGCATGGAGCCTGATGTGGGTCTTGACCTCTCAAACTGAGATCATGACCTGAGCAGAAATCGAGAGTTGGATGCCCAAAGGACTGAGCCACCCAGGTGCCCCAGCAGGTGGTTTTTTCTTTAATGTGTACATTTTTCTAGTGTTTTAGCTTAATAAAGTCTTTCTTATAAACTGATTAGGAGTTGACTTATTTTGCATTAAAATTTTTTTTATATTTGTTTTATAGAGTAAGAGTGCTCAAGCTGGGGGAGACGGGCAGAGGAAGAGAAAGAGGGAGGGAGAGAGAGAGAGAGAGAGAGAAAGAGAGAAAGACAGAGAAAGACAGAGAGAGAGAGAGAGAGAGAGAGAGAGAGAGAGAGAGAGAATCTCAAGCAGGCTCCATGCTCAGTGCTCCATCCCATGACCCTGGGGTCATGACCTGAGCTGAAATCAAGAGTCAGACGCTCAACTGATTGAGCACCCCAGGTCCCCGAGAAGTTGACTTATTCTAAACCCTGTGGGTAAAATGAAATCTTCTGGTATTTTCTGTGCTGTCCATTTCTGAGTTCTACCTCTTCATTCAAACACAACCGTCTCTGTTACCTGTTGCCAACCTTCGTGCCCCACACAGGCCCCCCTTCTGCCTCCTCCCGCGTCACCTGGGCCTTGGAACCTGTCAACCCCACCATCCTTCAGTGCATCACCAGGCCTTGGAGGGTAATTGGGGTTCTGAGTCATACATTTAAATGAACTGATACACCTGAAGTCGTAACTGGCTCTAAGTCCTAGGTCTCCTCCTGGAAAGTAAGTATAAATTGGATTTTTTTAATAAGTTAAATCACTTTAATTATTTGAAAGTGGTCTGATGAGAGCATCTAATTGTGACTTATTTTGAAAAAGTGACAAATTCCTTTATGGATTGGTTAATTACCATTTATTCATTCGAGTAACTTGTGTATGCATGTGTTTGGGCACTGTGCTAGGTACTTAACTGATCATGGTTGAAAACCATTTGTGAAACATGGAATTTGCTCATTCTGGTTGCTGTCTCCTGTGTTCTTCTAGTGACAGTAGAGTGTGGTGACAGTAGAGTCCCTTCTAAAGGTTGTCCAGGAAAAATGTACGAGCATGTATTTTTAAAGAAGATGGTAATTTTCCCTTTGGGTATTATAAGAGTCTCCCTTCATTACTTTCAAATTTATTTCACCTTTATTTCTGGGACCCTTGAATCATCGCAGGTCGTGCAAACACGGTCACGTCACTTATGTGACCAGGCAGTGAGCGCACCTCACGGAACTGGCTCCCGCAGGCTGGGAGGTGCTCTACGATGAGCGTTCTAGCAAGAATTGAAAAGCTGAAAAGGAACAATGTCATTTTGACCCCTCGTAAATTTCAGCAAACTATTGATTATGAAGCCATTGCAATTTTGTAAACATCATTTAGTAAACATCTGCTAGGGACCTACTATGCGCTGAGCACTCTTAGATGCTGTAGATACATACATTTATCTGAGAATAAGACAGGTGTGACAAACACATCATTCACTGAAACATGCCGTTTGCGTATGCACGCGACAACTCTATTTATGCTTAGTGTGTGACTGAAGACAGCTAGCGGTGTCACTGGCGGTCACCTGCCCGGTGCCTGGTTAGGGCAGAAGGGCAGCTCACTCCTGAGGCAAAGTGGGTGCTCTAAAGAGCCGATAGAAGGAGTTTTTCTAGGAGAACATACTTGAGTTGAGCCTTGATATTGGGGAAAGGAGTACTAAAAGTATCAGACTTGAGGCGTGGAGGGTGAACGGTGAGGATGAAGACAAACAATGTGCACCAAAGCTCAGGCTAAAACGGAGTTGCTGTCCAGGAATGTTAGATGTAAGCAGGTAGACAGGGGATCTGTGTTTTGCTTTGTTTTGTTTTTCCGTACAGGCTGTCTTGAAATAAACCTTGAGTATACCCCTAGCAGATTAAGCTTTTTAAAAAAAATTTTTATTTATTTTTGAGAGAGAGAGAGAAAGAGAGAGAGACAAAGAACAATCAAGGGAGGCATACAGAGAGAGGGAGACACAGAATCTAAAGCAGGCTCCAGGCTCTGAGCTGTCAGCACAGAGCCCGACGCGGGGCTCGAACTCAAGGACTGGGAGATCATGACCTGAGCCAAAGTTGGATGTTTAACCGACTGACCCACCTAGGCGTCCCCAGCAGAGTAGGCTTTTATTTGTCATTCGTTGTTTGACACGTGCCACTTCTCTTTATTTAAGAGAGGTGTCCACTTGTTGACATGGACAGTTTTGGCGGATGCTGCTAGTTGTCTGACATTGGGCCTTGGGAACTTAGAATAAAGATTACATTTCCCAGACTTCTTTGCACTATGTGTGGTCACGTGCCTAAGCTTTGGCCATTTGGTTTGGGTCTTCTGGAATGAGGCATAATGGGATCTCAGCAGGGAAGTGTTTGCCCTGGGTCCTTCTTTGACCTCTTTCATGTCTGGAATACAGATGTGATGGCTGGACCCAGGGCTCCATCCACTAGCACTGTAGGTACCATGCCTATTGTCCCCAACACTTTAGGGACCCATGAAAAAAACTTAAGTCCTTTTATTTTACTTTTTTGTAAAGTTTTTTTTACTTATTTATTTTGAGAAAGACAGAGGGGGAGAGGGGCAGAGAGAAAGGGAGACAAGAGAATCCCAAGCAGTCTCCACAATTAGCATGGATCTGATGTGGGGCTCAAACCCATGAACCATGAGGTCACGACCTGAGCTGAAACCAAGGGTCGGATGATCAACTGACTGAGCCCCCAGGCACCTCTCAAGTCCTTTAAAAATCAGAAGAAAGGGCACGTAAGTGGCTTAGTCAGTTAAGCATCTGACTTCGGCTCAGGTCATGATCTCACAGTACTTGGGTTTGATCCCCGCATCAAGCTCTGTGCTGACAGCTCAGAGATTGGAGCCTGCTTCTGATTCTGTGTCTCCCTCTCTCTGACCCTCCCCTGCTCATGCTCTCTCTCAAAAATAAATAAACATGAATTAAAAAAAAATCAGAAGAAAGAAAAGTAAACGCATCAAATATAATTTTTAATAAGTTTTAAAGGCTCCACGGAAGCCAACGTGCCCAGGGCCAGCAGAAGGCACGTGTTGGAGCCGCAGCTTCACCAGGACTGAGCAAGGGACAGCAGCCCCCGAGGCACTGGGGCGGCCCCCCCATACCCCCCACCCGGGCGGCACCCCCAGGGCATCCAGTGTGCCGAGTACAGCCTCCTGTGTTGAGCCTGCTGTACGTGGCTGTTTGCCACATGGGGTTCCTGCTAATGCAGACGAAGCTGCTGTCCACTGCTTGGTGCTAACTGCAGACAGGCTGAGGGGAAGGGTCCAGTGCACGCTGACGCCCCTCGCAGGATCTGCTAAGAGCTTTGCTTCAGAAGACTGGGTCACCTGGGTGTTGGACTCAAAAGCCAAACACTCTCCAACAGCTCCCAGCATCAAAAAGAAAAAGAAAAAAGAAGCCCCAAACTCTTCCTCTGTCTTTCTAGTGTAGGGTCACCACGCAAAGTGGGCTCGGTGGTATTGCTTCTGAGTACAGACCAATTCCAACCAGCCTTCTCGAGGGGTCAGATTCTCTCACTTTGAGATCACCCAACACAGGAGACCAACTCTTTATTCACAGGTCTTAGGGCATAGGGGGTGTTTTTCTCCTGAACGTGCCCTGGGGTCCGCTCCTGGTCTGCCAAGGCCATGTTCCGTGCTGTCCAGGGGCTCACACCCCCCACCTCTGGTTCAAAAATCCCCGGTGTAACAAGTGACAAGTAACAAAACTCATTCAAACTGACTTCTTCCAAAACAGATGATTCCTTTCAAGCTCATTTAAATGCACGGTGTGGATTTGCATAATGAATATGCTGACTCCCTCATTTCAAGACTCTGGTTCCCTGGTTTGGGTCTGAGTGAGGTGATGAGCCAAAGATGTGGGGATTCAGAAGAGGGGCCCAAACTCTTGAGATATTTACATTTTCAGTCACAGTAAAGGATGACTCGAAGGCGGTCCTTCTCGGAGGAGTTCCGTGCTCCTTGGCATCTTGTGATTCATCTAAATAAATTGAAAAAGGGCTGAGAAAAGGCTCAGGAGGCAATAACACATCAGTGAAAACATCAGCAATAACAGAACATTTCTCTCTCTGTCTCTCTCCTTCTACATGTAGCATCAAGAGTAGGGCAGGTTGGACCTGCCTCACATTCATTTATAAGAGCGGTTTTTATGTCGCATTGATTTTTCAGCCGCTCGGTAAAAGCTGGCTAAAATATTAGCTTGTACATTAGATGCAACATCTTGGCTTCCAGCCTCCATCATGACGAGTCTGAGAGAGAAGAAAATCCGGTTGCTTAGATCAAAGAGGTGAGTCTGAGCAAAGGCGTCTGATTACTGCAGAGAAAAATGAAAGAAAGGCAATAGTGGGTCTCAAATGGAGACGGGCCAAAACAGAAAAATGATCCCTCATTTGGGAGAGAAAACAAAGAGACAGAATCAGAGTCATCTAGAGGTGAAAATTGTGAGACCACACGGACCAGAGGCCCGGAGATTCTCAGGCGCGCACGCCGACGTGGGACCGAGTGCAGGGGAGCGGCCGGGCGGGGTGCGGGGTGCGCGTGGACCTGCCCGGCCCCCCAACATCTGGTCAGAACTTGGCGGGAGCCTGGCGCAGGTGTGCGGCAGCCAGTTTCGTGCTTCCGCGGAACAAATCGAGCTTCTATTCTTCTTGCCCTCCGCCGCCTCCTCCTTTTCCTCTCTGAATGCTCACCCGCGGCATTGTAGTGAAAAAGACCTTGAAACTTACCTGTTCTGGTGTTGCTCTATCAGCTTTATTGATATATATTTAAATGTCACTTTTATTATATCCTAAGGTAGTAGGAGATACCACATTGTATCTGTTATGTCTATGCAGCTGTTACATAATTGTTCCATGCCTCATCACGCTTTATCGTCAGACAATTGAACGCTTTGGGAGCTGATCCTGTAAGGTATTCAGAAAAAAAGAAGAAAGAAAGAGAGAGAAGAAATAATGTCATTAATAGTTGGATGGTGAGAGGCTCTGCATGATTTCAAAACAAACTTTGCAGCACTATTTTATTTTTAAAAACAGAGCTTCCACATCTCCGAGTCTGGAGCAGCTGGATCATTTTATGCATTTCTAGCGAAGGTTCTCTGAATCCCTCATTATGGCTTTTCTTTCCCACTCGTGAATTATGTACATTTATGTGGCAGTTAAAACTCTCAAATGGCCCCATGGAGGCTCAGCTTGCAGGAAGTTAGGCTGCCTTCAATGCCTTTCAGGTGGCCTCAACTAATCTATTGCATGAGTTAGGTGTGGTTCTCTTTCCAAAACAAAAAGAAAAGTAAAAACCGAATGCCAAAAACAAGTGCAAAGACGTGATATCCTTCCCAGGGGCGTGCTGAAATGTTTCTGATTGTAATAACTAGATTGGTTTTTTAAAAAATATATTAACTCATCCTTACTTTGTGCCTCCACATTACTTCATGGGGATTTCTATCATTGAACTTACTCACTTTATTGACTTAAGAAAGTTTTCTGTCCGCCTTTTCCTGTGGGTCTTGTGGATTCTTGGCAGTGAAGAGCGATGTCCCAGGCCTGGTGGTCCAGAGCTCCAACAGCACAGCCTCTGGGAGACCCAGAACCAAACCCCAGCTGATCCATATCATGGTTGTGTGACTTTGGGCAAGTTATTAACCTGTCTGAGCCTTTGTCCTTTTAAGTGCAAAGTCAGACCAGTACTGACCACCTTTGTCTATGGAAGATTTGATAATAAGTGTAAAATGCACATCCCAGAACCTGAGATAAAGTAGGGGCTTAAGAGTTGTTTGCTGAGTTGAATTGAATTAAGTGCACTATTTGCTTTATTTGGACACAAGCTATTGTCAGTTAAGTGATTCTGGCAACACTAGAATGAGATACAGAAAATTGAGGTCTTTTCCCTGGAAGTAATATTTCATACTGCATTTTAGAAACCTTCCCTATTTTAGTCCTATAAGAAATTCTCTTGGGAGCCTCGCTGATCTGTGGTGTCAAGGACCTAGCTTAATTTGGGGGGCCACGGTTTCCTTTTACCATAATTATGTCTTTTAAGGAACATTTCATGAGTTGTCCTTGTAGCCCAAATATATCAGCTTTTATTAACCCTGGAAAGCAGAAGTAGAGAGGATTTTACTCTGGGAAATGGGATTTGATACAGCGAGCCATGAAGATTTGACGTGCTGAAGTTCTCTCGTAAACGGAAAAGGCCTCTTTGCTGCCGGGCCACCCGGGACTCACAGGGGAGCCGACTCGCTTCAGCAAGAGGGTCGGGGGTGAGCGCGCGGGTTGCAAAGGGTATGCCAACAGTGCAGGGGCCGTTCTCTTGAAAATGGGGCTAGAATGTCTTTGCAAATAAGCAGGGTCACTTTGGACCTGAGCCTGCCTTCGTCCAAGCTCAGTAGGTCACCGTGACCTGGTAGGAAACGGCCAGAGAGCTTGCCTACTTGGCAGTTTTCACGACTATTGAGCCCCTTGGTGCCGATGGCAGCAGACTTTGTGGGGAAGGAAGAGATTTCCCACAACACGCTGAATGCAGCTCAGGAGGCAGCGGCCTGCCCTGCCTCTGCAGGGTCACAGAATGATTTTGCTTGGCTTCCAGTATTAGAAAGCTTTGGTAAGTTCTAGGTAACCATTTAGTGCTTTGTGACCTTCGTGTGAAGCTTGAAAAGGACTCACTTGTTTACACCCCACGAGTCACCGATTGCGTCTTCAGCAGTGGCCCTGGATGGTGGGAAGGCGGAGCTGTTCCTCTGGGGCCCTTTCCTTTCTGTTGTGGTTTGCTTAGCCGCGAGCGCTGCTTTGTCTGCATTTGGAGTTGGGGCTGCCCGAGATCGTCCCGTACCAGCATCACCTGCACACGTTAAGATCAGGGGTCTCCATTGCCCTCAGTCTTCCCTCCGGCACCTGTTCTCCAACCAATTCTCTCAAAACTACCTGAAAAGGGACATTCTTCCCGGATGGAATTTAAGATCCATCAGCTTTCCTGCTCGCCTTCAAAACAGAATTACATAGAAAGCTCACGTGCAAGAGATAGGTGATGCCTAAGGCCCAAATTTGGGTTTTCTTCCCCCTCCTGAAAAATCCCAAACCCACATTTTTCATGCACTCACTTGAACAAGTGTATAATTAAATACAAAACTCTCTGACAGTCGAGTCTGTTCTTTCAGCAGCCCCGGAAAAATGCTTCAAAACCAGACACTAACACAGCCATTCAAGAGGAAAGAAAATTTTATAATAAACCAGAAAAAAACACACAAAAGAAAGAACATAAAAGGAAAAAAAAATGGGTAAACAACATGTTGAAAAGACAGGAAATCTTTCCAGAAAAACCAATCAATGAAGAAAAGGAATTCATTAGCCAAAGGTTGACTTGCACTCAGAAAACTTCATGGCTGAAGAATTAAGCTGACAAAAAGCCAATTAAAAAAGAAACCCTGAAACAATGAAAGCATAAAGTTGCTTTATAGTACACATAATGCAGAGTTGAAAATTTTTTTCTGTTGGTAAAAAGTCCTCCTTTGAACCAAAGACCAACCGAATACCAAATCTGGGGCTCTCTGTGTTCCTGGGTGCTCAGTGCTCCTGTGGAAATGTACCATCTGTCAGAGAGAGACTTTGGTGTTTATCTGATCTACTCAAAATAGAACTATAGAGATAAGAAAATGGGAGGGATAGGTGTTTTTTTTTTAATGTTTATTTATTCTTAAGAGAGAGACAGAGAGAGAGAGAGAGAGAGAGAGAGAGAGAGAGAGAGAGAGAGATCATGAGTGGGGGAGGGGCAGGGGAGAGGGAGAGAGAAAATCGTACACATGCTCCATGCTCAGCACAGACCCTGATGCGGGGCTCAATCCTAGGACCCTGGGACCATGAACTGAGCTGAAATCAAGAGCAGGATGTTCAACTTACTGAGCCACCTGGGCACCCCGGAAAGGTTGCTTCTTGAGACAATTCTTATTCTTTCATCCCTAGCTTCACTAGCTCTCCTAGAGCCTCGATCTCAAGGGCACTCTGTGCAGAGTAGAGAACTCCATGGAGAGTCCAAGGTTCTGGCTTCCTCCAAGACCTGTATGTAGGTGCCATGTTTAAGCACTCTGGCTCCCTGCAAGCAAGCCGACCATAGTGCCATTAGCTGACATCACCGTTAGCTGTGGTTTCCTGGGCCGCCCATGGGTTGCTGGCAGGGAGGTAACAATGGCATTGGAGGTCCTACAGCATTCCAGTCCCTTCCTCTCTTTATGGTCACCATAAGTAAGGCAGTAGACACTGTGAAGTCATTTTTAGACCCTTTGACATTGCTCTAGTATATAAAAAATTGATGGAAGTGCCAGAAGAAAGATGTTAGAAGGAAACTGAAGAGGGGCACCTGGGTGGCTGAGTCGGTTAAGCATCCACCTTCGGCTCGGGTCATAATCTCATGGTCTGTGAGTTCGAACCCTGCATCGGGCTCTGTGCTGACAGCTCAGAGCCTGGAGCCTGCTTCGGATTTTGTGTCTTCCCCTCTCTCTGCCCTTCCCATGCTCCTGCTCTCTCTCTGTCTCTCAATAGTAAATAAATGTTAAAAAAATTTAAAGAAAAGAAGGAAACTGAAGAGTAAAGTAGACCATGAAGGAAGCTTTATCCCTTCACTTCTTCCTTCTTTGGCTGCTCCCCTTTCCAGAACTCGAGGCTCACTGCTGTTGGCAGAAGAGGTTGACTGTGTTGTACAACATGCCTGCATTTCTCTTCGTATTTGTGGAGGGATTTCCTATGCCTAAGAGTTTTAATAAGGGTCTCAGTTTATGATCAGAATTTGAGGAATGGATTCAGTAAATTGATTATATTTGACTTTCAAGATTACTCATTTAGTTAGCAAGTGCCACACTGCTCTTGTCTTAGATATTGAGCAAGAGCAGAGAATAAGACAGACAAGGGCCCAGTGGGGAAAAAGTAAAGACATCAGTAAGGAAATAAATCAACATAATGCCAATATTAGGTCACCAGAGGACCTGTAAGAGAATGCAAGGCCTCTGGGACGCTGGAGAAGGTGTGGCTGCTTCCATCTGCCTGACATGGGAAACCTCACAGAGGGGACGCGTGAGATGTGAAGGTGCAAAATCAGATAACAAGAAGGTGCCGAAGTGAGAAGAGGAGACAGCTGTAGCTAAGACTTCAGCAGGAACTAGTTTGTTGAACTTGACCTAAGGAAGACAGGCTAGCCCAGCTGCAGAGGGAGGTACAGAATGGGATCAAAAGATGGGCAGAAGCTGTTTGTGTGGGGCTCTGTCATAAAAATAGATTTGCAGGGACGCCTGGATGACTCAGTTGGTTGAGCGTCCGATTTCGACTCAGGCTATGATCTTACAGTCAGTGAGTTAGAGCCTTGCGTTGGGCTCTATGCTGACAGCTTGAAACCTGGAGCCTGCTTTGGATTCTAGATCTCCCCGCCCCCCTGCCCCTCCACCACTTGAGCTATTTTTTTCTCTCTCAAAAATAAATAAGCATTAAAAATAGATTTGCAGATGATCAATAATTAAAGCTATGATAAAAGCTTTATATAATGCTTCCAATATTGAGCAATGAGTGTCCTATGAAATACTGGCTTTTTATTTCTAATCTCTAGGATGGCCTTTTAGACATCATAATTCTTACAGAGTGGATGAAAAAGTTGATTCCAAGAGACTCAGGAGCCTGTTGTGGGCCACGCAGCTATTAAGTGGCAGGTCTGGATTCGACTGTAGGCTCACCTGACATAGAGCCTTTGCTCAGACCTCAACAGAGGGGACCCTTGACAGCCACGCCTGGCCCCCTGTCATGGGGCATCTAGTCCAGTAGGTGTGAGCTGCATCCCAGAGACGCCTGCACTTTCTGGAATTTCCTCAGGGTTTTTTGAAGCCAGCTGAGATTATCACAGAACTGTCATTCTGTTCTTGCTGTTTTCTAGAAAACATTAAATAATCGATCAATCAATTAAGCAAAGAGGCAACGATGAACACATGCCATCACGTGTGAGAGCAGCCGGCATGTGCTCTTTCACTGCAGAGTCAGATGTATGATGCTGTGTACCCCCCACAGCGACAGGGGCTGGATTCAGGGACCCTTATCTCTTGCCTATTCAGACTTTTGGTTTTCTTTCCCGAGACTGTCAGTCAATTCAGACTCACAGGAGCTCAGAGAGGGGATGCCAGACTCTTTAGTAATGAAATATTTTTCTGCAGAAGCCTGGATGTGGTACAGCTAGAGTGAGATGACGGATGGAAGGTTTTCTGTGCAAGACACCCAGTACTTCCCTGGACCCGTCACATTGTTATATGCTGCTCGCAAGGCAAAGCTTAGATCTCAGCAGTAATTTTTCTTTTTCTAATTTGCTCTCTTATCTTTAATTGCATGGTAAATGCATTGTTTTTGTTCTATGAATAAAAAGCACCCCTAGGTTTCTATTAATGGGTATTTGGCACTAAGTTTGGAAACGGATTGCCGACCTAGAGCTATCTATAGTCAGAGATTCTTGTATGAGATCATGGAAAATGATGAGCAGGTTCAGAAGAGCTCTCTCTGGAAGGAAGCTTCATGAGCCTGTCTGATGAAGAGGTCTGCTTGTTGGGGGACCACAGAAGCCGTGAGCATGGCTCTTCTCAGTAGTTGGAAGTGCTTTATTAATATTTGTGATATAAATAAAATGAGATGTTCAATATACATCTTCATTTTTATTCAGATATATTTTTGAGCTCCCACGGTGTGTAACATAGTCTCCTATGTGCTGGGGACAGAGGTGATTCAGATGTGAATCCTCGTAACAGCAAGAGTGATGTGCAGCGGGGGAAGAGAGACAGGTTCACGGACTGGAAAGCAAGGTAGAAAGCAATGCGGGGAAAAGTAGAGACAGGGACCATGGTGAAAGGCAGAATTTGTGACAGCAACACAAAGGAGATCATGTCTAAGCTGTTTCTTGAGCAATGTGTGTCAATAGACATCACGACTTCACTTGTTGAGAACCAGACTCTTAACCCTGCCCTTCTCCTGCCCCCAAGAGCTCCCCACGCCACTCAGTGGTGACTCAGCCCTTCCCAGAGCTCCAGCCATCATCCTTGGCATTGTTTTCCACTCCTCTTTTTCCTTATACTCCATGTTTGACCCATCAGCAAATTGTATCTGCCATATCTTCGAATACGTCCTGATGAAGCTTAGGTAGAGAAATTTCTTGTCCAAATTATGTGTCAGTGATGAAGCCAGAATTTCAATCCCCAACCTCATACTGCAAGTTCATCCTCTCTTTTCTCCACCATGGAAGGACGGATGCAGGAAGTTTTTTTTGTGTGTAGAGGCTGATACTATGAACAGTGCCCTTGAGACATTAGACTCAGAGTCATCTTGGAATCTGATAATGGAAGGCTTTCTGTTCCGGGTTGAACAATTTGGTTTTATCCACAAACCGTAGAGATGTTTCATATTTTGAGAGTAGACTAAGGGTGGAAGCTAGCCTCCACTTCAGGACGATTCATCCGGCCAGAGGGTGTGAGATGGCTGGAAGACCAGCATGACTTACAGTGACATCTGTGACAGTGGTCTGCACAGAAGCAGAGAGACTCAGCCATTGCATTGCAGCTGGACAGGAAGCAGGGAAATCGGCCATTGCAGAAGTCAGTTGATTATAATATCACAATTTGTTAACTTTGGAACCAAGGAAGGAAGATGCAAAGAGTGATTTTTTCCACATTCTTAAAGTATAATTTATACACAATAATATGCACTGAGATGGACATGTTGAATCTATGAATTTTGTAAAAAGATGGTGATGTCATTAACAGGACTTTATTTGGGAAGGCGTGGGAAAGCTTTGTTGACTTCGAGCTGGTTGTGGGTCACATTGCCGAAGTTAGATGCTATGAAAAGGAAGAGGCTGTGGCTCAAGTGACAGACTCAGTGGTCACTTCGTGGACTTCATTTTCATATCAGTAATATTTTGGACTAAGCAGTCCAAAATTCCTCCTTCAAAAAATACCTAGACAATCTTGTTTATACATAAAATATAAAAACTATTGTAATTACAGAGTTGGGCTCACTATGTGCTGAAATCCTCTGAATGAAGCAGGACTATGCATGTAAGATGGGGTGTAAGTTATGCCGAGAGTGGAAGGTTCCAGTTTCCAAAGTGCCTACGAAGAAAGGAGCCACTAGGAAGTTTATGTTTCTTGTTGTTAGTTCTGCATAGAAAAAAAAAATCTCCTCTAGGGTTTGATTACCGCAGGAGTGGCCTCGTGCGGCTTTTGGGGTTGAAATGTATACTCTTTATATGGTGCGGAGCCCACAAGCCAAACAGTGATTTAAAAAGTAATCCTAGGCTTACAACACTTCCAGGGCATCTGGTAAAATTAAACACAAGAGAGCTGTGGTTATAGACCCTCAGCCCAGGTGACACAAGAGTCCCTCGGATAGAGTCTTGCTGAATATGTGCTCATAAAGGCAAGAATCCAATGTGAACAGTGCTCAGAGAGATGGTGTGGTGTTGAGGGAAGAGATAGAAGAGCAGAGCTGAGTAGAGTGAAGGGCCCAGAAGCAAGTGTGTGTGTGTGCACGTGCACACGCATGTGCGCACACACACACATACACACACACAAGAACTGAGAAGCAGCGTTATAAGTCAGTGGGCAAAGATGTAACTCACCAATCATGAACAATTGGTTGTCACTGTTGCTGTTACTCTTAAATTTCAAAAATCAAGATTACTTTTGTACCTCCCCTCGTGCACCAATAATCAAGTTAACGTGGTGAATTAAAGACCTACATGAAGCAGCAAAACTTTTAGAAGATCACATGAGAATATATACCTGATGTTACGGTAGAAAACAATTTCCCAAATAAGATACACAAAACACAAACTTACAGGGAAAGACTGATAAATGGACAGTATTAAACTTAAGACCTCTCTTAATTTTTGAGTTTGCGCTCTTTCTAGTTTGTTGAGATTGGCCTGGATTGCAATATACTTTCCTCTTAGGACTGCCTTGGCTGCATCCCAGAGATTTTGGATTGTTGTATTTTCATTTTCGTTGGTTTCCATATA
>NC_043706.1:140932600-141001215 GCF_006229205.1 Suricata suricatta
ATGCAGAACTTGAGAGACTATTGAATGCTGAGAATGAACTGAGGGTTGGAGGGAGGGGGCAGGGGGGAAGACAGGTGGTGGTGATGGTGGAGGGCACTTGAGGGGAAGAGCACTGGCTGTTGTATGGAAAACAATTTGACAATAAAATATTATGGAAAAAAATAAAAATGCTTTCAATCAATTAAAAAAAATAAACTTAAGACCTCTCTAGAATAAGATATGGTTTTAAACAATTGGAAAGACTGGAAGAAGATATATATATTTTTAAGTTTATTTGTTTATTTTGAGGGGAAGAGAGAGAGAATCCACACTGTCAGTGCAGAGCCCAAACTCACAGACCATGAGATCAAGTCCTGAACCAAAACCAAGAGTCAGATGCCTAATGAACTGAGCTACCTAGGTATCTCTGGAAGAAGATATTTACAAATGCATAGATCCTAAAGAGGATTAATTATCCAGAATATATTATGAAATTCAACAAGTCAACAAAAAAGACAGATGAAGTAATTAAAAGTTAGACAAAATCTATACACAGGAAATTTAAATTGAGAAACCCTAAATGGTCAAGAAAATACAGAAGAATGTTCAACCATTTGATTTACTACAGATTAAGATAACAATGAGATGTGGTTAGATACCCCCACCCTGATCATGGCTAGTATGGGGTGCAAATGCAGAGGTAAGGCACCCTCACATACCACTGATGAGAATGTCCATGGTTACATCACATTTGGATGGCAATTCAGCAAAAGTAGTGATACCGAATACAGGCACACCCTGCAATCCACAACCTCCCTTCTGGGCACATACCCTAGAGTCTAGGACCTAGAGAGACTTGTGCATGTACTTGATGAGTCATAGAAGCAACTGGTGCAGGGACACAGGAGAAAAGCATTAAAGATGGGTCCTTGCTGAAGCTCCAGGCAGGCAGGAGCAAGAGGAAGAGCCTCTGGGAAGACTGGAGAAGACCTAAGAGAATAGGAGTCAGTGCTGTCAAAGACAGAATGTCTCAAGAAAGAGCGTTGGTTAGTTGTATTCAATGGCACTAAGCTTCAGAAGGGTGACATCTTTAAAGGTGCTGTTAATTTTGTTTATTGGGAAATCATCAAGGAAAATCTTGAAAGAGCTTTCAATAGAATGATGAATTGTGTATTACAAGGGGTTAACCCAGTGCACTGAGATGGGATAGAAGCCTAGAGGGGTAGTCTGAAAAAGGTCACAGGCTTAAGAAGGCTGGATAGATTATTCAATAAGCCTACGTGTGAGAGGGAAGAGGAAGATAAGTTATTCCCAGCTGGTTGTGGCAGGATTGAGGGAAGGATTGTTTTCTTGTGGAGATGTGAGACTTGAGCTGTTTGCAGAGAGGAAGGGAGAATCAAGACGCAATTGGCAAGGAAAGTGATGGAGTGGGTTCCTTACCTGTACGATTTCGCTTCTACTGAGAAAAGAGCAAACAAGGGCCTTGTGTGTGTGCTTGCAACTGAAATTTATTTGTGTACACGGGAAGGTAAGGAACCGTGGTAGAAAGAAACACTACAGGGCATGCAAGTGCTTAATGATTATGATTTGAAAAATGTGTTGTTTGGGGCTCCTGGGTGGCTCAGTCCATTAAGCATACAACTTCGGCTCAGGTCATGATCTTGAGGTTCGTGAGTTCGAGCTCCACATCGGGCTCTGTGCTGACAGCTCAGAGTCTGGAGCCTGTTTCGGATTCTGTGTCTCCTTCTCTCTCTGTCCCTCCGCCACTCACACTTTGTCTCTCAAAAATAAATAAATATAAAAATTTTTTTTGAGAAATATGTTGTTTCAAGACTTTTTCTTTTGAGTTTCTGTTTCTTTTCAGTCAGGCAAGGAAAGAGTTGCCAGAAGCTGGGTGAATTCTTTCCTGTCTTTTCTTCATGAATGTTTGGCAAGAGATCGGGTTCACTGTGTGTAAGGTATTATAGGAAGCTACGATATACCGTCTTTCAGAGCAAGGGTTTCATTTATGTGTTTGTTTTAAAATCTCTTTTCTCTTGCATGGTTGGGAGAAAGTCTGGGGGAAAATTCTGATTATGTTTTCTTTCCCTGACATTTCAAAAGAATATAAATACACGCCGGTGGTCTTTCTTTCGGCGTGCACAGAACTGGTTTACTCAGCCTCCACTTGGCTTCCTGTGTCTTGGCTACTTCCTTCCTTTGGCCCAACCAGTGCCCCCCAGATATTGTGTGGATCACCTGGGCCAGCCTTGGCTGGCCACATAGCAGACCTGTCGATTCTCAGTTCAGCACTCGTAACATAAAGCAGCTGAGGAGAGCCCAGAGGGCTCCACTCAAGGCTTCTCTCTGAAATCACATCGCAGCAACAGCTTCAGGCTGATGCGCAAAAGTCTGGAAGAAAGCCTTTTCCAGGAGTCTCAAAGGGGAATGTTGGGGCACAGGGGTAGTAACATGATACTGTTTACTCTACTCTCACCCTTCTGTCTGTGCGTGCCTCTCATATCCTAGATTGTAAAAGTATCAGCCTTTTCTTTTTCTTGCCTTATATAATTTTCTCCTAGTTGTAGAAGGACAAGTCTCATCTTCCTAACTGAAGGGGCACCCCCTCTATTCTAGGACAGAATGACTTGCTGTAAGTCCTCCAGGCCTGGCTCTTGATACACTCAAGCAGGAGACAAAGGATCGCATTCTTTCTCTCTCTCAATAATATTTGGTTCTTGAGTTTGGTATCTTGTGGCAAAATTTTATTTTGTTACCAAACATTGAAAAGCTACAAAGAAAAATAAAATTGTATAGATTACTAGCTCTACCCTCCACATCCAGCCTTCTTATCTCACATGAGTGATAGAATTTTTAGCCAGGCGCATTGCTGCCGGGCTCAACCACATTTCCAAGATTCCTTTGCAGCTAATTTTGGCCATCAGGCTAAGTCCTGGCTAACAGAGTGTGCAGAGTGATGTGTAAAACCTCCAGATTGTACTCTTAAAAGAGTGGATGAGATTTGCCTCTCTTTGCCTCCTTTTCCATGCTGCACCCTGAAACACAAATACGGTGTCAGCCCACTTGGGATGTAGCTGAGCTTAACACCTTTAGAACAGAGAAACAAGACAGAAGAGGGATCTGCCCCTCCAGCCTCGTCATTTTCATCAGACGATTATCTGAGACAGAAATACATTTTCATCTAACATAAGTGCTGTCGTTTTTGGTTTCTAGAATAGCCACCAAACCCGTATTTTGTAGAGCATGTACACTGATAACTTTGAAAACATTATCTCAATTAAATTAAAATGCTGTGATAATATTTGAAACTTACAAACAATCTCAGCATACGGGTCACGCAGCCCAGTTGAATAAATGAGCTGTGGGATAACTGAAGTAAGTGACTAAAGCTGCAAATATTTTTTGAGGCTTTAAGGTACTTAAAAATTAAAGTAATAGTACATGCTCATTGAACTTGACAACCTGGAAGTCAAGCTTATCCAAAATTCCTTTTTGTTCCATTATTATTAATAAATGTGAATTTTAATGACCACACTTCCATGGCTAATTCTGGTTGATTCAATGATGAAGAACTGATTCTGGAGACCATTGGACCAAAAGGGGATGTCACAAATAGAAGAAGGTTTTGCTGACATGACTAACGGGTAAGGTTGACTTTGACCATGAAGACCCATTATTAGAATAGTGGTAGCTGTGCTTCGGAAGTTTATACAAACAAAATAACCTCAAAGTACTTTAGGGAAAAGGTCAAGATAAAATCTTGCCATCTTTTAATTATGTTTATGGGTGGTGAATGCAGAAGTCAAGCATAAAGGAAAACTTTTTTTATCTGTAAACTGTAAACACAACTGTGGTTGTGTTCGCATGCGTGCGCGCACACACACACACACACACACACACACACACGGAAAGAAAATGGTGGCTGTATGCCAAAGAGTTCCAGGCTCATCTCCTGAGAGTTGACTGGGTACAACGTATTGTCAGAAAGCCCGGGGGCTGCTTGTTCAAGAAGTTTTGCTGCCACACCAATTAGAAGATGTTTACACAATTTTACGAAGCTCTCCCTTGAAAGATCTATTTCCCCAAGGTTCTACAGGACAAGATTCTGTCAGGGCTAAGGTCATCCTGTCCCACCACATGCCCGAAGCTGTTGGAGCTGAACGTTTCCAAAGACAGACGATCTTGTCATCTTTGGCTATTTATGTCTTGTCATGTGGTGACATGTGGAACACTAGTGCCTTCTCCCTTGGCACTGAACGATTGTCATGGGTGGTGAGTTTGGCTTGTCCTGTTACGGGTATGCCTATTCCGTCTGCGGGAAGGTGAGATGTTTTCTTACTTCAACCACTTGCATCCCAGCCATCTCTCCTTAATATTAACTACACTTATTCTAACGACTTTGACATGGCGACAACAAACAGAGATACTGTGGGACATGCTCAATGTCAGTGGAAAGAAGCTTTGAAAGCACCATCTGTGATTTGTGTCTAATGGCGTCCCTTTTTGCTGGAGAAAACCCAGTGTTCTTGCGGTGGACGTCATGGCCTGAAGGACCTACGTCCCTTCCTATCTTGTACCGCTGCTTCTCTTCCTCATGACCCTTCAACCTTCCCGGCCACCTTCTGTCCCCCAGTCCCAGCTTCCCATGCCTACAGGGGCTGCCTGGAGTCCCCTCGTCTGCCTTTAGGACATGCCAGGTCCTTCTCAGCCTTTCCAAGTCAGCTTTGTATGCTCTACGCACACCCCTCCCCCCAAGGTGGGTACTGCTGTTATTCATTTTGCTTGTCTTTTAATTGTAATTAATCGCTTTAATAATTACTGGTCAACTTCTTTGCCTCCACTGGATGAAAGTTGCAGAAATGCAGAGACCCCCATGTATGTATTTCGTTCCTGTGTCTCTGTTGCTTAATAGTGATGTAGAGGATATTTCTGAATGAGCAGATGGCTGTCTTTTAGAGTCTATGGAGCCTGGGAATTTCCATGGATTTCTTGTGGATCAATGATGTGGTAGGCATCACTGGAAATTCAAAGTTGAATTAGATAGTCCCTATACTCAAGGACCATATATTCTTGTGGTTTTTCAAGTCCATTTCTTACTTTGAACCCAGTTAAATTTCTGGGTTTAGAGTTCACCTGTTCATTTTAGTAATCCAGGCGTGGGGTGATAGGTGTCTGATGTATGGAAGGAGCCATCGGCATGTAATGGAAGGGAAGTTGGCGGTGCTTATGAAAAGATAAGCGTTGTTGACTGATTTGCAACTGGAGTTAAATTTAAATGAAGGGAGATGAGGGCAGAGGAAGGATAAGGAGGAAAGAAGAAAAGAGATCCAGATTAGGGGACAGAAAAACAGGAGGTCAAGGAGAAGCAACAGAAATGTCAGCATGGAAACACAAATGCAGAGCATTGTGGGTAGAGGGGAGCAGCAGAATAAAGACGCGAAAGCAATTCTGTCTGCCCGAGGAACCTTCAGGAAAGTGAGTGTGCCACACTAAATAAAGAAGGAGATAGATCTCAGAAGCTGGAGCAAGAAAGAAGGGGTCTTCTGAGGACCCGCAGATGCCCGCTGGGCTGGACATTTCCTCTCACAGTAAAAGAGAGACATGACCATGTGCCTTCCAATGAGGAGGCCCTCTGACTGCCATCCTGGGCAGCCCTGACGGTTCCCCGGGGCGGTTCTACGGTGTGTGACTGGACAGAGTAAACAAAGGAGGCAGTCAAACCCAGTGGAAAATATCAGAATTTTTGGAGAGCTACCCACGTTTCAGGGCAGAGGGAACAGAGAGAGCACAATGTAGGGGCAGGGGCTACAGAGTAGGGAGAAATGGTGCCTGAAGGTAGAGCGAGGAAGGACCCAGAACCCCAGGCCTACTCAGGAGACACTCTTCTTCCTTCGTGTTGGAAGGCAGGAAGGGCGGGCACCCTTCTGCTGGCCCCTGTGTAAAAACACTGACTTAACACACCTGTGCTTTAACAAATACCCCTCTACTTCTTTGTTAACCTACCTCTCTGCATCCGGCCATGCCTATTTAACTCACCAATCATCGCTTGTAGACGGTAGAAGCAAAGTCAAGTGGAGTGTGACACCAGCCAAGCAGGCGGGTAACACAGCCTTCTGTGTTCTTGACTGGGGACATGAAAAATACTTGGATTTGAAGAATAATGGACATGATTATTAATTTCCTAGGGATTGTGGGGGGGAAAGCGGAAGCTCATACTAATTATTGATGAGGAAGTCCCTGGACCTCAGGGGCATCCTGAACCCTTCAGTCTGGGGAGGTACGTAGAGAAAGAAAAGAAGGGAAAACAAAAGAGAGAAGAGAGAAAAGGAAGGGAAAAAGAAAAAAAAAAAGAGAAGAAAAGAATTGACTAGAAAACAGAAAAGAGCCGACTAATTAATGTGACCCTCCGGATTTTCAGTCTGCTGAACATTTTGAGAACTTTATTTTCAGAGAATCCCAAGAGGTTCTGAGAGAGTGCAGAACCCATACGGATTGCCGATGTCCTAACATCTTTGTGATGGCGAGAGATTGCATCCATGCGGGAAGCAAATGGGCGAAAAGCTGGATGTAGAGGTGGGTTCTGGCCTTATGGACACATCATATTCCCGATGCACTAAGGCCTGAAATGGCCCTCAGTCTTTAGTAACTCCTTTCTTGACATATAACTCTAGCTACCTTTCAAAACAGTAAGACTGCAAATGGTGGTACGTAAATGGGCAAAACTGGTTTGTGTTGTGTTGTTTTCTCTTTACAAGTTTGAGTCTAAATGATGAAAACTGGCATTTCATCTTTGCAAAAGAAAAAGAATTGCAGATCTCCTAAATAAATACTTACAAACAAACTGGAACCGTCTTTGAGTCTGAAAGCTTGCCTGTGAATAGCGCTGGGGTTTTGCCAGGGGTAGACGGAAGCATTCTGTAAAGCTTTTAAAGAAAAGAGTGTCTTTGAAGGCCATGGAACTTGTAACACTAAATATTTTAGTGGTGATTTATGAATAACGTTAAGAACTATGCCTTCCCTTTAATAAAAGAAAGGCCTGACACTTAGTAAAATGATGAGGATTTATGTGCCAAAATGTTTTTGCCTGGCAGCTTCTGGGTAATAGATTCATAAATATTTCCTTTTTTTAAATTTAAAGTTCAGATGAATGAGAAAAAGGTGCCAAATTAAAGATACCCAGTCAAAGAAGGAAGATGAACTTCGGATTTCACTTGGCCTCACAGTGTTTGAGCATCTCACCACCTGCCTCATTGAAGCTGGGCAGAGATGATCTTCTGGAAGTTTCTCTGTCTCTCAGACACTCAACCTGAATATAACCAACATCTTTAAAAGTTACCGAGTGAAGTTGGTTTGAAACCATACTTCCCCGACCATTTTCCATATGGGCCATCACCAGGATTGCTTTTTCTGTCACACCCAATGTGCCCGCATCTCTGTGTGCCCCTGAGAGCTTAATTCCAAACGGGAACGTCCTGTGTGTGTTCTGCATGAACCGAGTTAGGCAGTGATGGCGACCTGCTCCAGGAAGTGATTCAAAGTGAGATCAGGAGGAACCTGAGGGCCACTGTCGCTGGCGCAGAAGGCTGGCTCCCGGTTGCCTGGACACTTTTGTGCTTGGTGATTTAATTCGGCCCAGATGCTGGGAGTTCTCTTTCTCCTTCTCCTCTGGGGCAGTGGGTGTTGTTGCCGGGGACCCAGGGGGGTCAGGGCGAGCGAATGAAACAGAAGAAAAGTTGGCCACACAAATACAATGGCAGGACAGTGTTCGGTCCCCGGGCGGAGGGGGGGGGAGGGGCTGCAGGCTCACAAAGGAGGTCCTGTTCCCATAGAAACCAGTGTGTAGCAGAATGTGGAGCTTGACTCCGCGGAGCCCCTTCCTCTTGCTTTTTTAATCTCTGCTGGAGATGCATTGTCTTCTGGGTATTTTGGTTTTAGTAAAAACAAAGACCCTGGAGAAGAAAATGCTCCGCACTTGGGGGCAGGCTGCATTACTGTGATGACACATAGACTCCGCGCGGGTTTGGACATCTGGCTGGATCGCCCCGAAGCTGAGATCTGGAGCCTTTTCTTCAGCCTTGTAGTGACAGGCCACCGAGGGCTGTGCCAGGCTGGGACTGGCAGCCTCATTTGAATACCAATGCGCGCTGGGCGGGCGTCCAGGGCCGGCGGGGGCTGGGCCGGGGACCAGGAGGGGGAGGGGCTGGCCAGGGGACGGGGAGGGGCGGGCGGACCCCACACTGGAAGCTTCCTTCCTTCTCTTGCTCCCATGCCCCTTCTCGTTGGGTTATTGGCAAGTCTGCTTTCTATTCTTGAAAGATTAATGCCTCAGTGGAAGGGGAAAATGGCAATTAAAAAAAAAAAAAACCCTCAAAGCCCAAAGCCTGGGATTTCTATCGCTTTAGCGTTTTCCAGGGCGATTTCATTAGGCCAGGGCTGAAGAGGGAGGTTTAGGGCTTTGTTGTCGTGTTGTTAAAGAGTTTAAAACTATTAACAGGATGTTTTTACCTTTCCTCGGAAAAAAAGACAGGCAACCTTTTGTGCTAATGGAGCTTAGCTAACATCCATAAACAGGGGAGCTTTCTAAAGGGAAAGTAAATTACTATAATAGTCTCCAACACAATAATCTGCTTATAAAAATAAGAGTTTAGCTTCCTGTGAGAATTGCTGAATTTACGTGATTTGACACTTTGGTCGTAGCTGCAATATTTAAAAATCAGAGATTAGGTGCACTTCCCCAAATTCCCCAATAAAATGTCTTAAATAGAAAAGACGGTCGGTTTCCGTATTTGCGCTGTGACATATCTTAAGTTATCTCTCTGCCTCTGAGATTCTAATCGAATGTCCTCGCAGATCGGAGTGCCCGTTTGCCTGAGGTAAAGACTTGTGTTTGTCGCCAGCTGGCTCGTGGGCTGCGGTGGTTTTCGGAAGGGTGGCCTTGCACACTCACTCCGTGGCTCCTCAAACCCACCTGCTGCTTGTGTTTGTGGTGTGACACAGTGACAGTGCCATCGGACACGCAGGGACACGGACCAGTCTCCGGGGCAGATTTGAATCGTCACCATCAGTGAATGTTTATTAGGTGTTGGTGGGAATCGGGTGTCCAGCCAGGAGCCAACAGGGAGAGACCAAGAAACACAGACCAAACAGATCCGTTCTTGAAGACGAAATTTTATGCTACTTGTCAGGAGCGCATCCAACGAATTTCTTGCTAACATGGCCACAATCTTCTTACCGGTATCCGGACAGGTTGGCAAAAGTCCTACATCGTTGAGACAGAGCGAGAACTCTTTTCTTTATTATAATCTCCTTGAGGTTTGTGTATTGAAAGAGGGTTTGGTCCTTATACATTCAACACAGTGTATTATTACCACAAAAAAAAAAAAAAAAAAACTCAGGGAAGATTTCGTGTCCAGAGCTAAACAAAGCAAAACAAGACAAAATCATCAGAACTCCTTAACTTGCACAGGTGAGGTTTTATTTCTGTCCTGGTTTAAAAAAATGACTTTGGCACAGTTTGAAAGCATTTCCGGAGAGAAGAAGAAAGTTCAAAGACACTAGTTATTTGAGGAAATGGTTTCAACCTGGCCTGTGATGGTGCATTTGTGTTCGCTTCTCCCAGGCAGGCCTGTGGGCATTCTCTGTGCCCAACCTCTGCTCTCCATGGTTGAAGAGAGGGAAAAGTTCAGCCTCCACATTTATTTTATTTATTATTTAAAAAAATTTTTTTTAATGTTTATTTTTGAGACAGAGAGAGATAAAGCATGAGCAGGGGAGGGGCAGAGAGAGAGGGAGACACAGAATCGGAAGCAGGCTCCAGGCTCTGAGCTAGCTGTCAGCACAGAGCCCGATGCGGGGCTTGAACCCACGGACCGAGAGATCATGACCTGAGCCAAAGCCGGATGCTCAGCCGACTGAGTCACCCAGGTGCCCCTATTTATTTATTTTATAATATAATGTGTTGTCAAATTGGTTTCCATACAACACTCAGTGCTCATCCCAACAAGTGCCCTCGTCCATGCCCATCACCCAGTTTCCCCTCCCCCTAACCCCCATCAGCCCTCAGTGTGTTCTCTGTATTTAAGAGTTTCCTCGGGTTTGCCTCCCTCCCTCTCCAAATTTTTAAATGTTTAGGCTAATTAGTAGACATCCTTGGGGCGCCAGCTCCACTTCCATGTCTGTCCAAGCAACGTGTCATTACAGAGGTGCATTTGAACTGGGACAATGCCCTCACGGGCCTGGAAGGAGCCAGAAGCATGTGAGTTACAGGGTGAGTTGAAAATAGCCGGTCGAGTTTGATGGTGTTTTCCAGCCCCACTTAGGCAGCGACCAGAAGGCCGAGGGATAGTGAGGAAGCAGTTAAGTGAGGCAGGGACGTGCTGAGGGGCGCTCAGAAGGAGGAAGGGCTCAGGGAGGTTCAAGGTTATTGTCCGCCTCCAGCCTGGGGTTGAGGGTCTGTGACTAATGGTCTCTCTGCTGAGGGCTCACCTCCCACCCGCCCCCACGAGCAAGGCCCTGCTTCCCCACAAGCATCTGTGGACGGAGCCTCTATTTACTGTTTGTCTGTGTTTCTCCCACCCACGTGATTTCGATGCCTGACCTGCAGGGCTCTGTGATGTTTGCCAAATAAAAGGAAGTTTCTGCTTTCGGTTTTTCAGGAGAACAGCAAGATTAGGCCCTTCATTTACTTGCACTTGTTCTCATTTTGTCTTCTAAGTCTTGATGGGGGAGAGCCATACTCTTGTGGGGGGAGGCAGGGTCACCTTGACTGCAGACAGAGCCGCTGAGAAGGCAGGCCAGGCAACGAGGGGAAGGGACTCAGCCCCCAAGGCCCGTGGCCCGACCAGCCTTGCTGCTTAATTTCTCAGCTCTTTGAGGCCTTGGGATTGTGCAAACCTTTGGATCAATTTTACTCTCATTCCACAGCATTGCTTCCAGCTGCCGCTCAGCCAAGACGGCTTTCCCAGGGGCTTTGTTAATGAATATGATTTTACAGCAACAAAAGATGCTGTGAGAACCGAAAGTTCTAGAGGGAACACAGCACTTTCTTTTTATGCAAGTCAAGTTTGTAAAGTCGCAACTGTTTTCTCCAGCAGACAAGAGCACGGGGCCCCGATTCAGCGGTGCCTGGGTCCTTCCCTGCGAGGTTTTGAATCACCCACCTAGCAAGACGGTTGCTAAGTCCAAGTGCTCCACATCCTCATTTAGGATTCTTTTCAGCCATAACGTGACCCACACTTTCTTTGTGCCCTATCCAACTCGGGGCTATGCGGTGCTTTCAGACCGTGTCAAGCCACAGTAATAAGAACCGAGGAAATAGGACCCTGGCCTTGGAGACGGGGCGTGCCTGAGTCACGGGACGTGTGGGAATGTGGGGCTCTTACCCACGACAGGTCCCTAACTTTTGCTCTTGTTTCTTCCTTCAGTTTTAAACATCCCTTCATCTGATCCAGGGATAGACACCCACGAACACTAAGATGGTGGAAAAAAGTGTAACTTCAGGGTCTTTTTTGTTTTAATTTACTTTTCTCCTGGGAATTCTGTGGTCTCAACCAACCAGACTTAGGTGAGTGAGTTGGTTGGTTGTGTCCATACAGCATATTCATCTGTGTGCAGCCAGCTCCTTGGGAGCCTGTCAGTGGAAGTTTCCATGTTTCCACTGGCAAACAGGCCATGTGTGACATGAGCAGGGCGCACACGCCAAAAATGTTCACAATTCCAGTTACCACGTGCAAAACAACAAGCAGGTCTTTGAAATCACGCGCTTCTCCACCAGCGGGTGAATTGACCTTTTCGCCACCTGTCCCCGACTTCCTGACGTGGCCATCCTGCCTCCCTTGGGACCTTCCCTGTTCATGACCGGATTCAGCTGGTGGGTGGCATGTGTCCATTCCAGTGACTGAGATGCACCAGTGGGCACAGCCTAAGGCATTGATTAGTGATCGGTTCAGTGTTGATTAGTTAGTATAGGAAACAATGATGAAGCACCTGAAAACCTAAGTAAGAAAGGTTTCGGTGTGCAAAGTGCTCCACTGGGGCTCAGAAAATGATAATTGGTGTTAGTATAGTAATTGCAGTCAAGGATATGTATGTTCAAAGCGCTATGGGAATGCAGAAAAGTTAGCTGTTGACTTTGTTATTGAGAAAACTTTAAAAATAGTAAAGTGAATGTTGCTGTAAAAGTAAAGTGACAGTGCTGGGCGGTTTGGTGGCAGGAAAAGACAGGGCCACATTATGAGTTTTGTGGGCTCAGGGACTGTTGTCTGGGCAGTCCTCCTTCTACAAACACAATATATGAACAATTATATTTTATGACTCTGTCGATAAAAAGGATGAATATGTTAAAAATTGTATTGACACATTTTATTTTGTCTAAAACTTCATGTTTTCATGCAATTCTAAAAGAAATGAAAGCATTTCATGGGTTCCTCAAAGTACTGAGTTCTTGGCATCAAGCCCATGACCCCCTGGGAGAAGAGAAAGGGAGGGAGGAAGAGGAGAGAGAGAAGAGCACAGCTGCAGGGGGAGGGGGGAGATGTGGAAGAGATTCTAGAGAAAGGAAGGTAATCATGGGAGGAGTAGAGATCCCATAGGAGATGATGAAGTCAGCTCACCAAGAAAAAAAAAAAAGGAATAAACACATGAAAATGGCAGAAACAACAAGAAAACTGGAAAGTGAGATATGACAGAGAATGTTCATGGAGAACAGTGGGCCAAATGACTATTCCAGAAGCTCTTTCTTTTTAAACAATTTTTAAAAGTTCATTTATTTATTTTGAGAGAGAGAGAGAGAGAGAGAGCGAGCGAGCTAGTCAGGGAGGGGAGGGCAGAGCAGGAGAGACAGAATCCCAAGCAGGCTCCACACTGTCAGCACAGAGCCGAGGTGGGACTCTAACTCAAAAGCTGGGAGTTCATGACCTGAGCCAAAACCAAGAGATAGACACTTAACTGACTGAGCCACCCAGGCGCCCCCAGAGAGCTGCTCCTGGTGGGGATGCGGGGTGTCTCTCCTGCTGTCGTTGGTCACAGCAGCCCCACATGGCTCCCATTGGCAGATGAACGGGTGTGGGGCAAGGTCACTGCAGAATGGGTAGGTCCCAAGTTGTTGGGGACCCAACAGGAGCTTGCCACATGGGATGGGTATCAAGTAACCAACCCTGAAGAAACCTGTTCTATGTGTAAATGATAAGAATTTAGTTTTCTTTCCAGAAATGAAGCTCTAACTCAAGAATTAGAAACGATGGTACCATAATTAAAAAGCACCCCACTCAGGATGGAACATCAACACTTTTACATTTATCTGCATCTCATTAGTTTTTCACATTTTGGATTTTCTTACATCAACTTGGTTGTTTTCCCTACTGCCTCTCTATAAAGAAGTTTTTCATAATTATAGTGGATTTTCAAGTACTTACTTTTTTTAATATTTATTTTTGAGAGGCAGAGAGACAGAACATGAGCAGGGGAGGGGCAGAGAGAGAAGGAGACACAGAATCTGAAGCAGCTCCGGGCTCCCAGCTTTCAGCAAAGAGCCCCACACGGGGCTTGAACCCACAAACCGTGAGATCATGACCTGAGCCAAAGTCAGATGCTTAACCAAATGAGCCACCCAGGTGCCCTCAAGTACTTATTTAATGTACTAGTCACAATAGTCCTGAGAGGAAGATATAACTATTCTCGTTTTGTGCATCAGAAGCCAGTCTGAGTTGGTGCCTCGCCCAAAGTCAGAGAGTTGCAACATTTCTGAGACAACTTCGTGCCAAGGATGTGTGTCTGTGCGTGTGTGTGTGCATGTTTATGTATGTGTGTTTACTTGGCACTGTATTTCTATGAACATTAAACTCAAAAGAGAAATGATTTCCCGTTGATTAAGGTACCCTTATACACTTTTCCCCATTTTTCTCTGGTGCGGTTATTTATGTGTCCCTAAATCTGCCTACCATTTTCATCCTTTTTAATGAAAGCACCATATCCATCATTGGTTTGACCCAGTTGACATTGTATATTCAGAACCATGAGTAAGCCACTATTCCTTCGATACGTAGGCATAAAATTTGGCATACCAAATGTTTATGTTTATAAAGTTTTCCTAACACAGCTTGGAATTTTCATGTATCTGTTGATGACATGCAAATTGTTTCCCTTAGCATGCAGAAAATCCAAATGTAATTTAGGAAACATTTCTTAGAAACATCCAAATGTACTGAAGGTTGTCACATTCAATGCATAACTTGGCAAGTTTTATTTTTTCCCCTGTGAAATATAATTTTCAAGGCATCTAAGGCTCAGGAAAGATCCTTATGCATTGGAGCTAAGAAGAGTTTCACAAAAGATGTTAGATATCAATACGTTTAATGGTACAGTTGTTGCTTTCACCCTACTTTATGCTGAAAGATAGCACCGTGGCCATTTGTCATGTGCTTCCTTCAAATCAGTGAGAGGTATATGACTACTGTTGGCTCATTGCCCTACGGGAATGAGGCGCAATCCAGCCATCCCCTAGTGCCAGCGGCTGGTAGCAGATCGAGTGTTGGTTCAGCCCTATCCTTCTTCCTTTGGTCTAGCTCCGGTGAGCCACAGAATGGTTCAATGGACTGAGATGAACTTGGAGGTTCAGTAAATCTTGGCTTACGGAGTGGCTCTGCTGTTAATTCACCAAGGAACGGCTTGTAAATTAGTCTGGCTTTGTGTGCTAATGTTTTCTCATGTAAAAAATGAGCCCAATAAGAATGTCTATGCTATGAATTTTGCAAATAAAAGTTTTTCTAATGCAAGTCTTGTGCATATCTCACCTTGCTTACAGAAAGGAAGTCGAGAGTTCAGGAACCTTTGAAAAAAACATATGCCGTCCCTGAGTCTATCTGTGTCTATGTGTCTATATGTCTTTGTGTCTATCCATCTTTTCATAGAAGGCTGCTAACTCACTGGGTGACTCTAAACATTGGGTCTGTTATTCTGAGTCTGCAAAATGGAAACTCACTAACCCTAAGCAATCAAATTTGTAATCTTATAAAACTCTATTTTTTCAACTAACAATCACTATGTGCTTGCTGTGGGTGGGTTGCTGGACACAAAGAGAAAGAGAAAAAAAACTTGCCCTTACCCTCCAGGGACCTCAGACTAACTGGAGATAGACACATGGTAACAATAGTACAAATATAATATATTCTAAACTTTAATACAGTGTGATACCTTCTACACTCTGTATAATCTTTCTATACAAGTGAGATGCTCTTGAAGCAAGGAAGAGTGAGAATTCATTCTAGCTGAGGCACCAAATGGAGGAGGTGACATTTGGAAATAACCAATGGGGGATGATTAGCTAGCTGGGTAGAGAAGGTGGATAATATGGAATAAGCTGGGGATGAGGGTGAGGGTAGATTGGAGCCAACTGGTAAAATACCTTGACATTTATGTCTGCAGATTGAACACTGGAACCATCTTGTGTTTCCATAAGAAAGTAGCATGATCAGAGTGACTATTTCAGAAAGATATCTGTGCTGGCTGAATGGAAGGGGGTTGGAGTGTCAGGTCTGGGTGGCCAGTTTGTATGCTATTGTATTTTGACGCCCCATCACCATGACAACACCAGAAAATCGTGTGTATAGTTTCATATGGACGTTATGAGATCAGATCTTTGCAGTATAGCCACATACTCCACCAAATTGGCCATATACCTTTCCCAGTGCACGCTACATTCCCTTCCACTTTTTCCCTTCAAAAGCCTTGGTCCTCCACCATATCTGTAATTCCTGCAGTGCTGGGTTGGAAGGGTCACATCTGGACATTAGTCTGAGGTCTTATGTGTTGACGTTAACCCTACAATTCATGCAGACGCTTCTGCCTTTGCTGACTGACCTGCTGTCTGTGGGACACATAGCCACTCGGAGCAAAGTTTTAGCCTGGGTTACGTGACCCCGTACAAAATGTTACCCTGCTTTCGCAGCCGTCACTCTGATCACTCCACCTGCCCCTCAACTCCCAAGGCCCCCTCTCTGCATCCACAAAACAGATGTTATTAGTAATTATCCTTTGGTTCTGTTTCTGGTGTCTTTGAATTTTCAAGATACCGTGTTTGGTGTGCAGTGTCAAACAACCGAAAAGCACCATCCACTGTGAGTTGGTCATATGCATATTTGCTTCCGTTTAGAACTGTGTTTAACAAATTGTACTTACATGAACCCATCCTGTCCGCCTTTCAGAAATGTTGAACAAAAAAGAAGCTACAACAACTGTCCAGTCCACCTTCTTTCAACACTTGTGGTCCATGATACTCCCTTTGTTGGGATTTGTCCATCTGCTAATGAGTCTTTAAAGATGTGTGCTTTACATTAGGCACTTCAAAAAGAGGAAGAGAGAAAGGGCATGTGGGCTAAGCCCCTGTGTTGGACTTATTTCCTACCATGTAAATACTGAGAGGAGCCGTGTCTGTCCCTGTGGCTGATTCCACTGGTGGCTGCTCCCGAGTTAGGCAACACAACACGCACTCATCTCTTGGGGTTTCTTTTTCATTTATTTTCTCCTTGATATTTTTGTGGGCTCTTGACACTCCTTTGGCCAAGCTGCTACAGTGGGATTCCCCTAAGCCACCTTTCATTTGTACTTTTCCTGTTGTTTCAAATCTTAGTTAAAATAAATAACGAAGAAAGCAATGATGTTTCCCAAATACACTCATTAATTATCTAATTGTAATATTCCTCTTTAAACGGTGTCTTGTTTTTTTAGGCCCTGAGTGGCTTCTTTGTTTCCTTTGCAAATGTTCTTGATATTTAATTACCTTCACTAATTCCTCAGTGCTTAGACTTGTACATGCTTTATTTGTGTATTTTTATAGAGTTCATCTTGCTCTTTTTTTATGACTAAGTTTCCATTTTCTTGGAGTTACGGAGTATAGCACTTTGATTATGCAAACTCCTCTGAGCTTTATCCCATTTATATTTGATTCCAGATGACATTGTTAACATTCACAAAATTGGTCTATATCTATCCCTTATAGTAAAATAGAAAAAGAACATACCGCTTTGGCACGTTCAGAATATCTGCAACCCTAAATATTTTTTCCAAGCACAAAAAGTGCTTAAGAGCAGTGGGGAGCATCAGAGGCACAACGACAAAAATGCCTGCTTCTTTCTATTCACGCTACTGTTTGAGGTAATGAAATAAACCCAGAAATAACATGAAGGGTAAAATAATGGGCTGGGAATTTGAAATGTTTTCAACTTCACTCATTTAAGATGTTCAGCATTTGGAGGTGGCTTATTGTGGCTTTCCATATCATTGGTGGGTCTTGATTAAAACTAAAACAAACAAACAAACAAACCAAAACCCCAAAAAGTATGGTATCAAGGTTCTTACTGGGCCAAACCAATTGTTTGCTATTGTATTTAGAGCCATTACAAGTATCTTTTTTTTTTTTTTAATGTTTATTTACTTTTGAGAGAGAGTGTGTGTGTGAGCAGGGGAGGGGCAGAGAGAGAGGGAGACACAGAATCCGAAGCAGGCTCCAGGCTCTGAGCTGTCAGCACAGAGCCCTATGCGGGGCTCGAACTCACCAACTGCGAGATCGTGACCTGAGCCGAAGTCAGCCGCTTAACCGACTGAGCCTCCCAGGAGCCCCTGAAAGTATCTTTCTTAACGCTGCATAGCCGTTATTCAGCAAGTTGCATATTTAATCATAAAAGACCCATAAGAAATGGAAGTGCTTTGAAGTTCCTATGTCCATGTAAGAGCTTTATGGCTTTTGGGCATGAGAAGAAATTTCAGTTTTACATGGCTGTAAGAAGCGAGGATGGAAGCCATACGGAAACACATGGAGTTAACAGAGAGCCACTCCTGGTCTTTGGTCAGTGGCCAGAGGTGTGGCAGAAGCTCCCGGTGCTCCCTGCTCTGTTCTCTGTGCTCCCGCACCAACCACTGCTCACCACCCACATCTTCCAGTCCCATCGTCCGTAGGGATTCTGAGCAGGAGATCAGAATGCCATACTCACAAATTGAGGGGGAGAAGGTGAAGCTAAAAACAAGAAAACTCTGTCAGTAAGGCAGAAGAGCACAAAAAAGGTTTTAAATATAATTTATTGTTAAATTGGCTTCCTTACAACACCCAGTGTTCATCCCAACAAGTGTCCTCCTCAGCGCCCATCACCCACTCTCCCCTCCCCCCAAGCCTCCTTCTGCCCTCAGTTTGCTCAAAAACATTGACTTGAAAATTTACTGAGTACACATTGTCCAAATTATGCCAAAATAATGTACAGAAACAAATGTGCAGATTCTCATTTTCATATTCCATTACTGAAAGAGAGGTATAGTTTACGTTGGAAAAGTTATTTTTAAGATAGTAGGGGTTTTTTTTGAAGTTTATTTGTTTTCAGAGAGAGGGGTGAGGGAAAGAGAGAATCTCAAGTGGGCTCCATGCTGTTGGGGCTGAGCAGGATGCAGGGCTCGATCTCATGAACTGTGAGATTATGACTTGAGCCAAAATCACGAGTCAGGTGTTTAACCAACTGAGCCACCCAAGGTCCCCAAAACTACTTCTTAAAATACAAAATAATTTTGCTTATAAGACTGAACAAACATCAAAATACTATTTAGGTATCTGGGGTTTTTAGTTGTTTTTTACTGTTTGTTTATTCTTAAAAGAGAGAGACAGCGCATGAATGGGGAAGAGGCACAGCGAGAGAGGTACACAGAATCTGAATCAGGCTCCAGGCTCTGAGCTGTCAGCACACGGGGCTCCAACCCATGAACCGTGAGATCATGACATGAGCCTAAGTCAGACGCTTAACCGACTGAGCCACCCAGGCACCCTAGATATTGGTTGTAATCAAATTCTAATTGATAGTAAAGAGAAGTAATTCCAGCATGGGGCCCAAAATTCCTAAACCAAATTATTTTTGTGTTTTAACTAAGTTCCCTGGGCTTGGAGTCTGGAGCCTGCGGGGAAACCCACGTCCCCTGCTCTTGGCCGTCCGAGCTCAGTGCTGCATGAGGACCCCACTCTCATAGGCCGGTTCTTCATATTTCTTCCTCAACCTTCATCCAATGACCCCACTTTGATGGCTTGCACTTGGCTGGGGTCGTAGTATTTATATCACAGATATTGGCGAATGATACAAGTCAGGGCTGGATTCTCTGAGTCAGGGAAATTCTCACAAATTTGCCAGCATACCTCCGTTTCCAGCTGAGAGGTAGGGCACCTGCTGCTTGAAATCTCCGTGATAATCTGATCCCACGAATAATTCACTTTAAGCTCTTAGTTGCCGCTATCTCTGTGGCATAAACTCCGGATAATCACGTGGCGTGGCCAAGCCCCCTCATGCCGGGTTTGACTGGCGGAGGGACCGGAGAATGGCAGACATGCATTTTAAATGAGCTCTGTGGTCCTGTCTCCTCCCTGTCTCCAGGGCCACGTTATTCCAGCCAGATCCTCAATAGCGGCTGCTAGGAACAGGCACCCCGGGACCTGCAGAGTTCCAGGTGGGTAGACATGCCCAGAGGCCTTGTGTCCTTGGAGGTCACACTTCCCAGTTAAAAGACTGGGCTGAGAACCACCCCAGTGTCAGTGTGTGGGAAATTCCTGGTATTATTGACTTACCCTGCATTACACTTTCCCTGCATCTGACCCCCGCCAACCCCGCACACAGTGTACGGTGTACCTTCCCCACATTCCAGCAGCTACGGTCCTGGGGCAAACTACAAAGTAAAGGGAAGTACCGAGTATGTGAGAATAACCTCTTTATGTAACGCTGAGTTTTTAATGAGATCAAAATGTGGTTGGAGAATAATCACGTTCTCAGACCCATCTACACGTGATTATGGGAAAATTGGAGGGTGCACCACCCGAGTTGTTTACGGTTTATTTATAAGGACGGCTTTGGTGTTTTGTGTTCATGTGTGTACGTCTTACATTCAGACCCGCCTACGCCTGGGAGGGAACAGCCGCTCCGCTCGGAAGACGGCACCCCTGACTAGCCACTTGCACCTGTCACACCACACATTGCTCTCCCAGTGGGAATATGTGCCCCTCCGAAAAGCCACCGTCTCCTGTGACTAAATCGAGAGCAAAATGCTGTGGGCGCCAATTCAGTCTGCATGCCATCCTCATGTCCTTGCCTGGCCACTTTATCTGTCCCTCTTTCCAGCTCTTCTGGCTGAAGTGGCGCCGCTTTCACTTTGAACCGACTACTTGTATCCTTTCACAACCCAATGTACGTGTATTTTTAAAGCACTTAGTTTGTGTTGCTTTGTTTTGCTTTGGTTTGGTTCTGGTTTTGTTTTGGGGGAAGGCGTGTATGGACTGGGGTGTGGGAGAAGGGGCTTCAGGAAAAAAAGAAATCATCTGGACTTTATGGATGCCAAAGTACGATTTTGCCAAAACAATGTGCTTTCTTCAGTTGAAGGAGATGGTTTGGGAAGAGATGTCTCTGTCCATCGCCTCAGAGGAAGTCATTTATTTCCACCAATTTTCAACATTCCTTTCACATTTCTGTTTTTCTGCGCTGTTTTTGCCGGAAGATTGGCATGTGTGAGTTCTCAACCACACACGGAAGCTTTTAAGTCCTGTTACATTTTCCAGCTTATGTCTTACAATTTGATAAGTATTTTATAAAAATATTCCTTAGTCTCTATCCCCCTGCCCCCTTGGGAGCTCTTCGTTATATTTGCACACATGATAAAACCTAATAATAAAATTCTGAGCACAGATTTCTCTCATGCAACATTCTTGAACCATGATTCCATTTTTTTATAATGCTGTGTCCTGATGGGCCAGATAACATTCCTGGCTTGTTATTTGTTGGGCCATCTTAACCTTGACCGGGTCTTCCAGTCCTCCACTGTCAGGGCTAGTGAATAGAGCCCCCTGCTGGACCTTCCGGGTATCAGGTCTCCAGAGGCAACGGGAGGGCTCCTCCTGAGAGCTGGGGTCCCAGGAGGCTGGAATATGACCGAGGCAGCGGGAAGGTTCATGCTTTTAACCGCAGTACGAGCCAATATCGCAAAGGGTTTCTTTAATAGTCCTGCATTTCCTTTTGAAAGTTTGGGCCATAAAGGAAGAGACCCTGATCGGATCTATTTAAATCACTGACTGTTTATCAAATTAGTATTTCCTGAGAAATTACTCATTAGGTTGTTGATAAGTTTGCAGGAAGAAATGTTGTCCTGTTCCCCAGAAAGTCTCGAAAATGGTGGATTAAACAGGACTCTCTGTTGCAGATCTTAGAGCCTTTAACACGAAAAGAGCATTTCAGACAACATAGATCACTTTCTCTAAACTTGTTTGGCTGGGGGTATTTATTCTGTGACACACTTATTAATATTTTTGAAGCATTTCATAGAATATCAGTGTAGGAAATCCATTGATATTCCTTTCTCATTTTTTTTTTCGAAGAGTTTTGTTTGGAAGACTATTTCACTGCCACTATATTCTAATTTTACTGTAGTACATAAAACTGAAGGCTATTACCTATCAATATTTTTGATTGTTGTTTTTAAATGCTGGAAAGCACAGTACTTTGTGCTAAAATAGGCAGTGATTTTTAAGATTCATCTCTAGCCTATGTCTTTGTTCAGTGTTTGTGCTAGCCCTATCAGTAGCTTTGTTCAGACCTAGGTTCATTGATATTTTATAAAGATTATTTTTCCTTAGTTTTTATGGCCATGCTTTGTTTTAACAATTTGCAGTGCTTGAAACTGAGGCTGAAGAATTGTTCTGATCTTAGCTTTATAGACAAATGAAATACTGATTTGATGGAGAAAAAAGTGAATGGATCTCATACGGGGAATCTGGGACCAAACCCTCCTCATAAAAACAAAGTATGTTTGAAGAGGAAGGTATCTTATTTTTATTACAATTGTTTTCTCTTCAAATTTGCGGCTTTGAAAATATTCTCCTGGGATCATAGACAGATGACACCGCTTTATAACTGACTGAGCAAGGGGAATATATACCGGAAAACACACAAAATCGTATGAGACAATTTATTTTTTGCAGGATTTGAAAGAGTTGCAAATCTAATGGTTTAGATTACATTTTAATAAAGAAATGTTCTTGTCTAATCTGGATCTGATTTCTCTGTAGCCGGCTGAGAGTGACCATTTTACCTGAAACATTTCCACTCACTACACCGTTATCCTTCCGGAGCCCAGGCACGGACTCTTCTTGTCAGGTTCTAGAAGAGAGCTCCCGAGCTTCTCCCCCAGCGAAAGAACAAGGTTCTGTTGGCAGAACTTCAGCTTTGTTCTCGGGAGGACCGTGTCACGCGGATTCTCTTCTGTTTAATTTAGGCCACTGCAGAACGTGGCACCAAATGATCAGAATTATTAGGGTCACGCAGTGCTTACTGACTGGATTGTCTCCATTTGGTACATTCATTCGGTAAAGATTCTTGGCTTTAGGAAAAGAGCTGCTTTACTCAGGAAGAAAAGAAAATTAATTCTCCAATCCTAAATCTTCCGTCTCGAGGCCGTATCTTGAGGTGGACGTCAACCCTGCTGATTCTGCGTCAGAAGACACCGGCCCCTCTCCCCTCCCCAGGAGATGGGGGCAGGGAAGGAACATGCAGGCGGTCCTCCTGCGCCCTGAGAAGTCCATCGGGAGCTTCCAGACCGTGGCAGTCATTCCACGGGACCTGTTCTGGGGCTTAAAAGCGCCCATCTTCCAAAAGCCTTCCTTCTATGTGTTTTACAAAATGTGACTGAAGTCAAATCCACAAATGCTTATTAGAGAATTCCTTCGTATTTATTATTCTGAAATGCATTCGATTCCTTTGAGTAGTAATCTCTGGTCAGTGGAAACATGACGGACATTCAAAAGAACGGATAGTTGTCCTTAGGCACACAGCGCTGTGCCCACCGAGGCACTGGGCCTCCTGGTGCTCTGCTCTCTTGTGAATGGCTACTCACTCCAGTCCTAGGAAGTCACTCCTCTCCACTGCTTCCAAGGAGGGTCCAGACACGGTCGGGAACGCTCTGGCGACTCTTAGACATACTTCTAAACGCTTGCTCTCTGTCTTTCTGAAAGTTGGGTTTATCTGAATGTTGCCTGCACTGGATTTTTTACTTTATTTTAATTTAATTTAATTTTTAAGTGTTTATTTATTTTCGAGAGGAAGTGAGTGAGGGAGGGGCAGAGAGAGAGGGAGACAGAGAATCCCAAGCAGTCTCCGAGCTGTCAGCACAAAACCCGACGAGGGGCTTAAACTCATGAACCATGAGATCATGACCTGAGCTGAAATCAAGAATCAGTCGTCCAACCGACTGAGCGCCCCAGGCCCCCCTTATTATTTTTTTTAAAACATTTATTCCAAGATGAGAAATAATAATGCAAACAAAAATTCCCTTTGCAGTATCAAGCTTAACTCTTCTTCTTGAAAAAATTTTTCATGTTTGTTTGTTTGTTTGTTTATTTATTTATTTATTTATTTATTTATATTGAGAGAGAGAGAGAACATGAGCAGGGGAGGGGCAGAGAGAGGGAAGAGAGAACCCTAAGCAGGCTCTGCACCATCAGCGCAGAGCCCGACGAGGGCTCGATTCCACCAACTGGGAGATGGTGACCTGAGCTGAAAACAAGAGTTGCGTGCTCCGCTGACCGAGCCACCCGGGGCCCCAAGTCTTTTTACTTTAACAGGAAGCTGATTCACATCCCCTCCCCGCCCCCGCCCCCTTCCTTTGGAGAGCTCTAGGAAGGAGCCAACGCCCCGCCTGCCGTGTTGCCCTTTAAAGCCAGCGTCTCACTTGCAGGCAAGCCCAAGGAGGCCACACCTGGCGTGGGACACCTCGTTCTGGAAAACGAGGTGTCCTCACCTTGCAGCCCTCCCCCCGCCCCACTTGGCCCCTCAGCCCCGCTCCTGTCCCCTGGAATGAATCGGGCCAGCTCCCGCCCCTCCATGCGTCCTGTCCCCCAGCGTTGGGGAGCCCAGAGGTGCAGCATCCAGCTCCCCCTCCCCATGCGTCCTGTCGCCCAGCGTCGGGGCTCCGGGAGGTGCGGCATCCTCTCCCATCTGTGCGCTCTTCTTAGCAAATGTTTAATAAATGCTTCCTGAATGAATAAAAATGTCATTCCAACAGAATTTCTAGTCCTGCACTCAGGAGATTTAGCCCTACAATCTGACTAACATGTTCAAAAACCCGTTTTTCTGTAAAATAACAGATCTTACCAATGGCTCTTGTAATAATCCTGGGGGGGGTGGTTATCAGCTTCTTTTTTAATACCACAAAGATAATCCCTACGGCCTAAGCTTCATCGCGGCAATTATGCTGGTCCTCTGTTGTGCTGTTCTAGATTTCTGTCTCCCACAGTCTCTGGGAACTTCGGGAACCGAACTGGGTCCCCTCCGTCCTTGACACCCAAGTCGCCTCCCCCCACCCCACCATCCCCCACCCCCGCAAGTCTTTCCTCAGGATGTTTGGGTTTGCTACTGTTTCTCCTGCCACCTCCTCATAACGCTTTCATAGTTCCTCCCTCCGACAAGCATGGAGGAGCAGAAAGAATAATTCTGGGTTCTCAAGCCGGAAAGGCCGGGTGCGGATCCTGACCGACACTCCCTCCTTGGCTGGTCCTGCCCTCCGCATCTGCATCTCTGAGGCAGCTTGCGGCCGGTACAGGGGCATAGCGTGGACTCCTGTCACCCCCGGGAGCTCAGTGCCCAGCGCACGAGCAGCCTTGACTCCCCAGACCCCTAAACAGGGCTCACGTTGCTCCTCCAGCTTCAGTCAGTAATTAGCCAGGCAACTTGCTCCGGGTTGTGTCCTGGTGTCCCCTCTCCCTCTCCCTGCGGGGGTCTGAGGCCACTGCCTCCTAGGGTTTCCCTGACCCACTCGGGGCCAGGAGGCTGGTGGTAACAGGTGAGTCGCTGATGGTGGCCAGGAGAGCTTGCGCCCTGGGTGCTGAACCCACCAAGCGGCCAGAAAGTGACCTCAGACCTTCTTGCAGGTGAGTTTCAGATCCGGAGGGGCGCACAGCATGCCAAAGTGTCCACCTTGGATGCTAAGTCTCTTGTTGTCCCTGGAGGTGACAGAAGGGAGAAAGGATGTACTTTCCTTGTTCTGAAAAAATGTGAAAATGGTATGGTTGGTCTGTTCTTAGTGCCAATCAGTTGCTTGTAAAGCTTAGAAAGAGGGTTAGTTACCCTCACTTTTTAACATTGTGACAGATGCGATGCACGGGGTTCGTGCTGCCACTGAAGGCTTGTCCTGCGTCAGCTCGCCGGGCATTACCTTGATCCTCAGAGCGCTCTCGGACGTAAGTGCTTCCACTGTCCCCGTTTCAGCAATGAAAATATCAAGGCGTAGAGAAGATGCCGGTTATGGATTGCCATATGACAACCGTCCCCAAGGCCTCGTGGCTCCCAGCAGCGTCCACTGATGAAGCCCATGGTTCTCTGGTCCATGAGCAGGATCACCTCCTGTGCTTGTCCAGGGCATGGTGCGTGACAAGGGTGACAGAGCCCTGCCAGCATAGTGGCAGGAGGGCGCCCTGGGCAACAAGAGAAGGCACATCTCGATGAGCAAGAGACTCTCAAGTTCAGCTGCGTCACTCTGGTTATTGTCCCATCAGCCAAACCCATGCCCTGGCCAAGCCCAGCATCCCTGGGAAAGGACACTAGCCAGGGAGGTGGAAAAACGGAGGCTTGAGCTGATAACGGGAGGAAGGGCTGTGCCTTCCATAAGCTACTGCAGAGAGGTTAAGTAACTCAACTGATGTAACACAGCTCACATGAGGAGGACCTCGGATCTGAACCCAGACACCCATCATGACTGAGGCCTCAGACCCAAGGAGACAGAGCTCAGACAGAGCAGTTCGACTCTGACAATTGAGGTCAGACTTCTGGTTACTTTACCCAATTCCTCTTGTCCTTACTCTTAGAAAGGAAAGCTAAAAGCTTCCTGGCATGAAAAGCAAGCCCTCGGTCGGGATAGGCTGAAGCAGCTCAGACCCTGGCTTAACCCTGGTGCACCCTGGGCAGATGGGCCTCCAGAGCTGCGTGTCACCTGTCGGTCTATTTAAGTGAGATGCACCCCAACACCATCCCCCCAACAGCCCCAATTTTAAGATCAGTTTTCCTTTTCACGTAAGCCCCCTAAGGCCTCCATCCTGAAGACAGGATTTTGGAGCCTCAGCACAAAACCGAAGTTTCCAAGTGCCCCCCCTTCTACCCATAGGTGACCAGCACGTGTCCGAAGGTGCCCTCTCGGCTGACAACCTCGAGGGATTGACTCTGGTGTGGAAAGTGGGTCAAGTACAGAGGGACGGGTCGGGAGGCTCCCAGGACCCCCTGCAGGGACCTCTCAGGTCCCCTCTTCCCTTGAAGGGCAGCATGTGGAACCCGGAGCAGGTGCATGTCAGGCTCCTTTCCATGACGTGAGGTTGGCATCGTTTCCTCCTCCCGGTATGCATTTCCAAAATGGAACCAGAGTGCATGTGACACCCCATGACCATTCAGAGGCTGGAGGTGAATACGAAGCCACAGCAGGACCAATGGCTCACCGCAAAGACAGTCCTGGAGGACCTGATGCTAACATTTCTAGACATTTGTCATCCCTTCAGCCTGTGGAGCGGGCGGGCTCCGTGGTGTGATTCTGGGAGGAGAAGGTCTGAGCAGCCTTGGGGTCCACATCTATTTAGAGGCCCCCCTTTAATCACGCCCCCTTTCACTCTATAAACTGCTCCCCTGGATGGATGTGCCGGGAGCCCGCTCCGCATTGTCAGTCTGGGAAGACTCTGGGGCCCTTCCCCGGGGTGGGTTCTTTCTGCCAGGATCAGGATCCGGGCGCGAGTGCTTGGTCACCTGCCCTCCCCTGGCCCCACTGCACCTGCCACCCAGAACCAGGGCCTCAGGAGATGGGCCCCCAGACCTGGGGCCTGAGCGTGGGTCCCAGGGAGGCCGCGAGTAGGGAGGGGCCTGGGGGCCCCACTGCGTTTCACCCACATGTGGAGACAGGCCTCGCCTCGCACTGTAAGGTGTTTGAAGACCAGCCTCGAAACATATTCCAAATTCTTCACTAAAATGTCACCCCTGACTCAGGGTGGTTGAGTTTATGGACCCAGATGTGAGAGGAAGGGGTGATTCAGTCGGAACCAACCTCAATCTGCGGTCGGATGAGGCGGCGCCCAGCAGATCAAGGGCAAGGTGGGGGGTGCATGCTGCCAATCCCTTTGTCATTGTATTGAGACATGAGATTTGACTGGGGACAGTGGGACAGGCTTCACAGAGTCTTGGGCAGCTACGTGAGGCTGCCTGGAGGCCGAGACACTCAGGGATCTGGTCTCTGTGGGATTTTCTCCTGCCACTGCCAACACTGGGCCCCTGAGCTGCAGGCCAGGGCTCCACACAGCGGCCAAGGTCACAGCGTGGAAGCTCCTGTGTGAGTTGGGCCAGGAAACCGGGAGTGGGGTTGATGGAAACGTGTGGAAGGTTTCCCAGAGCCATCAGCACATCTGGCGGAGCACAGGTGACTGAGCTGCCCCCATGGGGGTGCGGGCGGAGGAGCAGGAGCCGGAGCTGAGCTTGGGTGCCCCGGGGTCAGGGTCCTGCTGCTCCCGGAAGCCGCCGCCTCCCCTGAGGGTTGCCAGGGGAGCCCAGGTTCTCCCCATCTGCAAGGCTGCCTTCACACAGGGCAGAGGGGCAGGGACTCTGTCCTAGAAAGGGTAGCAGCCTCCGGAAGCCCCACAAGGACTCGCGTCCCCCCGAACAGAGATCCCGGTTTCTCCTAGACGCCCTCCCTGGGGATCTGGAAACAGCCCTGTGGTCAGGGGCGGGGGAGGTGTGCAGATACCCTTCACCAGAGCCCTCATTATCCCGTAGAGAGTCGGGCCCACATGCCGGTATTGCTGTTCCCTGATTTTACCTTTACAGGGAACTCAGGAGGTGAGAAAGGCCAGGGGTTAATCACCTCTTTCCAACTTTGCTTTCAAATCCGGAGGCAACATCACAGCCCATCATGTAGAAAATGAGCATTCTCGAAACTCAGTCCATGACGGTCCTATTTGAGTTACAGCAGACCATGTAAATAAATCCGAATAGCGCCAGGAAAAGAAAATACCCAGGGCTGCTTCTCGCCCGGGTCTGACACGCCAGGCACAGGGGTGGGGTCACTGTGGTCAGGCAGTTACTTGAGGTGACAGTGCTGGAATCAGAAAGAAGACAGTTCAATTTCCAGGTTCCAGGTGGAGCCCGTCGGGCTGGCAGGAAAGGATTGTTTGTCAACGAAGCAAATTTGATTCCAAAGTTGCCGAGAGAGAGAATCTGGGTCCCTTTATGTCACTTTTAATATAATGGCACTTTAATAATGCTGACATCTCTTTATATCATTCTGAGATTATAAGACTTCACTCCAAGCATGCTCCACAAAACCACATTTGGATGTTTCAAAAATAAAAAATAAAAAACAAAAACTTCTTTAAAATTAACACGAGGGGCACCTGGGTGGCTCAGTCAGTTAAGTGTCCAACTTCAGCTCAGGTCATGATCTCGTGGTTTGTGAGTCTGAGCTCTGCATCGGGCTCTGTGCTGATGGCTCAGACCCTGCTTGGGTCCTCTGTCCCCCTTTCTCTCTGCCCCTCCCCTGCTCGCACTCTCTCTCTCTCTCTCTCTCAAACAAATATTTAAAAAAAGGATAAAAATTAACATTAAATTCATGTGTATGTGCAGATGTACACATATATTCCTGAGTATGTTGTGCATGAGTGCATGTGTGGTCCTGTGTGTGCACGTGTGTCTGTATGCACATGTGTGTAAGTGTGCACACATGTACACATGTATTTATGTGTATATGCATATATGTGTATGTGTATATTGATGTATGTGTGTGTGTGTGTGTGTGTGTGTGTGTTCACTGCTATGTTTTGTAGGACTTTCAAACTAGCCCTTATGGGAAGGGAAAGTTTTGTGGTTTGTAAACACCATGGCGGCCATGGGTGGTTAATGTTTTTCTAAATCCAAATTGAGGCTTCCTTTCAGTATGAACTCAGATCATTTTTCTTTTTTTTTAAACTTTTTAAATGTTTTATTTATTTTTGAGAGAGAGAGAGAGAGAGAGAGAGAGAGAGAGAGAGAGAGAGAGAGAAAGGGAGAGATATCATGAGCAGGGGAAGGTCAGAGAGAAAGGAAGACATAGAATCCAAAGCAGGCTCCAGGCTCTGAGCTGTCAGCACAGAGCCTGATGTGGGGCTTGAACTCACAAACTGTGAGATCATGCATGACCTGAGCCGATGTCGGATGCTTAACTGACTGAGCCACCCAGGCGCCTCAGTGTTTTTTTATTTTTTATTTTTTGTAGAAACTGACAAGCCAATTTTTTTTTAAAAAGGGAGTTATAGGTTTTTAAAAATTTTTTTAATGTTTATTTATTTTTGAGAGAGAGACAGAGTGTGAGCAGGGGAGGGGCAGAGAGAGAGGGAGACACAGAATAGAAAGCAGGCTCCAGGCTCTGAACCCACAAACTCAGAGATCATGACCTGAACTGAAGTTGGACGCTTAACTGACTGAGCCACCCAGGCGGCCCCCAGATCATTTTTCGATGACTGACCTAAAAGTATCTAAATTATGTCACCTGAAATGGCAACCAGAATTCTACAATACCCCGGCCCCCCCCGAGGGGTCCAGCACACAGGTCCACAGGGCAGGGCTGCTGAGTGGGGCCTGAAGGTCTCTTAAAGGGCAGATGAAGTAACATGTTTTGAATCGTGGATGCCGATGCCCAGGGGGCTGAGGATGTGGGTGGGGGACGAGGTGACATCTCTGGGTGGTTTACTAGGACATACAACCGATTAGATATTAAGGTCAAGCGCTAAGAAATCAAGGTCATGCCATGTTGCATTTTTCTCAAACAGCTGGGCCTAGATAAGTTAAGCAGTGGGCGATAGCACCAGACAGACAATTTTTAGCAGTCTCAGAGTCTTGTTACAGCAAGGAAAGGGGGTGCTGAGATCAAGGCATTTGGACCTACTTCCTCCCCCTCCCCCCCTCCGTTCCCCTCCACACACGTCCAAACACGGGCTCCTCGGAAGCCTTCCTGAATATGCCCTTCTCCAGCTCGGCCTTTGAATATGAATGCAGGGAGCACTCATGATGTTTCTCCACCTCAGAGCCGGTTGATTTATGGCCCGGATTACTGGAAACAGTAATTCTCTGCTCTTTATGATGTTTTGGTGGAAGGTGCCGTAGCCTGCAGTCAGAACAGCATGATTTCAACTAGGTTTTTACAAAAAGGTCTCTGCAGTTGAGGGTGGCTGTGAATTGTGCAGTTTCTGTAACAGAGCAGTTAATAAGACACCAGCACATTAATCATGTGACAGCCATTGGGTGTAGCAGGGAAAGGCCCTGGCTTTTGAAACAGTTACTACTGTGTTGAAAGAGGCTGGCTGAACTCTCTGTTTTTAACCCATCGTGAACAGCTAAACTGTGTCGGTCGTTGTCCGGACATCGCTTCGTGTATCCGGAATTTTCAGTCAGCCTAATGAAGTGATTGACCTCTTCTGTTATCTCCCGGCCTGGAAGAAGCCAGTGAACTAGTAGTTTTGGAACAAGTGCCCCGAAGTTATTCTGAAACTATCTGGATGAGGCATAAGCCCTTTCTTCGTCACGTAGCTCTGGCAATCCCATAACCACCTTACAGCAAAGCACTTCACTGACCGAAGCACTGTTTGGGAGGCAAATCGGTAAAAAATCATAACCGACCTGAGGAAGTCTGTCCTAGCGAGAGGTTGACATCTGAAAATGTATCAGAATTTCTGCTCTGGGAGCCCATAAAGATGCATGCTGTAAAGCCCAAGAAATAAAATGAGGGATTTCATGAATTTGTTTCCAGAAAACAGACGTTACCCATGTGAAGATTATAAATGAAAACAGTACCTTTTGAAATGAACCAGCAATTAATTTTTTTGTACTTATTTATGTTAATGAATGTTATTTCCCTTAATGAAATAAACAAGGTTGCATCTATTGGGCAATTATAATCTATGAGAAGCCACCAAAGAACAGTGGGAATAAACGGTGCCTTTTGCTCTGAAGGAGGGGGGTAAGTGTGATAATGAATCACTTAAAAGAATCAGTCTATTGAGGATTTAAAATCACGGCGGCTGACACACGAGCTGCCTTGCTTCAAATTGTGGTTCCAAGTCTTACTTTTGATATTAAGCAAACTGTTATACAACCTCTTTGTACCCTAGGTTTTTTTCTGTTAACATGTGCACCAATGCAGACACCAATGCATAGGATTGCTGTGAGGATTAAGGAATATTATGACGTGATGACTTCCTTTAAAAAAAGTGTAAACAGTACCTTTCATATAGTGAACTCTCAGGAAGTAAATTTTGGCATATCCGTATTACAGATTATCATCTGGTAGTTAAAGATGATGGCCTATTGTGGACGGAGGGGTAAAGGGACATGTTCATGACATATTGATAAGGATGAAAAGGCTACTAACAGCTTTGTGACTACATAATGCACACGCAAATTCTTAGCAAAGTGCAATTTTTTAGAAGCACAAAACATTAAGTGTCTTAGTTGTCCAGCAAGATGGAAAGAATTCAAACATAAAATCAGCATCTTGATGTTGACCATGGGGTTCGAATTAGACACAGCCACGCAGTCTGCACAGCTGGCGAAAGAATAAATTAGTGCAGGGGCACCTGGGTGGCTCAATGGGTTAAGCGTCCAACTTTGGCTCAGGTCCTGATCTCAGTCTGTGAGTTTGAGCCCCATGTCATGCTCTGTGTTGACAGCTCAGAGCCCAGAGCCTGCTTCAGATTCTGTGTCTCCCTTCTCTGCCCCTCCCTCCCTCACTCTGTCTCTCTCTCTCTCTCTCAAAAATAAATAAAAACATTAAAAAATAGAATAAATTAGAGCATCTTTCCTGGAGAGTGACTGGAAATATCTGTACCATGCCTTAACATGTGACCTTTGGCCTATCAATTACACTTCTTCAATTTTTGGGGTAAGAAAATAATCACTGATACATGGAAAGACGCATTCATGCAAAGGAATACTCTACCACGATATAAACAACACGTGTGATGACATAGATGAGTCTCGAAGTCATGAAACTTGGCAAGAGGAACCAGGCGAAAGAAGGCACAATCTATTTAACTATAGGTTCTATTTTAATTAAATACAATTATGTAAGTATAATAATTATGATGATAAAATATTTTATGTCATCATATAATATTACACTATTATAATTTAAAAACCACTGTTTGTTTCATAAAGATCAAAAACAGTCAACATTAACCCAAAGTATTGGAAGTCAGGAGAGCAGTTATCTCTGGAGAAGAAGTGATAGTGCAGAAAGGTAAAGAGGGGGCTCTGGGTCCCACAGTGCTCTTCCTAGTGGATAGGAAAGTAACATTGTTTACATAAAAAAAAGGACATATCTTAACTATTCATTACCTGTGGTCTGCTTAAGGCAGTTAAAATTTTAAAAAAATGTTTATTAAAACAGAGAGACAGAGCATGAGTAGGGTGAGGCAGAGAGAGAGGGAGACACAGAATCCGAAGCAGGCTCCAGGCTCTGAGCTGTCCGCTCAGAGCCCGACTGGGGATCGAACCCACAAACCGTGAGATCCTGACCTGAGCTGAAGCTGGACGCTGAACCGACGGAGCCGCCCAGCCGCCCCCACCGCCCGGCCAGGCTGTGCTTCCCTCTTCCTGTCTCTCAGGGGTCCTGATCTTCCGCTCCTCACCTACGGGGTCCTCCTCGTGCGTTGAAACACACAGTCCCTGCCTGACTGTCCCCTCCTCGTCTCCGAAGTTCCTTCGGGCGGTTTCTGCTCAAGAACCGTTATTCTTGCTTATTACCTGCTCTCCTTTACTTCCAAGATACTTACTGAAATTTATAATTTTATCTTTAGTTTGGCATTCATTTTTTAAAAAAGTATTTATTGATTTTGATTTATTTTGAGAGAGACCAAGACAGCACGAGTGGAGGAGGAGCAGAGAGAGAGAGAGAGAGAGAATCCCAAGCCGGTTCCGCGCTCCGCTCCACGTGGGGCTCAAGCCTATGAAGCTGGGAGATCATGACCTGAGCTGCGGTCAAGAGGAAGATGCTTAACCGACTGAGCCGCGAGCGCCCCAGCGTTCACGGTTTAAACTCGTGCCTTCCGACCGGGTTTTGAAAGGTGGTGCCGCCCTCCCCTTCACCCGCACGTCTAGGGCCAGACTCACGCCAGCTCCCTGGTAAATGCGTCAAACCCACGAGACTAAAACACGCATTTGAAAAAATAAGCAGCAGCTTGTTGAAATTAAAAACTAAACTTTGTAATGAAAAAGGATGAAACAAAATCACACTGCCTTTGAATAATAGCAAAATAAATTATTGTTCACGTGATATCCTACAAGAATTTCTTATGACATGGAAATTGGTTTGTGATATATTATTAAGTGAACAAGAGAGCAACAGAGGGATGTGACAACACGGGTCTATTTTTGTGAAAAATTGATGGCTGTATCTAGGGAGAGAGCCGTTTGGAAGTAAATGTACACCAAACCTTCACAGCAGCTATCTACGTGCAATGTGATAATGGATGCTTTTTAATTTTTTAAAGAAATTTTGCTTATCTTTATTTCCTCAAACATGCATTGCTATAGTAATGAAAACACAATGAATGCTATTTTGAATTAAAAGTACTAAAGCACACTAGTTTGTTATGTGTTTCAACAGCGTGAAGCTTGCATCCATTCAGACAGAATGTGTTTTCACCATCCTGTGGCCACTGAGGCATGGTGGGTGACTTAGAACTCAGCACCCGGGGGTCCTATCAAAACCGCCTTCCTAAACCTCAAGTTACTCCCACGGCACCTTGTGACCCCCCTTCCTCTGGCTTCCAAGCAGCCTGAGACACCCTCCTGTGGGTTGGCGATGTTCACATCACTGGAGACTGCTGAAATTTTAAAAACTGTGACTATGTATCACAGCCCGCCAGTGAGGAGATCGGAACAGACCCGGGGATAGTGTGGTCGGGTCCCCTCTCTAAGGAGTGAAAAAAACCCACAAGTCACAAAACCTCAAGGCAACCTGGCTGTGTCGTGACTACATCCCTCGCGACCTTGCAACCTGAGATCACTTAATCAGACTGCATGTTTGTGTGTTACCATGTACGGGGACACAGAAGTAGAAAATGTGTAAAGAACTACATCACACGGTGTTCAGGGCTCAGATCTTTGAGAGTGAACCCAACTGAGCCCTGCGGACAAGATTTAAGTGGCTTCCCGGAGAAGAAAAGCGTCGGTGTCACGACTTTCCAGGCGAGAATCCTGCTACAAGAGAGGAGAAAGCGCACGCTGCCACGGGGCCACACGGCCACTTTCCGATGCCCGATGCCAGTGGCAGGTCCCAGTCGCTGGGGCACAAGGTGACCTGTGCAGAGTCTTCGACCACTTCCCAGAGCCCGGGTACCACGCACGTCTAGTTCCCTCACAACTTGCGAAGAAGAAAGTTACCAGGGGGAATCGGGGGGCAGAGGGGGCCCTGACCAGACACACTTGGGGTCCCCCAGCAATGTGCTTCTTCACCCAGTGGCAGTCTTCACCTTCAAGGGAGTTTCACGATGTCTGGACAAGCAGCTGACAAATCGACGTCCTGAAAGACGGCACATGGCGCATTTTTGTCACTTGGAACCAATTCTGCTCAGCGAGATCTTCATCGGTAGTTTTCTTAGCGCTCAGGAGGAGACTTGCACCCATGCCACGGGCCCTCGAGGATGCCATCCCCTTGCCCTTTCTTCCGGAGGCACGGCCTTGATTCGGTCTTCTAAGGATCTGAGCATCCATCTAACGGTGGGGCCTCCCCAGACAGAGCCCTGGGCCGAGCTGCCGTGGCCACACATTCCAGGAATCCTCATTAGCTGGGAGAGAGGCACTGTGTTTGTCTTCCACATTCCGGGCTCCGGGCGAAGGCGCTTTTTCAGAAGCCAGCGAGCAGGGCCTGTTTGCACGGCTGAAGCATCACCTTAGGCCATTCAATAAAACAAACAAGCAGCCTGGTAGCAAAGGTCAAGGCTGATGAGAAGTGGCCTCTGGGGCCTCCTCTCCACCCTGGGTTTGGTGTGCTCTGGCCTCCTGACCACAAAAGGCATTTAGGCATTTTTGTTCACTGCCGATTTGCTTCTCACCAGCTGGGAAGGGGGTCTGGGGAGGAGCTCAGGAGCCTCTGTTGGGTCCCAGGAGAGGCTGCTCCCGGAGACAAAGCACTCAAGAGCCCTGAGAACCGGACGCCAGCCCTTTTCCTTGTCTTTGATCTATAGAAGGGGGAAATCTGTCTCGCTGATCCAAGGGACTACTTTTCAGTACTCTCCCTGCAGTTTCTTTAGGAAACACGTTCAGCATATACAGATTCGGTGGTCAGAATCTGGACTTTCCTTCTGGATCAAGGTCCGTCTGTCATCCTCGGCGTGTATTTCAGGGACGCATTTTGAAGCTGCTTCCTGACACATTTGCGGTGGTGATTGCCATCTGACACAGAAAGGCCTCGTCTGTGTGCATCACTGGGGGACTGTGATGTCTGCAGAAGCTGGAGGGTGCGGGAGCGTTGGCCTGAGGGCCGCGAGCAGAGGGCGCCTTCCCTCTGAACAGTGGCCACGCGGCCTGTCAAAGGGAAGCACGATGTGACCACAGACCTACAGGCCAACCCAGGAGCTCACAGACCCACTTTATGTAAGAATGACGTCCGTAAGCAGCAAAAGCTGGTAAAGGCACCACCAAAAAACAAGTCACATTGATGCAAACTACAGCTGGAAAAATTCCAAATTAAAAATTGGCAGCCAAAATCCGATAGCGTCCTCCAGATGACATATACTTAAATAGGTGTTATTTCAGAAATGTAGGAATGGTTCACTGTCAGGATATTTCTTTACGCAGTCACTACATTACCTTCTTTAGGGACAGAAGTTATAATGTATATAATGTGTATATCAATACATTCTAAAAAGACATCTGATAAAATTTAGCAAATATCCTTAATAAAATACATAAGCAAATCAAGTAGAAGAAAATAATTTAAATTCAAAAGAGGCAGTTTGTAAAAAGCTAACGGATACTCTAAGCAAGGAAATGCTAACTGATGAAAACTGAGAACAGACAGAGATATTTACTCTCACTGTTCCTATTTTATGTTCCTGATGTTTCTAGGAAATTTAATAACAAAAGGACATTGTCTTTAAAATATTTGGAAAAAAAAGAGATGATTGCATTCTTGTTGCTGATGATGCGAGTTCCTATCTACAAAACCCAGGATACTCAAATCTGGAAAACTGGGACAATATTGAAATTTTGAAAATGGATCCCAGGACATTAAGGGAACGTGTTGAGGGAGTCGATTCAGTAAGAAAGGGAGAGAGGTAGGACTACAGAGGTGCAGCTAGCTCTCTGTCTAAAACAAAATCACCTTGGGGGCGCCAGGGTCTGTTGGTTAAGTGTCTGGCTCTTGATTTCAGCTCAGGTCATGATCTCATGGTTCTTGGGCTGGAGTCCCACGCCCGGCTCTGCACTGACAGTGTGGAGCCTGCTTGGGACTTTCTCTCTTCTCTCTCTCTCTGCCCCTCCCTTGCTCTCTCTCTCAAAATAAATAAATAAACAAAAAATTTTAAAAAATCATCTTGGACTTTATCTCACATGATACACAAAATGCTACATGGGTTGATGACTTACAGGTAGAAATTTAAAGGTGCAAATCGTAACAGGAGACTAGGCTGGTGACGGGTTTGACTTCCCGGTGAGAGAGTCTTCAGAAACACCGTAGTAAATCCGAAAGCCAGCAAACAAATAAACGTATTTGATGACTTAAAAATAGAATCATTTTCAGAAGGCAGAGATACCACACACAGTCAACTGACAAATGAAAGAGGGAGGAAAAACACTGGACTCCAAACAAAAAATAACACCCTTCCGACCCACACTGTGCTCCATGTAAATTAAAAGGTTAAGTTCAAAGTGAGATAAAGAGTTAAAATTCACAAATATGTAAAGAACATTTGCAAGTTGATAACAATATTGTGAATAATCCGAGAGAAAATATACAAAAAATATGAGCAGATGCGGATCGGCACGTTTTTGTAGCCTATGGACCCAGAACAGGAAACACACTCTCTCTTGGACTCGGAGAAATTAAAATCCAAGTACGTGCTCTCCCATTATGCCCACCGGATTGGAGGTAGGGAAAAACTGGCCGAGATGTGGGAAGACTGTACTCTCACAAAATTTTTGGTGGAAATGTGAATTGTTTCATTCTACTTGGAAAGCAATCTGGAAACTTCTATTAACATTTAAACTACTCATATGTATTTTTGATAGAGCAGGGCCATGTGCATCTACTCCACAGAAATCAAATATCAGACTGTAAGACTGTCTTTGTAAGAATGTTCTCTCCATCACGTAATGCTCAGCCTTAATGACATCAGACCCCAAATAAGTGCCAATTAATACGAAAATGGTTCACTAAAATATGGTGCCTCTATGCAATGAACTATTATGTAGTTACTTAAAATAGTGAGAATGAGTTTTTTCCACCAACTTGGAGGAACTCTCACTGTGTAATGTTAGGTGAGAAAACCAAGGCTGAGAAGAGATTAATAACACAGACGAATACAATCTTTTTGAAGGAAACGATAGTGGGTTGAATTACCTATGGCCCCCAAAAGTTATCTCTAAGTCCCGACCTCCCGTTCACAGGAATGCGGCTTAGTTGGAAACAGCATCTTTGCAGATGTGATCAGGTTCATGTTCTGGAGATGAGATTATCCTGAACTCAGAATGAGCCGCAGATCCGTCTTCTGGGTGAGTTTATAAAAGACAAGGGCAAAGATACACAGAGGGAGAGTGCCGTCGCAAGGGCAAGACGGAGTGGCCAAGGGAGGGTTATAACTGCAAACAAGGACAGTCAGAGTGGCCGGCAGCTGCCAGCAGCTAGGGGACAGGCATGGAATGAATTCTCCCCGGTGCCGCCGGAAGGGACCAACCCTACCAAACTCTCCATCTCAGACTTCTGGCCTCCGGAACTATGGAGAGAGCAAGTTTCTGTTTTCAGCCACCCATTCGGTGGGGATTTCTTACTGCAGCCTGAGAACACCAATACTTTAACTAGGACGAACACCTTATTTGTATGTACTATTAGCTATCTGTGCGTATGTACACGTGCCATCAAGACGGAAAAGGTGGGAAGACACCTGCCAGGTTATTAGCATCAGACACCCGTGTCTGGGGTGGGACGGGGATGCTGGGGGCGGAAAGCCAGGGGCCAAGGGAAGAGGGACAGGGCACAAGGACATACATACTACAGAACTGAGAATGGATCAGGAAAGACCCTGAGGCCCATGGGGCAGGCATAAGCAAGATCTAGAACCATACCAGAACCATGTTCTCCAGCAAAGTGGCTAAAAGAGAGGTGGCAGGTTCTCCGGAGTGAAGGAGAAGGCGATAGAGTCATGCATCTGCACGTTCTTTCTTCTGGTTCTATATTGGTATGTAGAGTAAAATATATAATATTTTCATTTAAAAATGCAAATTAAAAATAAAAATGAACATGGTAAAGGATTACAGAATGATGACTCTATTAGGTCCTTGCATTCATTAAGTATATACTTACATTTCAGACATTGTTCTGAAAGTAAAGGTATTTATATACATGTGTAAATGTATTTGTGCATGTATGTGTGTACATACGTATTTCTGTGTATGAGTGTGTGCATTTATATACATGTACATCTGTCTCTCTGACTTCCAGGGAATCCCTGAGATTCAAATGTTTTGCCCATTTGTGTGTGTGTTTTTAAGATTACTTATTTTTGAGAGACACAGAGACAGCGTGAGTGGGGGAGGGAGAGAGAGAAAATCCCCAGCAGGCTCCACGCTGTCCATGCAGAGCCCGATGCAGGGCTCGAACTCACAAAATGGTGAGATCATGACCTGAGCTGAAACCAAGAGCCAGACGCCCAGCGTTATGAAATCTTCAGAAATCTTGTATTGATTTTTCATGCTCTTAGGGATAACCTTGCCTCCAGTGTCGGGGGGGTCTGTGGCTGGTGCTCTTTGGGGAGCAGCATCCTGGTGCTCCCTCTGCAAACCACCCCTCCTGTGTGGTTGTCAAGGGCTGTCCAGTCACATGGCAGGTGAGCACCGCCTGGCCTTTCTCGGCCTTCTTCCTCTCTGCCCCTCTCTCCCCGGCACACCCAGTGCTCCTGCAGCCCCTGTGGATCCTCACCCACTGCCTGGGCTCCTCAACGCAGGGGCAGGCATGTTAAGGAGGGGGCTAGAGCGTTTCAACCCCACCATGTTGCACACATGGAAACAAAGTTCCATCTGGCTTGGTCCCTGGGAGTAACCAGGAAGCTGGGACAGGGAGGACCACCAGGAACTGGGCACCGTGTGGCCAGAGTTTTCAAGAAAAGCCAGATATTTGGATTTTTGTTCTGTGAAGTCTCTTGATTTACAGCATCTGACAATGGTTTAAAAAATCAATGCCCTGGGGCGCCTGGGTGGCCCAGTCGGTTGGACATCTGACTCTGGATTTTGGCTCAGGTCGTGATCTCACTGTTTGTGGGATCAGGTCCTGCATGAGGCTCTGCACTGACGGTGCGGAGCCTGCTTGAAATTCTCTCTCCCTCTTTCTATCTGCCCCTCCTTGCACACTCTATCTCAAAAACAAATAAGTAAATATTTAAAAAAATCAATTCCAGGGCGCCTGGGTGGCTCAGTTGGTTAAGGATCTGACTTCCACTCACGTCATGATCTCATGGGTCGTGAATTTAAGCCCCGAGTCAGGCTCTGTGCTGACAGCTCCGAGTCTGGAGCTGCTTCTGATTCTGTGTCTCTCTCTTTTCTGCCCCCGCTCCCCATTTCACACTCTTGACTTCTCTGTCTTTCTTTCTCCCTCAACAATAAATAAATGTTAAAAAAATTAATGCCTCATGTGGGTGACAATGATAGATCTGAAGATAAGTCCTGTTCAAAAGTACACACACACACACACACACACACACACACACACACGCACACAGTTTTTAAATAACTAACGTATAAAGTCTCCTGTAAGCTAACTCACTCCATGATACCATTTGCATAATGTGTGATCGCTTTCAGGTTTCCTCACTTCTCAGCTAATCCTTTTAATCCTGACCTTTTCTGACTTCTTCAGGGTGAGGAAGACTCTTTGAAATAACACTTATTTTAGGTTTTTGTCTTACAAAACTAAAAACCCTTTGTCAGTTTCAAAAAAAGTTTTTAGATTCCCAAATGACGGCAGCATTCTTCAAGTACCATTTGAGTAAAAGCCAAAACGGAAACAAAACCAAAAACACCCATAATATCAAAAATTTACTAAAAATTCAACAATACTTTTAAGTAAATATGCATTTTGGTCATCTCAACGTTATACTTTTTGTGAGTACACATCAAACTCTAGTTTCCAAGTAACAGGAACTGAATTTTCTCTGTCTTTAGAAACAACCCATAAAATCAGACAAAATATACGTAACAAGGGTTTTGAAAACACCAGCCACCAGGCAAAAAGGGACAGCGATCCCTGAGAGACAGACGTGAACAAGGTGAGCCCCATACTTGACCTTCAGCGACAGTATAAATCACCAAGCTGCAGACCGAGGGGAATTATTTGCAAGGCTTATATCTGCTAAAAGATTTATACCTATAATTTATTAAAAACTCAAAGATAAGAGAACAAGCAGCCTAATTCTAAAAACGGGCTAAGATTTGAATGGAATTTCACCAAAGAAAATATAGAGATGGTGAGTAAGCATATCAAAAGATGCTCAACATTAGGTCCCCAGGAAAAATTAAAGCCACGAGACACGATGATCCATCTAGTGAAAATGGCTAAAGTTAAAAAGACTGACTTTAGGGGTGCCTGGGTGCCTCAGTCGGTTGAGCGTCTGACTTCAGCTCAGGTCATGATCTTGCGGTTCATGAGCTCGAGCCCTGAATCAGGCTCCCTGCTGCCAACCTGTCAAGTGCGGAGGCCACTCGACATCCTCTGTCCCCCTCTGCTTGTGCTGTCTCCAAAAAATAAATGTATTTTTTAAAAAGACTGACTTGATCAAGTGTTGCTGAAAATGTGAAGGAGCTGGGCCTTTCCTCTCTTCTGGTAGGAAGACAAAACGATACAACTACTTGGAAACAATTTGGCAGTTTCTTAAAATGTTACACATGAGTTTACCGTATCATCCAGCTGTTTCAGTCCTGGGTACGTAACTCAGAGAAATTAAAACTTCTATCCATATAAAGCCTTGAACACAAATATTCACAGCAGATTTATTTGTAGTCGCGCAAAACCAGAAGCCACGCTGTGGTAGATCCACACAGTGGAATATTACTGGGCAGTAGGAAGGAATGAACTATTGATACGTGCTGTCCAGGGGAGAAAAAAGCTCAGAATTGTGCCGAGCGAGCAGAAGTCAACCAAAGTAACTTGTTTCTATTTATATGCAAAGTAATGTCTTTGGGGAAAAAGCAGACCGGATGCCTGGAGACAGAATGAGAAGACTGGAGGGGCAAGAGGAAGAAATTTCAAAGAGTACAAGACATCCACTGACGGATGGATGAGCAAAATGCATTGTACCCATACGACAGCTATCGGTGAGCTTTCCCAAGAAAGGAAATTCTGACGCAGACTACAACACGGACACACCCTGGGGTCATTATCCTAACTGTAATAATCTGTTCGCCAAAGGACAAGCATTGTAGGATTTTACGTCTTTTTTGTGTTTGTTTTGAGATTGAATGAGAACTCCCGAGGAGAGGAGGGGCAGAGAGAGAGAGAGAGCGAGAGAGAGAGAGAGAGAGAGAGAGAAAGAGAGAGAGAGAATCCCAAGCAGGCTCCATGCTGTCAGGCTAGAGCCCTACATGGGGCTCAATCCCACAACTGTGAGATCATGACCTGAGCCGAAATCAAGAACCAGCTGCTTAACTGACTGAGCCCCCAGACTCCCCTGTACTATTTCACCTCCATGAGGTCCCTAGAGTAGCCAAATTCACAAAGACAGAAAGGGGAAGCGTGGGTGCCAGCACCTGGGGGAGGGGGTTGCAGAGTGAGGGTTTAATGGGGTCAGATTTTCAGTTTGGGAAGACGAAAACTTTCTAAGGATGGATGTTGGTGATGGCCGCAAAACAAACACTTTACTTAATCCCACTCGACTGTGCACTTGAAAATGGTTAATATGGGGCGCCTGGGTGGCTCTGTCAGTTAAGTATCCAACTTCGACTCAGGTCATGATCTCACAGTTTGTAAGTTTGAGCCCTGTGTCAGGGTCTCTGCTCTCAGCACAGAGCCCTCTTTGAATCCTCTGTCTCCCTCTTTCCCTGCCCTTCCCCTGTTCTCACACTCTCTCAAACCTAAATAAACATTTTAAAAAATGGTTAATATGGCAAATTGTATGTTATATACTTTTTATCACAATTTTAAAAATTGTTGAGACAGCTCGTAGGGGCAACAGTGGGACTGGCTAAGTACTTTGTGGGGCTTGATGCAAAATGAAAGTGTGGCATGGCTTGTCTCAAGATGCCAACAGCAGGGGCCACACCAAGTGGGTGCCCTTCTAAGTGTGGACTCTGCCCCAATTAGCAGGTCGCACGCATACGGAGTCTGTGGGGTGATGGCTGAGTTCACCACCTTGACTGTGGGTCTACACGTAAATCAAAACTTACCAAAACAGAAACTTGAAATATGTACAATTAACTGCTGATGGATCATACCCCAATAAAGGTGTTTAAACAGAAGTGACAAAAAGAATGGTTTTGGAAAGGAGCAGTACTGCTATGAGTAAGAGTCTTGACTCACACTAGAGACTGCTGTTTGCCGATGTGCATGGAATCAACCATGTTTGCCCTTTCGTCTCTCATCAGTGCGTTGGAACGCGTTGCTGTGATCTAAAAGAAAGTGGTTTGGGAAGGGATTCTAGTTAAAAATATGGGTTGGTTGGACTTGCATTGGAATCCTGTTCCCCTAACCTCTAACTCTGTGGCCTTGAACTGGCCCAGACTCTCTTGTCCCAAGTTGGCTCCACTGCGTTCTTTGGAAGTGTCAATGAGACGGTGGTATAAAGGGCTCTCAGCACAGCACCGGTCATTCGTGCTTAAAGAGGCATTTGTAGAAATGCACAGGTGCCCTTTTCTCTCCTAGGCATGGTACAGACAGTATTTTCAACACACTCTTTGTGTCTCCATTGTGGGGCTCAGTTTTCTGCAGGATGGAATGTCTGCCTCAGTGCGTGGGTGCCCCACAGACCAGCTGCACCATCTCAGAAACCTTCTTTACGTCCAGAGCCTCGGTTTCCTCATCTTTGCAACCACAATAATAGAACAGAGTAGGTGACTATTCTTTCCTTTTTATCCCATTGTCTGGACTCAGCCCTGCTCAACATAGCACATAGTTTCATATTTAGCATAATTTCCCAAGTAAGCTACTAGTGGTTCAGAGAATTAGATCTCCATTTTCCTGACTAGTTTCACCTTTTTTAAAATAATTAAGTTTATAGAGGAGATCGGATCAAGGTAGCTACATAATCCAATACCCTATTTATTTGAATTTCAATAGAAACAATAGAGGACCTGAAAATAAATGGGTGAATGTTGCATGATTGATGTTTAATCAATTGCCAAGTGTTTATAGAGAAAGGACTGATCCTAAAATCACTTGAAAATGCAACTAATTATTCTGAAGGATTTGCAGAAGTAAAAATAGCTAGATACTCTATGGTTTTTTTTAAACTATTTTTGTAATTTTTAGATGCTTTGTTTGATATAGTTTCTTTAATTTTGAAAAAATTCCTTTAAAAACTCATTCAAATGTTCTCTTTAATAGAGTAGGAGTTCTGAATACTCTGATAATTTTTTACTACTTTCATATTTTAAAATAATATGCCCTCTAAACATTTACATTCAAGATTTGTTTTTCCTCAGATGTGTAAATAACACATAGTAATTTGCATCTCATGCATAAATCTTACTCTGTTGAATACAAATATTCAGGAAAGTTCCCTGTTTCTCTTCTCTGTTCCCCCCACCCCCACCCCAACTCATTGGTTGACTAATGTTTCTAGAAAGATGAGGAGGGGGCATTGGTGGTTAGAAAACAAATCTCTTGTTACTGCTTTCTTTCAGGGCCAGGGAACTCAGAGCTGAACAAGTAGATCATCTTTTACAATGCTAATAAAAATATTTCAGTCTTTAATATTTTCCCAGATGAATGCTTTAATGTGTCCTTTGTTAGTGCCATGTGGAGATGCTGCATATAAGGGGACTTCTCCGGAATGAATCTGTCTTTGAGGAACCAGACCTGCATGACTTGATCAATTTTAATCCCCAGGGCCCTGGAAAGAAGGTGTTCATCCAGGGTGTGGCCTGGGTAGACTGAGGCCACCCCCTGACATCTCCCGTCACCGTCCCGTTGTCACCAGGGCACTGCGTTTCGAGAAGCTTGTCTTGGCCTTGCATTGATCATGTCTGGTTAAACTCTGAAGCTTGTTTTATATTCTGAATTGCCTGTACCACTGGTTTCTCTCCTCCTGATCATTTGCGGGGTCTCAGCTCGGTGAAAGACGTCTCCGGAGAGCCTCATCCCCCTTATAAAATGTGACTAAAAATTGCATTGGGCCGTCTCCCCTTGGTACAATTAACTGTGTTCAGCACATTCTGGTAATGCTTTGAATAAAAGACACCACATGAAAATAAATTGCAGTGTTCTCTGTCTCTGTTGCTATTTTTGTGTACGCTCCTTCTACCACCAGAAATTTCTCTTATTTAACTTTTAGGGTCTTCGTGTAATATAGGCAAAATCTGGGTTTCTAAAATTATTCGTTCACTCTTTTTTTTCCAGTCATTGTTTAAACAATTTACTAGGTAACTATCGAGGCCCTGTGCCGACTAGCACTGCTGAGGAGGTGAGGAACGCAGTCGAGGGTCCTACTCTTCAGGGGAGCCGGCTTTTGAGATGACAGGGCTCACAGACGGTGAGACAGCTGGGTAACAATGCTGGGCAGCATACAAAGGGATCAGGGACAGTGAGAGCTTTCGGACTCTAGAAAATGGAGCAGAACGTGGGAAACGCAGTCCTGGGAGGCTGGTCATTATTGTTAGCAGACAACACCCACAGGAGACAGACTCATATTAGTAGCAGTTATCATTTGCCAGTTACCGAGGGTCAGATTCTGTATGTGGTTTATACATTCCTTTAATGGATGCCCTTGACCGCTCCTGGAAGTAGGCATCGTCCTACCATGCAGAGATGTGTCTTCATGCAGAGGGCTGGGATTGAGCAGAATTTGGAAGGAGAATGAGAAGAGCTGGTGGGGGAAACAAGGCATTTCGGGGGGAAAAGAGTGAACGCTTCAGGAGGACCTGGCCATGAGGTTCAGGGAGGTGTGGCAGAGGGAGATGAGGCCAGCCTGTCACACAGAAGCAAATTTGGGGGTGATGGGAGATGAGGGTACTCAGGTAGGAGTGGAGTCGGGTCAAGGGAGGCCTCCCAGGGCGGGCTTAGGAGTCCAGACTGTCCTTCAAGCATGGGGCTTCTTGGGAGGTATTTGGGTGGTGATGGCAACATCTAGGGGTACGTGCAGCCATCAGATGGTTCAGCAGTGTAATAACTGAACGGAAGCATTATCTTCATCATTGATTTAGTTTTTATTAGGTTCCTGCCAGGGTCCGGGTATTGTGTAGAAGTAATAAATACACTAAAGTTGACCCTGGTTCGGCATCCGGTCTGAGGTTGTTTTTACTGAAGCACTGATCCCGGCAGCCCCTCCACCCTCAGGCACGCGCACACCCGCACACCCACACACACCTGTGTGCGCACACGGACATGTGCACTAACACACACACACTTTACCCCAAAAAATTAGCCCCTAGCCACCATGTTTGTCAGCCCTGACCTCAGGCCCTTGCTAGTGGATCAGATCTCTGCCAGTGGGATTATCTCTCCTGGGGAATTCAGAATGTGGTAACTGGGTTGTGGTGAGTCTGCACTGTGGTACGTGTTCTCTTACAGTGAGCTGTCATATCCGCAGGGGAGGCTGCGGGGGAGGGGGGCAGGGAGAGAAGGCAAGCCACGCACACCACACCCACACCTTATGGAAACACCATTTGTAAAGGTGAAAACGATTGGATATTGGCAGTTTTGTATCATTCCCTTGACAATGTACAGACACATGAGTGAAACATGCCTGCCCTCAGGGCCTGAGATATATTCCAGGTCACTTCTAGTAAATTCTAGTTAAATCCGTCTCTAGTGCCTTTCTCTTCACTTGCAAGCAGAAGGTCCTTGATGAGACCAAGTTTACAGCTTCTGATGCCAAAACGTTTTCTATCAAAGGAGGAAAGAAGACTGTGGTTTATATCATTAGATCCACTCTCCAGGCAAATTAGATGGACGGGGGGTGCAGACAGAGCAGGGGGGCATCTTACTGAGGGGCCACCGGCATAGATTGTGGCACACAAGCCCCCATGCTGCTGTGCTCCTTGCTGTGGGGAGCCTGGCTCCTTCACTCCAGAACCTTCCTGGTGCAGCTCACCCTCTTCAGGGCAGCCCCAGAGCCCACAAGGCTGAGTCAGCCACCTCTCTCCTCTGTGTGGCTCCAGAGGTGTGTCCTCCCTCTCAGAGGGGCTCCTCAGGCCGCTGGCCTTCCCTGTGAGCACGTTCAGTCTGCCTCCTAGCACCCCCTATCCTGCCCAGCACCAGTGGGCTCTGTGGCTACCTCCATAATCTACTTGCTGTCTGCCCAGACGACATATTTTACATGAACAAATGTCTCTGGGTGATGAACAATGAGGGATTCAAGCCGGTCACAGACACAGTCCCTGGTTAACAGAGGAAATACTTTGTGGTTCATCAGTGCTTAATATCATACTTCGAAGGTGAGTGTTTACCTTCAGTGATGTCAAAAACCTCTAAATATTTCAGGAATGACAGTGTACACTGGCGGATGCCAACTTTAGGGTGCGGTCACCTGTGTGATTCCTTTCTGCCCCCAACTATGGTCCTTCAGTCTTACAGTGCAACAACCCTACAAAATGCCTCTCATACCAGGACGGGAATGATAAAAGACACGGGCCTTTCTTCATAGAAAACATTCTGAGAAGTGCTTTCTTCTTGGGGAGAGGATGGAGGTTCGGTTCACACCAGTTGGAGTAAGCCTTTGAAAGATTGTTTGGTGAAGGCAAAGATAATGTAGAGGAATGATGTACATTGTTTCAACCGGACTGTTGCAACATCGTGCTCTTGTAGGAAGAACAAAATGAAGTTGGGTGGTTAAGGAGACAAGAGCGAATGATAGTTTTAGGAGGAAGTAAGGGGTTGGGGCAGAGAGGGGCAAGACGGGAAGTTTGCAGCAGTTTGGCTATGGTACGATCCAGTTGGGGTTTGCATTTGCAAAACTTCAAGGGTGCACAGATATCCTGGAAAGACTTTTTGCTAAGGCCTGTGGTACTTTCCTCTTTAAATAGGTAAAGGGATGAGACCGGGGCAGGGATGGGAGATTTCTCTTCATTGCAATGTTGTCTTCATTCGGAAGAGAATGCTAAGTGAATCTATTGCTCATTTATTTTTTCAAAGCACACACATATAGAAGAAAAAGTATAAAAGTAAATAAGACAACATCCTATATATTAATTGGATAGGAAGTTGGGTGATGGTTACCATATTTGTAACTTCCCCAAAATTATTTTTATCAAAAGGTTTGGTGATGTTAAGGAAGAATCTGCATTTGCTCTAATCCAGTTTCTGGACCCAAACTCAGTGCCACGTACATGTTTGGGGGAAGGAGAGAAGCTGGGAGTGAAAAAAAATCAAGTTCTGTCCACTTGAAAGAAGACTGTCTCTGCATGCATTCAATCAGGCATCACTGTAAATATTTATTCTGCTATTGCTTAAAGGAGCTCTGTGTTTACAGGAGGGAAGATGGCATTGGTTGAGATAAGGGTGCACTCTGCTTCCTTTGGGATGGTGCACTCTGGGGGAGCATTGCCCAGAGACGGCATGCCAATTAGCGAGAACCACTATTCTTAGATTGACACCACCCCGTTCCCAGGCAAATGGTCCAAGCTTAATTAGCTGGCCTCAGCTGACATGTCACACAAACCCAGACATATCAGTTCCCGCTCTGTTCAGGCCCCGTTCAGAGCAGGCAAGGATGGGGGCTGATTCGGGCTTCTATGCTCCTTTGCCCCGACTAATTAGAGGCAGGCAGACTAGAAGCACTCCTGCCTTTCTGCTTCCTAGCAGATTTTATGGTGAGTGCACTTGGCCTTGGGCCTGCCTGTGCTTGTGTTAGAAACTCAAGAGTCTCCTCTGAGTGACACCACTTTTCTATGTCCATGATGCTGCCAACACCCTTCTACCTGAGTCTTGCCCATACATCCTCCATCGGTGCCTCAACCCCATCATACAGCCCTGTGTCCCCTCTTGAATGGGGGCCAACTCCTGGCTACATTTCTGCCTGCCCCAGTCCCTGGGGGGCCACCTGCCTCTGCTCTTTCCTCTCTTGCTTGAATGGACTTTCTGGCATGACCTGGCTCAGGGCTTTGGAGCCCTGTCCTCTCCCCACTTGGCACCATTAGAACTGGACCCTGTCCATGGACATGCTCTGTCTGGACTCCTTAAACATGAATGATTCTGCGATGTCCCTGTGGGACTTGGTCACTTGGACTCTCTGTCCACGCTCTTGTGTGCTTCCTCCCCATCGTCCTCTCCCTGCCCAGCATGTAACACAGCTGGATGCCATTCCCCACCTTGTCAGCAAGCAGTCATGACAAAGCCTATTCATCGGTCACAGTCATAACAGATGTTGTCATTCGAACTTGGCCGATAGCCAGCAGACCATATGGGGACCGAGGGAGTGAGGGTTACTCTTCTTTACCAAGAGAGTCCCCCAAACTGGAATATTACCAAGGGCTGATGACTTTTACTGGGATTTAGGGTCAGGAAGTAACAGTAAGTCATTTAATTTTCTTACTAAAACTAAAAATAATGCCTACCAAGGGGCACCTGGGTGGCTCAGTCAGTTCACTGTCTGACTCTTGATTTCGGCTTAAGTCATGAATGATCTCATAGTTCATGAGTTCAGGCTCTGTGTCTGACAGCACAGAGCCTGCTTGGGATTCTCTCTCTTTCTCTGCCTCTCCCCTGCTCGTGCTCTCCCTCTCTCTAAATAAATAAAAATAAATGTCAAAAAAATAATGCCTATTAAGAAGAAAGATAAATGGGTATTTTTGTTGTTAGCAGTGGCCCTAAATGACTGGTTTTCTTAAAATGCACAGGGTGGTTACTCTTGTAAATGGTGGGGGGGAGACTTCATATTTTATAGGTAATATTCATGTTTTCAGGGAAGCTTTGATACCTACTCATTTTCTATTGGAGGCAGCTTCTTGGGGGAAGTCGCCCTTATTTCTAAGTTAGAATGTGTCATCATAATTAAGGCTCTAACTTTTCCAAGGTTTCCAGAGATTTATTCTCATGACTCTTGTGAGTTTCTGTGGTGTAAGGCTAGGCCTTCTCGTCCTGAATGAGATTCCATTTACAGTTCCTTATGAAGCCTTTGGGAGATTTAAATCCTCCTAACTTCAGGAGAGGAGCGTTTGCAAACACTTCCCTCATTATTCCAGACAGGTGGGGTCTATGTCTTCCCTTCCTAAGGACACGCTCTGAGTCATTCTTTGATTCACGTTTGATTGACATGGCAAATCCCAATTGGAAGAAGTCTATAGATGGACCCTCTGGAAGACAAAGTATGAAAGGTCCTTATTTAAATTACTCTTTATTCTGTGCCGTAAAGTATGCTTTCCTCACATTGCAGGCCTTTGTGTAGATTAGACGTGAGTGACGGTTTTGCCCAAACTCGCGATACTTACAACACCACATTTCCACTGAGATGCCGCAAGCCCTGATTTTATCAGTACTGCTGAAAGTCAAGGGTGCAGGTTTGATCTGTTTGTTTTCAGGGCAACAGCAGCAGGCAGGGGTGGAAACTTAGATGCCTCATGAGCAAACTCCACCAAGCATTGGCTCCCTATTATCCAGCCAAGCAGCTTTCTTGGGAGCTGATGCAACGCCCCTCTTTCTCCCTCCGCCACTGCACCCCATTCTGCTGATGACACCTTTGCTACGCATTTTTTAGGTCTCACTTTCCATTTGCATATAATTTAATTGCAACTCCTGCTTGTGAATTTTTGCTTGTTTCCCTCCCATTGGGGCCGCACATTCTAAGTGGATCTGGACAGGGTTCCAATTCTTCGGGGGACAAAAGATTCTTTGAGGGAATTTGGCTGGAAGGGAGAGGCACAAATAGGCTCCGGGTGGTGACGGTTTCATTACTTACTGCTCACTTAGCCTCACAGCCAATGTTATCCGTGTTTAAAATATTATTCATTAATAGCAGCTACCGGTGAACGAAGTGCTCTGCTGTATACATCGTTAGTGTGTTAATTTGATGGAGTTAGACACTTTCTCCCCCAGAGGAGCCCGGATCCCACCATCGCCCTGTCTCTCTTACTGGGAAAGTTTGCAGACATTGGTGAACTCTGTAACCAAGCTCTCCCTGTGCTCACTGAGGGGTAGTAATTACATTTTTCTAGGGTAACAAGAGATAACCTGTGCGTGCAGGTTAATTATTTTCTTTTCCTGCTGTTCTGTTGAGTAACACCAGTGTTTTAATAACAACAACCTTTTTATGGGGGAGGTCCTCTGAGACTCAAAATTGGCAACCATAACATAACAATAATATTCTTTTCAACAATAACGGTGGAGATAATTGTACAGTTAAGAGGTGCTATAACAGGGTGGCCTGGTCAGCACCATGACCTGGCTGGCCCATTGCTGTCTCAGACTTTGCATTTTGGCATTAGGATCATGTTTTCATTGCATTCCCTTTCTTTATGATAATCTGAAAGTCTTGAGTGCCTAAAACCAAGCCTAATGGATTGTCAAGAAGCCACAGTAATGACATTTTATTCTTTTATGATAATTTGTTTTCAGGAGGCATAGTTTTAATTATTTGCATGAATAATGTCATTATGTATTCACGCCAATACAATTCTGATAATTAATTTACATGATGGAAAATTCTTAGTGATTTTGATGTCAGCGTTAATGGCAACATCTGATAGTTGGTCTGGGGATGTTGACATAAATTTAACTTTTAATATATTATTGCCAACACCACCAGCAGTATAAAATTACTTTGTGAGAAAAAAAAAACCCCACCGGGGAAGAATTTCAATGAAAAAGAAAGTGAGCCTTCCCTAGGGTTTACGGGTCCAGAACAAAATATATGTACTCAGATGTGACGAATGATTTACTTGGACATGGACTGGGGGAAATGAGCCTGTCGAAACGTGTAGCTTCCTATAAAAAGAGCTTGCTGCAAAAGTACCTTACGCTCTGGAAGAAGGAGCTCTGGCTGCCATTCTGTTTGTTCATTTCCCTAATTTTTTTTCTTCCCAAATCTTTCAAAACTTATGAACGCTTTGTGTGTTTCTTTTGTATTTCACCTTTGTTAATTTGAATTTTACTTGAGAGATTTAAACAGGGAAAGTGATAGGCTGTTGTTATTTTGCAAAGCCAAAAACATGCTGTGTGTCAAGGGAAAAGCTCAATGGTCACATATTTCAGTTGGTCGGTTAAATGACAGAGCTGATAAAACCCATTATTAAAGAGTGGTCTCTGCGAATGATGTGGTCTCGGTACCTGCGGAAAACGTGCTCTTCAGTCTGCGCCTTGGGAGGGAATCACAGCTCCAGAGTGTTCAGTGTATGGTTGAGAGTTGCTAGTAGCAAATGGTACCCTTCCTACTTATATGAATATTCATATATATGCACATAGAAATACATACACACGCACATATACACGCATGGGGATGTAGATGTGTGTGTGTGTGTGTAGTTTTGGTTCACAAATATTGAAATTTACAGATATTTTTCAAGTGGAAAACACCCTGACGTTCCAGCTGGCCACACCTGTCCTTGTCTGATGCAGCTGTTTTTCCAGGGCCCTTCTTCACCTGCACAGGAGGACACCATCTTCCCCAACATGGCTGTCATTGGTCCCATGGGATGTGCTCCAGACTACATAGTAGATGATGCCCCACTGTCTTCTAGTCATTCAAAGTCACTACGGTGGCTCTTATGTTCTTGATAGAAATTAGTTTTCAAAATACTCAAACCCTTGAATAAGGTGAGCACTGGGAACTAATAAAAAATTCAAGGCCAGGTATAATTTTGATTTGCTTTCAGCTTGTGAAATGCCGTTTTATGGTGGCCCAAGCCGATGGAAAAAAAAAACCCATCATGCTTCATTCTGTTCGATAATTTAGTGATTTATGGCATCGTGATTGAGAAAATGGAGGAAGGGAAGTAGTCTGCCCGAGATAGGGAATTTTCGTCTGCCCAAGTCTTCTTCGCATCTTTGCCATCAACAACAGTGATGGTCACTTGTTGGCTCTGAACTGACCGATCTCAGCTATGTGGGTGTGGAGAGAGGTTAGCTAGGGTCGTAATTCGTATGGGACAGATAAGAAACACAGATTGTTCTGCAACTCTCTTCGGTGGGTAGGCTCCCACTGCTTCTCAAAAGCAGAAAGCATTCCCACCCACCATCTTTGGCCTTTACCCTTCTCCCATTTTCCTGTCTGGTAAAGAGCTAGAAGAAAGGGAAGGGTGGAAACAAAGTTGGAATACACGAAAGTAGTAGTGTTCCTGTAGTGAAGTTTAGTCTACACTGCTCAGCTGGCTGTCTCCACTTGATTTTAATAAAAAATTTGAGAGTGCGTATTTTGATTCATTGGTTAAAAAAAACAACTCCACAACCACTGAGAATTGAAATACAGTGTTGAATGTTCCTGAACAAAAACTATGCCCTATGTGACTTGTCAGAATTCACAAGAAAGTGTGAAATCACTTCCTATGGGCTTTGCTGGAATAGATTGATCTTGATGATTTAAAATATATTCCTCTGGGTGTTGCACACTACATAATTCAAGGCAAAAAATTTATAATGGACACTTAATAACTTTTCAACACTGTCGTGCCACATTTTCACTCCTTCACTTTACTGGTTTCTAATTGCTTTGAAAAATATATTATGCTTATGACTATAGTGCACTGTTTTTCATGACATAAGAACTTAGAAACATGTTTTGACTAAATTATGAATCACATATTGCAAGTAACAGTGGACATTTTTTGTTTTGGATTTTCCCAAATATACGATTTGCAATTGTTTACATATGTTAGAATCTCTTGCATTTAAATAGCTCATTATGTAAATATTTAGGAGATAGGTGGATATTTGTTTTCACGAAAACTTCCACTCAATCACCAAACTAAGATGATACCTTAATGTTGACTGCGATATTGCATGTTCAGGAAGGAATACATAAGTGTCAGAACTTGAAATCAAATCACATTTAACTTTCTGAAAGTAAAAAGAAAGGTTCATATTTTGACTGTATGTAATTAGCAGAAGAAGCTAGAAGAATTGGGCAGAAGAATTTCAGTGACGGATCCCTAGGTAAGCAGCTTTGGCTTCCCCTATCTTCTGGCTAGGAAGGCTCACGTTTTCCATCTGGCAGAGGAACTCTAGGTAGCGGAAGAGTTAATTGTTGTGTTCAAGGACTCTACAATGTGTTTGTGTCTCAGGGCATTTCAGTGCACTGAAGGTTGATCTCTCTGAGCTCCCAAAGGCCAGCAAGAACCCTGATGAATGGGACACCAAAGGCTTGGTTTGCAGATGGCTGCTGACCCCATTCTTAAGCAAATGAGGTTTATATCACTCACTCTTTGAGAACTGCCTAAATTCATGTTAGATTTATTTCCATACTCAGACCTGCTGCAGAATGATATCATCAGTTCAGCCCCTGACCCAGGATCAGATGGGGTCTGGACAGGTGGCAGGTCAAGTGGGCATCAGAGTTGCTGTAGGGCGATATAGCGGTCATGGTCAAGAGCTAGACCTAGAGCCGGGAAGCTGGAGTTCTCATCTGGTGATTCACCCTGTAAGCTCACAACTTCACCTCTGTGAACCCTGGCTCTCTGACCAATAGGACAAGGGGAGGAGTAGAGGCCTCCCGTGTTCTTTTGCATTCTAATATTCTCTGATTTTAAATCTTTTGGATAAACTGTAAGAATACTCTTCCCCGCCCCCCCCCCACCAAATAACCACAGGGAGTGGTGACAATGAAAATACTCATTCTATGTCAACTCTAGAAAAGATAGGTTGAAAAGAAGGGAGAGTGAGGGACAGGATAAGTGACCAGTGGCAGAAAGGGGGGCATTTTGCTCTGGGGACTCAGAAGCATTAATAGTTTACCGGAAAAGTAAACAACTTGAGTGAGGTGACCTGTGTAAAGTGCCCACATAGCAAATGCTCCAAAATGGAACCTCTGTTTACCATTGCTTTTACAGAGTAGATATGCCAAGGGTTCTCCTTTAAACACACACACACACACACACACACACACACACACACACACACACTTTCCCCCAGTTTGGCTTCTCAAACTGAGTGTTACTCATCACATCTGTTCCCTCTTTTCCATCTCAAGGGTCCCCTCCTTGGCTTGACACCTTTATGGTAGACAGGATTCTTGCTCAGACTATTCTCTGTCCCTTGCTTAGTTCCATGGGAGAGGTAGACACCCCTACTCTCTTAATGCTTCACTTGCCCAGGTGCCTCTTTTAGCGCATGGGAGGTTAAGGGTCTGCCTTGACAGAGGCTTGAAATGTGCTTACCCAGTTGTGGTTGAGCTCTGACACCTCTATCCCCTGCATCTGCCCGGGCCCTGAGAAGATGGGCCTGGGCTTGTCCACGGGTCCTAGGAGTGGGGTATAAACTTTCTGGAAGCCCAGATCAGCCGAATCCCAGCCAACCTGCAAGTTTGTGACCCAAACATAAACTCATCGCTGTGTCCTGCTGTCCATGTTTGTCAAACAGCATTATTGTGACCCCATTGCTCGACACAGTCTTGCTTCTGCTCTAACAGTCCGTGCTTGTAACCTATCTTCTGTCTGAAGCTCAACCTCTCCTTCCCACTTTGCAGAATGCTGTTCTGAAAACACATGTGTAGCCCTAGCCTCCTCTTGTTTCACAGCTGTCTGAGGCTCCCCATTACTTACCATGTGAGACTTACCATGACCTCCATAGTTGCTCAGAGAAGGCCTTTTGTGATGTGGCCCAGCCTCTATTTCAGGGTTCAGCTCATTCCCCTTTCTACCTGTGTGCTACAAACCAATGCTGGCAATGTCCACCATTTCCCCCTGGGGTTTCTGCTTCCATCTGTCTTTCCTTACATGGCTTTGTTAGCTTGGCTTGTCTGTTCCCCATTGTATGCCACACTTTGAAATCATTTTTTAAATTTTTAAATTTTTAAATTTTTGAGAGAGAGACAGACAGAAGACAGAGTATGGGCAGGGGAGGAGCAGGGAGAGAGGGAGACACAGACTCCAAAGCAGGCTTCAGGCTCTGAGCTGTCAACACAGAGCCCGATGAGGGGCTTGAACCCACAAACCATGAGATCATGACCAGAGCTGCAGTCACAGGTTTAACTGACTGAGCCACCGAGGTGCTACCACATTTTGAAATCTTAAATTTACTTTCAAGGTAAATCATTGATACCGTCTCTCCTTAAGTCATTTGCTCTCCATTCATGGCCAAGTGTGCTGTGATTTTTATCTCCTCCCAACACCATTCAATCTTTCTCTTTTATTAACAACACTCAGGTTTTTAATATTCTTGTCTTCCTGTTTCTTGGTCACCTCCATTCACCCTCCCCAAACATTTTTATAAGCTTGATTGTAAGCTTTTTTTGTTTTGTTTTGTTTTGTTTTGTTCTTGTCTTTTCTGGGGCTTGAAAATCCCATACATTGTAAAATAGAACCTCCATTTTTATTTGAATTGAATTAAAAAAAAAGTTATATTTTCCCCAGTACCTAAAACCATCACCTGCAGTACTGGAAGTGGATTTTAGTTTGTTCTCTGTTGTAGGGAAGATACTAAACACTGGAAGTGCGTGGTTCTGTGTCTGGGGCACTTGACCTCCGCAGGCAGCTGGGCACGGCCACAGGTCTGCAGGAAGGCCCAGGGATCCTGGGAGCTGGGCAGAGAGAGTGCGAGACTCGGTGCATGCAGTCCCCCAGGTTGTGTCTCTCTGGGACTCGAGCTGCCAGGATGGATGGGGACCAACACTTACTCCAGGGATGAGGGTAGCAGGTTCTATAATTGGAAACTATCTCTTGATCCAATTGGATTTCTTAGAAATCTGCATCCATTCATTTGATTAATCATTTTTCATTGATTGCTATTTTGCTCCTATCAGTCTAGAAGCGGAGGCATTGTGATTTTAATCTAAATATTCTGAGATACCAGAAATCTCGTAGTAACTCTAAGCTCATGATAGGTTTGAACAAGGGAGTAGACCAGAACTTCCCACATTCTTTGGGACTTCTAAAGGACAGAGTATCATCCAGAGCTAGGAGTCATGAGTGGACAAGTAGGGATCCCACTAACAGTAGTGGTTTGAATAGCCAAGATTCAACCACTTGTCCCTGGAAAATCTAAACCATTCTCTCTGGCTTCCAAAAACAGGGGAAATGCTTACTGTATAATTTGGTGAAGTCATTCAGACTGCTGGTATTGTCTGGAACATTTTCTCTGGATTAGTCATGTCAGTCAGTTACCTCTCTTTCTTACCAGTGATTAACCAACCATATTAGCAGATCTATTATTTAGCTACAGGACTTAAAACTGTCGCCATGCTTTAGGAAATTGGCTGAGTCTCAGAAAATTGGAGCAAATGATTCATTTCCTATGAGAATACATTGAGGTCAGCTTGGCATCAGGGTGGTTGAAATCCTTGATTCTAAAGTTTCTGAAGACCCCACCCCCTCACCTTACTCAGCGTAGATGAAGAATTGTCATCCTGATCCCGGATCCTGATTTCTTCTTCACTGGAGAAGAATGTTCATTGTATCCAATGTCTGACTCAGATACAGACATTCTGAAATGCAAAGAGGGCTAACCAAGTCACCGTGGCTTATCCTTAGACTCCATGGAAAAAGACAGGCTTATAAATGAGCAGTTTCATAACTGCTCACTGATTATTCTGCCCACCATGTCAGTTTTGATTACTGTGTAAAAAATAAAAATGCCTGCCTCTATTTAGTAGACTTACCAGCCACACTTAATGGCAGAGAACTGTCAAGTGGTTGGATATGTGTGTTTCTATATAGAAATGTTTGGTTTAATAAATTGTGTCTTTTTGTAATATATTGTGACTTTAAGTCACTCTCCTTTAAAAAATATATATATGCCTATATGTATATGTAAATATATTTACTTATACACACATGCACACACATCATATACTTGGGAAGGCATAAATACGTAACTTTATATTTTATCGCTCTTATTTGTAAATAGGAAATGAAGTTACAATCCTTGAAATTATAATGGCAAGCACACAAAGGCACAGTTGCTGGCACAGAATTCAATTAACAGATAGCAATCACCCTTGGGTGACTGTGTGAGGTAGAAATATACAGGCATGCTAATAAGTAATATCTTAAACCCACAACGTTTATCAGCCAGCAGCCAGACACGGGCACAAGTGTGGGCAGGCAGCGTTGCTCTGGGATATTTAATACAAACCAGCTCTCTCCGTTTAAGGATTTGTGTTTAATCATTCAGCAACATTTTAAAACATCCCGGCTGGCAAGCTTTTCAAATGGAACCGCTTTGGTCAGAAAATGCAAGGAGTTATTTTGCTCCACATGGTCGAGAGGGAGGGGAGGGATGGGAATAAGGAATTTAGGAATCATCCATCTGCATCTGTACTTTTAAATGTTTTTCCTTGTCATTTTCTGACCTTTGAGCTACTTTGGTGTACATCTGAGGGGTGAATCATAGCTTTATCTACGGAAGCATACAGAAGGCATTCATTAATACAGGATAGTCAGATGACTGACTCTGTAAAATAACATTTTTCCTAGCAGCAGCTTAGTAATACATACAGGTATATTGTTTTTGAATTTTAGTTAAAAATGAAAGTGGGTGGTCAGACACGAGAGGCCATTTTCCTTTATTTTTTCACACATACAGAGAGATTTTCACACTAGGTTAAAGAAATTCTTCAAGTGCCTTTTGAGGCATTTTGTATTGTATACAAACAAAGAGCAAAGAAAGGTTATGATAAGGGGTGAAAAAGGTACGGTGTTTCTGAAGGAGAATGTGAACTTATCCAAGGAATATGACATTCAAAAGACTGTATTTGACATACACAATAAATGTCCCTATAATGAAAGAAACCGGAAGCCATGGTCATGATTGCCAAGATGGAAACCTTCATCACGCAGAAATGGTTCGAGAACAGTGAATCTTCTGGCATGTGGGTCAGGCAGCTTGCCTGGAGGTGTTAGGTTGTAATTGCTACAAGCAGGTGCTGGAGGGAATCTGGCTGCTAGCAGATGGCTGTGCGGGGAGAGCGTCCCTTACATTTGGTTCTTTGAATCAATCAGACCTTCTGGAGAGCTCTAGTTCTTCAAAGCAGAGAGCTAAAGGGCAAGAGAAAAGATGACAATGAGAAGGGAGCCTTGCTGTAGGTACGACTGAGGGAAAAATGAGTAGATTCTACTTTTACCGTATTTTCCAAGTACTTAGGTTAGTACTTAATCTGTCTCCTTGAAGGTTCAAGGTTTTGTGTTTTCAAAGTGAAAACAAAGAGAAAGGAAAAAAAAAAAACACAACAAGCTGAGATTGTGGTAGAGTCCAGACATTTGATACTTGGGACACTACGCATGCGGGTTTGAAAGACAGAGGATGAAGGCACAATTAGTTTAAGACCGAGCGATTGTTTGCAGTGTCCAGTGTTAGCTGACCAAGAGACACAGTCAGAGAGTCAGGGCTTTCTATGGTTCGATGGTTACTTCCTCACTTACAGGGCCTGAGTTGTTGCCCTAGGAAATTTTGTGTCTGCAAAGGAACCGCAAAATTATGCCTGAGAAAGAGTCTTCTCTGAAGGAAATGGGTCATCTCCGTAGGGAGACCATTAATGCAGCGCCAACATCTTAGCCCGATTTCTGTGGTTTTCTCTTCTGTCAAGTAAATATGGTTTCATGAGCCCAGATTTTATTTCACTGATGTCTGGAAGGATCCACTGTAGCCAAACTTGGAAACTGGGACTGCTTAATCCAAAATGATAACAGAATCTCTTAAACTTGCCATTTACAATTTAACACAGAATAATGATGTCAGTAGAGAGAAAAATTCAACTGGTGAACTTGGGTGCTTATGTATGAGATGAGTATTTGGAAATTTTATGGAGAATGGACAAGAGATTCTTTCTCATTTCCTCGGGCCTCACAAGTTTTAGTCAGGTCGAGAAGTGCCCATTTCTCATTTCTTGCAATGGAGTGTTTACAAAACTCCTGGGATCCTTAAAAAGTAACAACTGATGTGGCTTCTAAGTACTTACAAATAATGGGTTAGGTTATAAAAATGCATAATATCAAAAAAGTAAGTGATTGTTTTTCTTATTGAAGAATTGGCCCCTGTTTTAGGGGAAATAATAGGTTCAGATTTAATACGCACATAGTTGTGTAAACTTAATATAAAAAGTTTCCACCAAAGATCTCTCTTGGTAGCGTTAAGAAATATTCAGCACGATTTTATCTGTCTCTATTTGTGCTTGGCTTGAACTGTTAACATGTAGCTCTGACTGGCCCAGTCTGGAAGAGTGAATTATTGTTTACCAAACACACACATGTGCACATACACATGAAATCCTGGAGTTGGTCAGATCGATAATCCACGCACCCCATTGTGGTACTAATATTCCTTTAAATGTAAAAAAATAGGAGATGACATAAATCTCAAAATTTGGAAGATTAATTGTAGTTATCTATTCTAAATTTTTTAAAATTTATTTTTGAGAGAGAGAGAGAGACAGCATTAGCAGGAGAGGGGCAGAGAGATAAGGAGATACAGAATCTGAGGACAGGTTCCAGGCTCTGAGCTAGCTGTCAGCACAGAGCCTGACACGGGGCTCAAACCCATGAACCGTGAGATCATGACCTGAGCTGAGCTGAAGTTGGATGCTTAACCGACTGAGCCACCCAGACATCCCTGTAGTTATCTATTCTAAAATATCTCAATAAGCACAATAATAAGATTTGTGGGATATAGGAAGAAAGTGGATGTAGCTCTGAACTCGAAGATATTATAACCTAGTTGATGTCATGGAGTGAACTTCCGTGGTACAAGGTCAAACATCGCAAGACAATGTGTCATTGAGCATTCACCTATTTCAGTTTGGTCCCTTGGGAACTCAGAACGAGGGGCATGGGGATGAGTGGGACACAGCCAGGCCAAGTGGGTGGCATGGTCTTGAGGTGCTCATCACATCTTCTCCTCCACCAGAAGTTCATATAATGTATTTATGCAAGTTTTTCCTGACCTTTTAAAAGCCATTTTAAAATATCTAATTCTTAGGCTATTGAGTTTGTAAAAGCAGTGCTCAACTTGACCTAAGATGCCCTTTCAAGTTTCAAAGAGTGTCTGCTAATTCTATCATGTTGGAGCAGAGACTGTTGGATGAATGAATAACTCACCTCACCCATCTATTTCAGGATTTTTTAGACTTCAATCATCCCCTCATGTTCTTAATGAGTCAAGGTGGAGTGAGAGCAAGAGCAACCGTCCAGGTGAGGGAAATTCTACACTGGACTTGGCACAGTGAGACGTCCTGCTGGGTTTGCTCTGTGGTGTTCTTTTGCCGGAGCTGTGCTGTTGGACTGGAGAGGAAGAAAGGGATGCTCTCATTCAAGTTCAGCACCAGGAGCTTTGTGAAGGTGGGGCGGCTGGGCAGCAAGAAGGAGTAGAGGGGCTTGTGGCATGAGCAGCACCATGATAACCGCAGTGTTGAGGTCCCCAGAGGAAACGGACGGAATCACAGAGACCAGTGAGAACTTGTCTGTGCGATCCTGCTGAGAAGTGATAAGGGCCCACAACAGCAGCAGTGGGACCAGGGGAAGGACATACAGGTCAGGGCAGGAGCCCTGTGAAAGTCAACTTTAATGACCTTGGCAACTGAGGGCAGGAGTGAGCAGGGAGTTCTGGACAGGTGTCCTTAGCGAAGACAAAGAGGGGATTTGCTCAGAACAAGGTCACCAGGGCTTTTGGAGAGTCTTTACAGTGGCGTGTTGAGGAGGAAGCAACCAGGGGCTAGGGAGTTGGGGGCGGAGCTTTCTAACCCTTTTCAAAAACGTTTGGCCTTGAAAGGAAAAAGAAAAGGGGAGTGGCAGAATCCAAAGGTTTTCTCTTTGTCCTGCTAAGATCAGGCTGACTGTGGGCAGAGAGGAGTGGCACAGGTAGAGGACACAGTGGAGATGAAGGAGTGTATAGAATGTGTGGACAGAGGTCCTGCGTACTGGCTGAGCTGCGGGTCAAATCCTGGCCTGTGGGAGGCGCCCCGTGCCCAGGGTCACCCACCACTCCACTGAAAACTGGGATGCCTGTCACTCAGCCTGTGTGGGCCCCTGCTTCCTGGTCTGTGCATCCGGGCAGCAAGGCCTGCTCAGCAAAGACTTCATTCAAAAGGGACACAAAAGTGTATGCAATATGCCTAGCACAGTCTGAAGTTCAGATCCATGTGGGCCGGGCCGACAGCGAGGAGACAGAGGGCACAGCTGGGGAGGGGGGTGGGTGGGTCACACTGAGACTTGCCCCCCAGGTGCGGAGGGAGCTGTCCCAGGTGAACGGAGGTGAGGGCGGACCCACAGAGTCCTGGACTCCCTGCCACCAGCAGCCTCCTGGTTCACGTTCGCCGGGGTTTGGTATCAACACTCAGAGATGCTGAAACCAGCACTAGGGAAAGATAATGGGTCTTTGCCAAAACTCTGTGCAGAAAGACACACTGTCAGAGGACATACAAGTAACCAAACGAAAAAGCCCAATTATTAGAGAAAAATGTCATAGGTGCTTGGACCACATGTGGTCACTCAGGTGGTCTTGCGGTCACTGGGAATGACGGATTTGTGGGCAGGTGTCGTGAGGAGCAAGAGGCAGCAGGTGGGCACCTGCTTTGTGCATTTTTATTATTTTTTTTAGTGTTTACTTATTCATTTTTGAGAGAGACAGAGAGAGGGCACAGGGGAGGGGCAAAGAAAGAGGGAAACAGAGATCCCCAAGCAGGCTCCACACACTGTACAGACAGAGCGGGGCTCGAACTCACGAACCGTGAGATCATGACCTGAGCCGAAACCAAGAATTGGATACTTACCTGACCGGGCCACCCAGGCGCCCTGCCCTGTGCATTTAAAATATATGGCATTTTGTTTGTTCTCTGCAGCTGTCCCCTCTGGCAGTCACACGCTGGTAGTCTTATAATTAAATTGGACTCTCAAAAGAAACAGCCTCATGGATTTCTTTGTTTTAAAAATGGGCTGGAACTTTCCCAGGGAGGAAGTTCTCATTCCTGTAGTGTGTCACCATAGCCAAACACTCATCAGGGGAAGTGAGTCTATTTTCAATAAAAAACAACTCTTAATCCAATTAAACTTTAGAGTCTACCAATTATCCACCCTTTCCTTTGAACGTGCATTTCATGCTTGGAAAACGCTCACTCCATATTCATGCTAAGAAAACGCCGTACCACAGGTGGGGAGCATGGTGTCCATCCGGACACTCCTGTGTCCCAGCCACTGTGAGGCATAGAAGCCAGATCTAATCTGCCCCTCTCTTCCCAGATTAATGTTTACCTGCCTGCGTTTCGGTGCTACTGGTGGGAGGACAAATGCCAGCCTCTTGGCTGTCAAATGGTTTCAGCTGATCCATGTGAGAAGACTGTCGCAAGAACCCAAATTCAAAACAGGACAAATGAGGCGCTGGTCCCGTGAGGCAAGGTGCATGCAGAGTAGGTCATTACCGGGGTCCCTAGGGTTGCAAGGTGGCAACGGAGAAGACGTCCTGTCTGGTCCCGTCTTGAGCACAGCAGGTGAGTGGCTCCACAGGGCAAAGCCACGCCATCCTTCCCGTCCGGCGCGGGAGAGTGTTCTCAGGTCTGACTTCCTGGCCTTCCCCAGTGCTGCCCCTGCCCTGAGACCCGGGACTCTGAGACCCATCGATCCCTCGGAGCTGGCCGTCAGCTGGCCTGCCACCATGCCTGGGCTCTGTGTGGAGGACAAGGGTGGCCACCACTCCACATAGTCACAGTTCCCATTATCAACGATGAATCTGGAACAGTCATATATTCGTAAAATAAATGTATGTTCGTCTTCATTTTATTACCAGATCATGCAGTTGAATTCTTAAGCATGTAAAACCCTTGTCTACCGCTAATGACTGGAGATGTCCTGTGCGTATGTCCTGGGTGACGCGTCCAGCCTAAAACCAGATATTCTCTACTTTCAGACCCAAGCCTTTCAGTCAGATCTTTAGAACTTTCTAGCTAAATTAACTATTAATATCGCCTCCAAAATCTTGGCTGAACATCAGCCAGCCAGAGAACTAACGAGCACACATATCCACTGCCGTCAAGCCAAAGTCCAGTCACCAAACTTGCCCTCATGGCTTCACCATTTGCGGTAGGTTCGCCCTCCACAGTGCTGTCTACGGGAGAGGGTTGAGTCTTTTTTTTTTTTTAACATTTATTTCTTTTTGAGAGACAGAGAGAGACAGAGCGTGAGTGGGGGAGGGTCAGAGAGAGAGGGAGACACAGAATCTGAAGCAGGCTCCAGGCTCGGAGGTAGGGGTCAGCACAGAGCCCGACTTGGGGCTTGAACCCACGAACCGTGAGATCATGACCCGAGCCGAAGTCGGACGCTCAACTGACTGAACCCCCCAGGTGCCTCGAGGGTTGAGTCTTGAAGAGCTTCTCCAGCCTAAGGTGGCTATCCCTGGCTCCTTGAGTCCTGAAAAGGCAGTGAACACCTGGCTGCTGCTGAAAGGGTAGAAAGTCCCGAAAGCCACAACACCCTTCCTGCTACATGGGCCACGAGAACAGATCCCAGAGTGAGAACTGTCTCCTGGGTGGTTGTGTGAACACCAGTGGGATCTCCTGCCTGGTAAAGCCACCCCGGAGCCCCACAGTCCTGGAGGAGACGGTTCAGAGCGCCCTGCACCTACTGCCCCTTGAAGACCAGCTCCATGTTGTCCACTGTTGGTGCGTGCACCGTTTTCCTGGACAGTTCAGGTGTGAGCATGATGGCTTGCTCAATTGTCCTCCAACACCCATGGCTGGTTTTTAATTTCTGGAAATCCCATGGAGCCATTTCAGTGGGTCCAGCCTGCCCCAGTTAACTTCCCATCACTCCTGGCAGAAGTGCAGGGGTGAGGGCAGGGTTGGTAAACACCCAGGTGGCCAGGCAGGCCTCAAACTCACTCTTGATCTCTTTGACCGCAGGGCCTTTGCAGTTTTTCAGGAGTGAGGAGAATTGTTTGTGGCCCAGGACGTGTGCCCTGAGCCACACTTTGTCCTTTTCCCAACCCTCATTGCTGAGAATCCCATTCACAGAGCACCTCTGGGCTCCCTGGAAAATGCCAGGTTCCTCTTTTTCCTTCCTCACCCGGTCTGGATATCCTGCCCATCGGCGTTCAGTTATAAACTCATCACTGCATGAAATACATGGACATTGGATCTTCCTAGCACACGCGATCCTTTTCAGCCTCACACCTCCCGGAGATGTGCGTCTTGCCTTGGCGGTCCATCTGGGCCTCTGTTGCCCTCCTGGAATTGCAGGTGTGTGCACAAGGCCGAGCAGGATTTCTGTGGAGCCTTTTGGGTAATACTCAGCCATGCATTCATTCCCTCCCGGCACCTGCTCCAGCGGCGACTGCCCACTGTTTGTCACGATTGTGAAAACGTGTGCAAGGCGAACCTGGGCAGGAGCACAGACCTACAAGGGACGCTTTGCCCCAGGTTTTAGATGCACATTCGCAGCATCCAGCATTTCCTCATTTATCTGCGCTCCACGCTGTGCCAAAGGAATCGAAGGCTCCGTCTTGGAACGCGGATTGAGGCAATAAGGAGGGAGACCATCCTTTCTCCCGAGCTTTTTACAGAGCGGGATGACTAGTTGATGACAAACCTCTTTGTAATTGCATGCTTTCATCTATTTCCAGCCTCCAGCTCACTCATCACTTTCTCTTCTTGTAGCTTTCCCGAGGTTTTTATTCTCGTATCACAAGTCTCCAAATAACAGCTACTCTAACTTTTTTTTTTTTTTTTCTGTGCAAGGTGCTTGGTTTGGTGCTTAAAAAGCATGATCTAGTTTAAGCCTCAAATGCCCTGTGATATGTGCAGTGGGTTCTGTTGTGTCCATCGTAAAAAATGAGAAATTGAATATCAGAGAGATTAATGCGCCTTCCTGGGGTCACACAGAGAGAAAGAACAGGACAACCGGACTCCTCCAGCTGAGCTCTCGTAGGATGGGAGTCAGTACCCGGCAGGTGAAGGACATTTGAGTGCAGGTGGGAAGAGTGCCCTGTTGGGGCCAGAAGAACTAGTCCAAACCCATCTCAGTCCGGAGTTTCGGGACTCAGCGAGGGAGCTGGACAGAACGAATGCTCCACCACCTCTGGGAGGGACCACAGTGAACCACAACGCCGATTAAGTGCCACAGGGGCTCTTCAGGGAAAACGGCAGACATCCTTATGGAGAACAGCCTGCTTTGAAACAGCCTCAGGGAGGGGGCATTTTATAAAAGCCACCAACTCCAGAGCTTGGTGAGAAGGACCTGTGGGCTCTCGGAGGGAGGAGAAAGCCACCACTTTACTTTACCAGAGCATTGCTTTATCATTTATTTTAAATGTTTAATCATTTTTGAGAGAGAGACACAGAGCATGAGTGGCAAAGGGGCAGAGAAAGAGGGAGACCCAGAATCTGAAGCAGCTCCAGGCTCCGAGCTGTCAGCAACAGAGCCCAACACGGGGCTTGAACCCACGAACCATGAGATCATGACCTGAGCCAAAGTCAGAGGTTTAACCAACTGAGCCCTCCAGGCGCCCCTCCAGAGCTTTGCTTTAAAGGGGCAAATAGAAAATTGGAGATTTTTAGGCTTGGTTAATATTGTTCATAAGTCAAATCCTCTGCCACGGTTTTGAGGTTTAAGTAAAACTCTAAAATGTCCACTGCTTTTCAAAGACCTTAATTAAATTGGACTTTCAAAAGAAATGGCCTTTTGTTGAACATCGCCATTAGAGAAAAAGGGTTTCTACAATTTGCTTTTATCCTGTGGGAAAGATGTTAAGGATTCTTCATTGTTGCACAAGTACAATTGAAGAGACCGGTTTAGTTCCGGTAACAATGCTATATACCGCTTGTATTATCGGTAACAATATATAATAACAAAAATGTAATACCAAAGGGCATCAAGCCTCCAAATATCTTTGTTTCAGATATTGGGACGCAGGTTTTGTTACGTTCTCTTGGTGAATGATTTAAATATTAATCACTGAGGAACTCTGGGTTCATTTACCGATAATGATGCAGAAAATTATTTCTTCTTAAAGTTTCTTGACGTTTTGGATCATGAGAGCTCATTCAGCCTTCCCAACTTTTTCGTTTGTGTGTTTTCTTTTGGGAGGGGAGGGTGTAGACACCCCATATGACTGTGATGATGTTACTACTGTTGAATAATACAGTATTTTGGGTCTCCAGGATACATCATCCGGAAATAAAAGTCAGTGACTCAGTCGACAAACACATACTTAACCTCTTGGGTTACTTTGCCAATCGAGGCAGCGTCTGAGCTAGATGACCCGGCAAGTTATGCCTTGCCTTTTCCAATAAAGTCACATTTCTGTGATTCCCAAGATTTCCGCCGCACACAGTGGCATGGTGTGGCTCCTTCAGCCACGCCGACAGGAAGATTGGAGGAAAGAACAGCGAAGGAAAACAGAATGAGGTGGTTTTGTTGATTATAGCTTTTTATTCTCAATGGAAAATGGGGCCGGCCTCACTCAGCCTCTTGTTTCAGAGGCATTCATGCCCTCTTCTCTTCTCGAAGCAGTGGCTGCCCTCTGCCAACTCGGTGGCTGTGGGTCTGTCCTCGGGAACATGCCGTGGCTTCCCAGTTCCTGGGCTGTGATACCACAGAGCCGGGCTCGGCACAGCCCTGAATGGCGTCTTTGTGACAGTCTGTGAGATATTTAGGATGCTGAGACAGCCACATTACGAAAGAATGTCTTGAAAGAGAGGAAAATTAAATGACCAATCAAAAAGGAATCTTCACAAGTTCCTATTGTATCTTTTAAAAAGAAGTACTGATGTATTTGGGTCTAACTCCTCCAGGCCTGTGGTTGCCAGACTCCGGGCACTCCGCCCCCTCCCCTCGCATGGGAGCCGGGCTGGAGTCTAACTCCCAACTCATGAATCTGCTTCCAAGTTGAGGAAGGGACAAGTAGACCACAGCTGTGAGTCTCAGGTCCCCGGGGATTTCTGTTTCAAACTCAGCCAGTGTGGAGTTTCTGAAATTATTTGATTTGGGAATGGGATAAAAAAAATGGATAATATCTGATTTGTAGATTAGCCCTGGAGGGGGAAAATACTAATTTCAAAGATCACTCATCTTCCTTTTTATCTAGTCTCTTCAAACCGTAATGAAATTAACTGAGGACTGAGTCCAGCTTGAGGAAACCTCAAAGGAGTCTGCACACTGAACTGGCAAATTAATCTGGGAACAGCCCACAGTTCAGCATTGATTTAGTCAATATTCGGTGAATAATAAAGGTTGAAAGCGCATTTTTTAATTTGTCCATTTATTCATTGAAATATTTTCAATCAAGTCTACACCTTGAGATTTATTTCTCATTTCCAAATTCACGAATTTTCACCCTAATTTCAATTTTCTTCCCCCTCTGACTAAAATCCAGACGATGCGAGGAAATGTATTTACAAGTTAAACTTAGCAGACTGATTTGGAAGGAGAATTAGAACGGGACTCAGGAGATAAGAAATATGTTCCGTTCAGTGGCAGAGTTTATCGTGGAATGTTCCCAAAGAGTTATGTAATTAATATAATGTGCGATGTTATACAATAAATAGAGATATAAGCTATTAAAATTATGCATGAAAATAAGATTTCAGAATCTGAAAATCACTACAAATTTTCTGCTCCTTGGGTGTATTAAATATGGGACATAATTATTGCATATTATGTCATCCTAACAGTCTTATGAGGCCAATGAGTATTATCAATTCTTCAATTTATTCCATAAACAGGAAGGCCATATAGAGGCTCAATAAATGATATTTACCGGGTGGAATTAGAAACCAGTCCACTGGGCTTGAATCCTGTCTCTAGACAGGTACCTAGAATTTAGTAAGCACAACATAAGGAATTGTAGGCATATGAACTGATAAGACCGAGTCACATTACAGTCAAAGAGGAAGATGTAGAAATACTTAAAAAGAACAGCATTACAAATTTCACCACAGAAGTCCAGAGGCAACACAGCTGGGAAAACCTTGGGACGGTGAATGAAGACTTTACAGATGGGGCGAGAAAGCTGGCCCGGGCCCACAGGTAGCAGCACCTGCTTCTCTATTTTCACATGTTGCAAAACACAGGTGATAATTGTTCAATAATGTTCAGTGAACAAGCGATTGGCTGCATGAATGAATGAGGGAATGAAAAAATGAGCCAACGGGATGACCT
>NC_043706.1:141001315-141003695 GCF_006229205.1 Suricata suricatta
GCTGGCTTGGGACAGAAATGCAGTTGACAGTGGAAGTCATTCCCTGTGGAGGCCAGGATCCCCAAACATCGCCTCCCACTGTGGGACCATCCAGGTCCATGCGTGGCCTGTTCTTGCGCAGGTGGCCGTGACTGGAGGAGACACCTCTGCAAGCGGCTTTGATGGTGATACCGCCCCGTGCTCTTTAGCGTCAATGACACAATTTGGTGCTCTTGTGTGTGGTTTTTGAAGAACCTACTCAAGAACATTCTAGAAATGTGTAAGTAGGGTCACCGAAATATGCTTATTATTCAGCCTTTGACTCTTTGAGGCAGGCAGAGTGAGGAGATCACCGACGCCTCAATGGGTAAACAAATGTCTTGCATTATGGGAGGGCCTGTTCAAAAGGCAGATGGATATTCCCAGTCACCCTTGACTTGGTAAGGGTCAGCTGGTATTACAAATGGGGTCACAATCGTAACAATGACTGGCCTCATTTCTACGGCCTCCAGCAGGTAGCTTGGCTTACTTGGAGAAGAAGGCAGATTTAGCTGGCTACACGGAGAAGGACGGGAACTCCGTACTTGTAGGATATCTGGGGGTTCAGGAAAACAAAACATGTCTCCTACTTGTGTGATGTATCTTGGAGCATTCATTCATTTGTTCATCCACTCATTCTATCTTACTTTTTTTTTTTTTGTTTTACCCAATAAACATTTCTCAGGGCTTACCACTTACTGGGTCCTGGAGACACAAAGATAAAAAGTAAAAGATAAGAACACAAATCTTGTAAGTGCCTAAGAGGAGTAAGCATGGGGGCACCAGGAGCTTACAAGACGGGCTCAGTGAGGTCTGAATGACTGATGCCAAGTCGGCAGACCAAGAATGTGCATGTGTAGAGGGGAGGCACAGCCCACCGGCATCAACGTTTTTGGTCTTGGAATTTCTCTTCCGAAAACCTCACACTCATGTCTTAGATTCCAAGCACAGCCTGGTGTCACGGATTCCTAGATTTGGAAAGAACATCAAACACATCTAGTGCCTTGCTTTAAGAGCTCAAGCTGAAAGGACGCACCAGCCCGTGTCTCTGGACATCTCCTAAGAGACAACACTATGGTGTCCTTGTGTGACAATCCGGTGACTTTCTTCCTTAAACACAGGGAAAGTTTAGGGTAGGGTTAGTTCAACAGAGATCACCTGTCTGAGTCCATCCAGTTTTGACTTACACGAACATTCCCTGAGAGGAAGTGGGAACTGAATGATCCTCAGGGCTTTGGTATCCACTGTCCCTACTACTGAAGCCGCGACGGGGTCACTCACTCCTTCCCTCATGCCCCGATCCCACCTTCCACAATAAAGATGCTTTCCACACGCACCGGTCTGAAGAGGGTGCCGGGTGTTGGCCTCCACGTGTGTTCTCAGTGTGCTTTTCTTCCTCTTTTTCCCACCTTTGTTTGTGTTGTGTGGAATCCCGTTATTCGAGTACTGCCTTCCCGCTCTGACACACATCCACCTGCCTCCTGAATCCACACGTCTCCCTGCAAACCTGTCAGGTCGTGGCTGCCTCCCGCGTGATCCACTTTGCAGGGCCGGGAGGTGAGGTGGTTTTCTCTCTTTCCCTTTCTAGACCATGTCTCTCTTCCATAAAATGAGGAAGTAAAACCAAACAGAGGAGCCCACCCGGCTGCTCGGAGCACACGTCATTAGATTATTCCAAACCCCACCTCTCCTCCTTGACATCATCCACCATCTCCTGGCCAGAGTTCAGTGCCCACATCTCTCTGTCCATCCCTCTGTCTCTGTCTCTGTCTCTGTCTCTCCCCACCAGTGCACTGTGCATCACCGCTGGTGACTTTCACATGCTCAAAGACCATCAAACACCCTGCTTCCTCTCACATCTGCCATCCATGTCTGCGACCATTTTCTTGTACTTATTACCATTAGCCACACTCCCTACAAGATCTTTAATTAAAGTATCTCGGACTTAAGGTCTTATCTCTCCGGCTCACTTCCTCTGGTACATCTACACCAACACGACTTCATCTGAACAGGGGCCCCTCATTTATCCTTCTCGATGTCCATCCCCCTCCGCGCCTTCTCCCCACCCAGCTTAGATGGTGCGCGGCCATCACTGGGGCCACTCCTCCGAAACGCCCTCCGCGCTCTTGACCCCGCATCCCTCCCCCATACTCTCCAAGTACAAGCACCATTTCGGCTAAATCCAACTCTGTACTTCTGGGCCTGTATCTGATGAGTTGACTGTGGCCTGGGAAAATATCTAAGGACTCTGCTGGTGGTGGGAAGGCTGTCTCAGTACATCCCCCGGCCCGATTCACTCACCTCTGCTCCCAGACCCCCGCCCCACACCTGCCCTCTCTCTGCAAGTGTCTGATGCCCCCCC
>NC_043706.1:141003795-141099629 GCF_006229205.1 Suricata suricatta
GTTGAACACCGAGGTCTAATCTCTCAGGGTGATAGCATTTTACTGAAGACTTCTCTCCGCTCGCAGTCTTTGCTGATTCTTAGCTTCGGCCACCTGCCTGGAGAGGGCGGTGCGAGGTTCGAATCCGCCACCGCGGGGAGCGCATCTCAAGCCCAGAGCCCACAGCCCTTGCCTGGCGGGGGCGGGGGGTGGGGGGGGGAGGGGTGCAATCCGCAGCTTTCCCTGTGCAAATAAAGGTCCACACATTCGTGTTGGCACGCCTCCACCAAGAGAGAGTCCTTTGGCCTTTTCCAGGGGAGAGACGAGCAGTGTCAACATTTCGCCCCAAAGCACAGAGAGCTCCTTTTTTGCACTTTGTTTATGCCCGGTTCCCTGCATCCGCACCCGGGGGCACGCCCACGGGAGCCCAGCCCTGGCTCAGAATCAAGCCTGGGGCTCGACACTGTTTTTCAATGTCCACCCAGTTTAATACCACACGTTCTTTTCCTGGGTTTTTACTTGCATGCCTCACCTCCGCAAGATGCTTACGGGTGTGCCCAAGGAGGCCCCACAAATCTTCAGGAAGTTAGCAGTGCCTACGAGGCACAAGTGGACAATTTATGATTCATTATCATTAACCAATTGGCTCATATGTTTATACATTTAGAGACAGTCACCTGTGATTGAAACCGTGCTTGACGTGTCTCTGGGTTCAAGGACCTTGCACAACCCCAGGGGGCACTATTCATATGTATTCCAATATACCTGGAGATGAAAATGGCACCCACTGGACTTGTGCAGTGAACGACCTGGGCAACTGTATGTGGTAGTCCAGAGAGGAGTAAAGATTACTCTACAGGAACTCTGGAGAGGGGCTTGCATTGAGGAGAAATAAGATGATAGAATGAATACAAATTAGCCAGGTGATGAAGAGGGAGGGAGAGACTGCAGACAGAGCCAACAACGTGCAAGAAGCAGAGTTTAGAGCCTGGGGCCATCTCAGTATTGGTGGAGAAACACTGCAGAAGTGCCCCCCCCTAACCCCTGTCTGGTTCAGACATACCCCGCGGCACTGCAGTATTACATTGATACCCAGCGGGGGGGGGGGGGTGGTTTGCAACCATCCCAAAGGTGTGAGGGGAGGGGAGGTGCTCCAGCAAGATGAAGAACACTGTGGTCAAGGCTCCGGAGAGGGGCCCCTGCCAGGAGGATTCATGGTGACGGGCATTTGGGGCAGGACAGGGGACCGCGGTGTGAGTGAGCCTGGAGGAGGAGGTCCAGCCAGGGGCAGGAGGGGCTCCGCAGGGGTTCTGAGCCCCCCTCCCCCACCCCTGCTGCGCCGGGCTCTGCTAGACTCAGGGCGGTGAAGGTGATCTCCGCAGCACTTGGGGTGTGGGAGGAACGCGGGTCCTGGTCTGCGTCGGCCCAGGGTCCCTACCCGCCCCCTACCCGCCCCCCCCCCGCCCTTAATTGCCCTGCCGCATGACACGTCCGGCAGGGGTAGGATGCGGGGTAGGATGCGGAGAGCCCGAGAGAGGAGGTTACACCGCCCAGCAGATTCAAGTCTGGAGACGACGGAAGGGTGCGGGGAGGACAAGACCCGCAACAGGAGGCCCGCAGGGCGGTTACCCCAGCGACGGGCCGGGGCGGGGGTCTGGGAAACAGGGAAGAGTGAGACGGGGAGCAGGGGTGAAGGGCGTGGGGCGCAAAGCGCCCTTTTCAGGTCTCTGGATGGTAAGTGCCGGGATGAGAGCATCAAGGCAGAGTCGGGAATATTTGCCGAAGAGCAGGTTTGGGATGGGCCACCGTCATGCGTGCAGGCTTGGACACTGGATTTGGAGATGAATGTGGGCTTTTCTCCTCCTATTTTTAGTGCCAATAGGATTTGAGGGGCATCTGCATTCATTGACAGCAATAGTAATTTTTTAATGAAAAAATTTTTAATGATTATTTATTTTTGAGAGAAAGAGATAGAATATGAGTGGGGGAGGGCAGAGAGGGCAGGATACATGGAATCCGAGCCGCCAGCGTAGGGCCTGACGGGGCTGGGACCCCGAAACACTCAGGATCCCCACCGGAAGTCAGGGGCCTAGCCGACCGAGCCCCCCAGGTGCCCCGACAATAATAATTCTTTAGAAATCACAGGCTACCTGAGAACACCTTGCCCGTCAATCAGCTCATGCCCTCTCCTGGTGGCCGCACATGGTGAAGTCCTATTATCCTGTTTTAAAGATGAGGAAACCGAGGCAGAGGTTTTAAACAACCCGTCTACAGTCTGGCACCAGACATTAGTAACGTCGTCTATTAATCATGATGTTATAGAGCGCCTTGAAGACGGGTGAGTAAAAGGGATTCCTGAGAGCGAGCAGGAGGAGGGAAGGAGGAGGAGGAGGAGGAGGAGGAGGAGGAGGAGGGAGAAGAGGACGAAAACTTGCAGAATACCCATGTGCGTGCTTCCTTCTGAAACTTTTAAGGAAAAGGATTGACATCCGGGGGTGTAGGAAGAAGGGGAGGGGCCTGGAGAACAGGGGAAAGGAGATTGGTGTGGATTAAGGAGGGAGGGGCTTGGGGGAAAAGGGAGGGATCTCGAGGGGAAAGGGGTGGATCTTGCGGGAAGGGGCGGAGCTTGTGGGAAGACAGAGGCGGATGTGGAAGTTGTGGCAGAAGGAAGAGTGCAGGGGTATCCTTTCCGGCCTGGGGTGCAGCCCTCCTTCTGCTCTGTTCTGGAAGCCTCCTGTGATTAGGGATTCGAGGTGAAGGGACATTAGGGCTGCATCTCACTGCCCTGCGCAGTGCTCCCCCTGCTTAGAGCGCCGCCGATGGGCACCTGTTCGCAGTGCCCCTGGGAGTCGGCAAAAGGGCCCCTCGAGCCCTGGAGAGCAGGAATGGCCAATGTGCCCCACAGCCACGCTTTCTCCCAGCCGGACCGTGACTTTGTCCGTTCACTACTGTCTGGTCACAGGCTACATGCCTGTTAATGTGGGATGCCAAGTTGCAGATACGGCAGTCCTTCTCAGGGCATTTAGAATCAAGTTTGAGACCTTGGAATAGTTGACTCCTAATGAACTATAGAAATATCGTTGAAATTTTTCTCCACACTGCTAATCATTAGGCGGAGGCGACAAACCTCGTGTTAAGATGTTTAAAGTGTCTCTGTAAATTAAGATAAACACACCCAGAATTCACAGGAGATAGATACAGCACAGGGCCTTAAAGGCCCAGAAATGTCAAGAGCATTCTAATTTTAGATGAAAGGACCGAGTGTCCAGCTCGGGTGGGGTTGGAATGTCCTCTGTTGGGCCCCGCGCGGCCCAGCTTCCCCGACCTGCCCCCCTCCCCCACTCCACCAAAGAGTCTGTGTTGGGTAAAATGTTGATACCAGCCAATCTCTCTGAGAATTCTTTAGAGGCTTTTTAAAAATTGCAATTGATTTCTTAGAGCTAATAAAATAGATTTATGACAATTGTGGCAAAAGTGATTTAATAACTCTTGTCTAACGAGCAAGGTTCCCTTCTCAGGAAGGAATGAATTCCTTTGGTCTGGCAGACAAGGATGAGGCCGGGTGGGGCCCACACTTGTTTGAAGAGCATGTTGTCAGGGGGCTGACAGGGCCTACCTAGGGAAACAAGAAAGCACAGGTGCACAAATTTAGCTTTGTCCTGGGGGGCACGAAAATCTATTTTTAATCAGTGTTACCGCATCGGACTGTGGCAGGCGTGCTTGGTATGAGCAGTGGCAGCTGGCTGAAGGCTGGCAGTTTGTCATCCAGGATTGGGTCTAAAAAAAAAAAAAAACAAATCAAATCCTCAGCCGAGAAAAACCGAGACAAAATAATAGAAGCTAACATTTTTAGTCCTCCCTGCACCCACCGTGGGGCTCAAAGCCAGAACCCTGAGATTAAGAGTCGCATGCTCTTGGGGCGCCTGGGTGGCTGGGTCGGTTAAGGGCCCGGCTGTTGGTTCCTGCTGGGTCATGATCTCGCAGTTCCCATGAGTCTGTGCCTGCGTTGGGCTCTTTCCCAACAGTAGGGCCTGCTTGGGATTCTCTCTCTGTCCCTCCCCCATTCATGCTGTGTGTGTCTCTCTCTCTCAAAATAAAGAGATTTTTAAAAACTAAAAAAAAAAAAAAGAGTCACATGTTCTTCTGACTGAGCCAACCAGGCGCCTCTGTGGTCGTTAACATGTATTGAGCGTTCACGTGGCCAGTGTCGGGAGCTGCGTTTCAATGATTGCCTTTCTCCTGCACCAACCCCATGAAGGTTCCAAAATTATCCAAGAGGCAACTAAGGATCAGAGGGTAAAATACCTCCTCCTCTGCAGGTCCCCAGTTCTCAAGACTGGTTAAAGAAATGAATGAATGAATGAATGAATGAATGAATGAACGAATGATGCATACATGAAGAAGCGAGCCTTGCTAAATCTTCTACTGAAATCAGCCTGGGAGAAAGGCAGGTAGGCAAGTGTGGCGGGGGACATTTTGGAGAAGGGCCTCTATTTATTAAAGATACTCTATTTTAGCGAAGTGTGCGTTTGCCCCCGTCGCTGATGCAGCAGGTATCTGCGAAGTAGCTGCTTCATAAGAGAGACCTTCCCTCTCCAGGGTCAGCTTCGTTGTGGGGAAACACTAACTTCATTGCAACATTTTAATTGCAAGTGAGAAATGTGAGAAGTAGGGGAGGTGATTCATGTTCGGAAATACCAAATAAAAGCTGCCCAGTCTGGTTAAGAGTAGGTTTACAACCTGTTGGAAATATGTGCAGGCCCCCCTTCCCGCACTGTGGAGTCCCAGACCCTTCACTCCCGGGCTCCTCACCTTTGCGTTTCACGGACTCGTTTTCACGGCTTTGCAGTGAGCAAGCGCCAAACAACAGGGAGGCGGGACTGAAAGTCCTGTTCCAATCAGACTGCTCTTTGCTTTACATGGGCACAGACGACCTCCGGGTCAGGCTGTACCCTCTGTGGTACTTAGCCAATGAGGGCTCAGCGGAGGGACTTGCATGTGAGAAAATCTATTGGCTGCTGTAACTGCCCGTCGGTTAAAGCCTGCCTTCTCTGAACTCCAAGTCTCAGGGGTCCTTCTTTGATTGGAGCACTGGGCTCATTCCTCAAAGAAAAGAAGGACCTCTCTTGAGTAGAGTTCAGTAGTGTGCGTATGTAGATTACAACGGAAAAAAAGAAGTTTGAAGTCAGGGCCTATGTTAGTACTCAACAAATTGAATAGAAAAAAAATGCTAGGTGCTCAGTAATACTTTGTTTAAAAACTGGTCCTTGGATTGCATTGGACATGCCATATTAAAAAAAATTTTTTAACATTATTTATTTTTGAGAGACAGAGAGACAGATCATGAGCAGGAGAGGGGCAAGAGAGAAGGACACACAGAATGTGAAGCAGGCTCCAGGCTCTGAGCTGTCAGCACAGACCCCGATGCGGGGCTCGAACCCACGAACCGTGAGATCATGACCTGAGCTGAAGCTGGATGCTCAACCGACTGAGCCACCCAGGTGCCTCGGACATGCTATATTAAAAAAGCCTTGTCTTTTACTTTTAGCTCCATGTTTTGGGGGGTTTCTTATTGCCCATTTATGAGCGCCTGTAAAACCAAAGCCAGGTCTGAATCATTCTGCACCTCTCGTAGTTGCATCCCGTAAATTATCCTCTCCTACTCTGAAGACCCTGAATCTGAAATTCCAGTGTCTATCTCATTACTCTGGTGGTCATGTGCAGTTTATTGACGCGAGTGCCTTTCTTTCCTCATGGCAGGACACCCCCATTTTCGGAGAGGTCAAACACCTGTGCTTAAGACCAGGCCTTTTGACAGCCAGTGTCTCGTTAAAATGCTGCATGTCTGCAAAAGCAGCACTTTGTTGCTTTCTGGGGAGGAGATGAAGGCAGAGCCTCATCGCACAGTTTTCACCTGTGTGTGCGATGGAGCCCAGCCTACTACTGGGGATGACCTTGGCTTAGGTCCTTTACTGTTCTACCTCCCTTGCCTCTTTACCGAGTAAAGATGAAATGCAGAGCTGTTGGGGAAAGAGGGTTGCTGACTGCTGCAGAAAGGAGGGGCCTGCCTGGCTCCAGGGAGGGACTGAGAATTCCTATCGGTGACACTTTGACGTTAGAGTGGCCGGCGTAGGTCAGGAGACAAAGAGGGTCTGCGAAGAGCTCCCTTCCCCTGTGTGCAATTGAGGAAATTCTCATTTTAACTTATCAAGTGGCTGCTATACACCACACACCAGGAAGGACCATATGGGACAACAGGAGGGAAAAATGGGCACAGAACCCAAAAGAAGCAGAATTTTAAAAAAAAGTTTAGCAAGACCTTAGTTTGTACCTGACAGCTAAGTATAGAACCACATGCTATGCCAGCAATGTGCGGTGTGTGTTTAAATGATGCACCATCACTGAACGTGTCCTCCTGCTCCACGAGGAACACGCATTCGATCATGATGAATCCATGTGAGATCTGCTTTCTTTAATTTGTACCGGGACTATTGCACAGTAGATTTATAAACTTGGAGCTTAGAGACTTTTCTTTTATTAGAGTAGTGTGAATCAAACATAAAAGTCATGTCTTCAAATATCATTATGTTCTAGCGCATTATGATATGTTAGTAAAATCACACTATAAGAATTTCCTGTAGCAAAGTGCTCAGGGTAATAATATTTTGAGAAATAAATGAACGAACATTTTCTCAGTGCCTTGTTGGTTTCAAGCTTTATCGTCTGATCTTTACATAGTTTACCTTACTTAGTTCTCAAAGTGGTGTTGTAAGTTAGAATTGTTTGTCTATTTTTCAAGTCAGGAAGAGGTAGAGTGACTTCTCCAAGGTCATGTTTACTAAATTAACTTTAAAATGTATGTTTTCAAGTTTCATTTATAAGTTATGTCCTTTCTACGTAACTTTCAAAACTTATACACTTGTTTTATGTCAAATATATCAATAATTATTCAGGAAAAAAGGACAGAAATTTGGGATTCATTGAATAAGAGTCCTCTTGTGAACTATGTTTTTATTCCTTTTACCATTTTCTCCTAGACTTTTTCTTATATATTCAACTCAAGAAATAATGTTTAAGTATTTACCTTTTGCACCCAACTCAAATTTTCTTTCATCACAAATATTTTAAGTTCTAGATTTTTTTCTGATTTGCCCACCCCAATTTCACCTACCAAATCTTGTCTGTTTTCTTCTTCAAAACTGGATTGAAAATTCACTACCTTTGTAAAGCTTTCCCAGACTAATTCCCTGGTTGGATTTACATACATAACATATAAATATCTGGTATAGGATATTTAGAGGTATTGGCTAAGGGTCACTGCAGTTATTTTTCTGTTATGTTTAGTAGTTTATTTATGTGTCCACTAGATGACAAGGAGGAATACTCATGTTTGTTTCTCTATTCTTAATGCCCAGTGAAGAGCCTCACAAAGTCACTCAGTGGGTGGATATTTAAATGCCAGGAGTCACTATGGACATCAGGTCGGGTTATGTCCTCCTCTTTTTAAGTTTTGGTAGCATCTTCTGCCTGGGGCTCAAACATCTTCTTCTCATATTCTTTCCTACCTTTTTCGTCGTACTAATGTTGAGATTAGTTACCTCACCCTCACAATAGCTCTCTGTTAAATACCTTGCTGTCTGCAGCATCGGGCCCTCACACACACAGGATTGAAACTTTCAGGGCTAGAGAAGGCAGTGGTTAGTGGGGGTTATCGGTTAGTGAAAGGAAACATGAGTACTTGTTAAGGGTAGGCATGTTTTCCAAAATCATCTGGTGTTTAACGAGAAGGGAAAACGTTTTCCTACATTTCCATTTTCAGTGCTCCAGGACTCTGAGTGCTGTGGGCCTCTGCGTGTGCACACGTTTGTGCACATGTGTATGCATCTGAGTACATGTGTGCGTGTGTGTGAGTTTGTGCATGCATGTGCGTGTTTAACCTGTGTTGAACTCCTTCTGATGTCTCTTGAAGTCTCTACATCTAGATTAAATTCTGCCTGTTTTTCTTTCAATATCTTTTTTTTTAAGTTTATTTATTTGTTTTGAGAGAGGGAGAGAGAGAGAGAGAGAGAGGGAGAGAGAGAGAGAGAGGGAGAGAGAGAGAGAAAGGGGCAGAGAGAGAGGGAGAGAGAACCCCAAGCCAGCTCACTCTGTCAGCACACAGCTCAAAGGTATAAACCATGAGATGAGGACCAGAGCTGAAATCAAAAGTTGGACCCTTAACTGACTGAGCCACCAGGCGCCCCTTTTGTTCTTTCAAGATCTTAATTACTCACAGGATGAAGCAAAATAGCAAGGATTTTAACAGCCTTGAAGACTGAATGACTGAATGACTGACTGAATGAATGAATGACACTACCACTTATGTTTTGGAATGTATGAGAATGTATGGGAATAAATGCTTATTTGGCAGCAAAGTAAAAGCATTCCAAATCTTTCCCTGTTTCACATGCATAATTACTGGTTTCTTTTAATAAACTAGTGATCATATCATATTCTACAGCCAAATGGGGACTTCTAAAAGATTTTCACACTCATTGGTTATTAAAGTTTCCAAAGATCTAAATACTCATAACATCCTGAGCCTGTGATTCTCAACAACAAGGCTTTAAATTCTTCTGACATTTAACGGAATTTTCTGCGGTGTTAGAAGAGTGTTCTACACAAAATGCATTATAGAACATTTGATTTTTCTTGGGGGAAAAGAGTAGCAATAATGAACTCTTGAGGAAGAAACCCAGTTCAATTGGATTTTAAATATGCATGTTAAAAATAGCTCGTGTATACATGTGATGTTGGATGGTCCGTAATCAACAGTGATTGTATTTCAAGCAAAGTGTGCTCGGTCCCCCTGCGTCAGCCAGGGCGTGTCCTGCTCAGGGACTGTAGCAGCTTCTGAGCTGCTGTACTTGAACCTCTTTTATACTGTTTGGAGTTAAGGGTCATGCCAAATGTCATTGGAAAGATAATAGCCTACCGGTTGTCAATAAAATCTGTGATATGATTTATTACTTGGAGTCAAGGGTTAATTGGATGGAAGCTGCCTTTGAATGGATAATCTTACTCTTTTCTTAACTCGGACAGATACAAATGGAGATATTGGTTGAAATAAAGGAAGTCTCTGATGCTTGCATGGAAATCTAAGGTTCACTAATTGTTTCACATTTACCTATCTGTCTATCTATCTATCTATCTATCTATCTATCTATCTATCTATCTATCTATCATCATCATCATCATCATCTATCTATCATCTATCTATTATCTATCTATCTATCTATCTATCTATCTATCTATCTATCTATCTATCTATCATCTACCTATCTGCCTATCTGCCTATCATCTATTATCTATCTATCTATCTATCTATCTATCTATCTATCTATCTATCTATTATCTATCTCTCTATTATTTATTTATCCATCCATTTATCTATCATCAATTTATCATCTATCTATCTTCTATATATCTATGTATCTATCAATCATCATTTTACTTGCTTACTTAGAATTTGGTTGTCTAGCTGTCAAAAATGCAAAAAAAACCCCCAATTTTGTTCAGAATGGGAACCAGTCTGCTCCTCTGTCAGCAGACTCATTTCCAAAGTCTTCGGACCCAGGCTCTGCTGTTTGTGGAACTGACCTGGGAAGGGTCATTAGCTCGCACGTCTATGTGCTGGGGGAGAATGTACTCTCACCGGGGTGTTTTAGGAGATTAAGTGAGGTTACATGTAATTTGAAAGTTTGTAAATCAGTAAAAAAAAAAAGGGGGGGGCACCTAGGTGGCTTAGTCGGTTCAGCATCTGACTTCGGCTCAGGTCATGATCTCACGGTTCGTGGGTTCGAGCCCTGCGTCAGGCTCTGTGCTGACAGCTCAGAGCCTGGAGCCTGTCTTCAGATTCTGTGTCTCCCTCTCCCTCTGACCCTCCCCTGCTCATGCTGTCTCTCTCTCTCTCCCTAAAATAAATAAAAGCAGTAAAAAAAAATTAAAAAAAAGAAAGTTTGTAAATCGCCAAATGCCAATTAAAATAGGGATAATGCTTACTGATGCCAGACAAACCTGACTGTACAAATTCAGAAGAGTGGGTGTAGTGCTTCACTAAGCAGTGAGGAGTTCCTGGTGATTCCCAAATAATACCCCCAGAAGTTCACCACTACAGTTGTTGCTTTGTGTGAAGAAATATTAGATTGTTTTTACTACAGGTTTTTAAATACTTCATTTTGGAGAAGACACACCTCACTTTGTGCGTTTATGGGTACATTTAGCTTCATCTAATATTCAAACAAAACAATTCCTGGAATCCATCTCACCTACTGTGCTGACTTTCTTCCCTTTGACCTTCTCCTACTTGCTTCCCCCCCTTCCTTTTCCTCCCTCCCTCCATCCTTCTCTCTTTCCCTCTGCAGATACTCCATTAATACCGTGTAAGAACAAAGTGGCTGGGGGCATCTGGGGGGCTCAGTCGGTTGAGTATCCGACTTTAGCTCAGGTCATGATCTCACAGTTCGTGGGTTCAAGCCCCATGTCGGGCTCTGTGCTGACAGCTCAGAGCCTGGAGCCTGCTTCTGATTCTGTGTGTCCCTCTCTCTCTGCCACTCCCCTGCTCATGCTCTGACTCTGTCTTTCAAAAATAAATAAATGTTAAAAACAAAAAAAAGAACAGAGTGGCTAATGCCCAGAGAAAAACAGAAGGCTTGCTCAGTCTTCTTCACTTGAAATATCAGCCACTGTCGAGATAGAAACGACCTGACCTGGTTGCACAGTCACTGTGGGGAGACTGAGCACGCTATTGTCTAGGTTAGGTGGTCACTTCTCTGTGTGCAGTTCTGGCAAAGAGGCAGTGGAGTGGACACTGTTCTGTGATTCATTTGCATTTCAGCTGGCCTGAGCATCCAATATGGCAGACCTTCATTGTGCCTGGAATGATGTCCTCACTGCGTTTCCCGTATTTCGGGGTTCACGTCTGGAGGGGTTTTGGTCTCAGCCACATGGCGAGGAATTGACTATATCCCACCTGCAGGGTAAGCCTTTCTCCTGGGCCCAGACCTTCTCAAGAGCCCACTGTTCCCCAGTCTACTTCCATGGCTGCTTTTTCCTTGGGAATGTCTGGTATTACATCAGCCAGGATGTTCTGACAAGTTCAGCCTCAAGAGAGGAGTCAGGGTCTCCTAGTAAGTTGATTCATCCTCTCATTGTTCCTTTATGTGCATAGACCTACAGCAATCCTGGAAATTATGGGCGCATTATTCAGGATTCTCCAGAGATGCAGAACTAATAAGATGTATGTATGTATGTATGTATGTGTGTGTGTATGTATGTATGTAGAACCAGATCTATCATGGAGTCCCGTGACATGCCATCTGTAAGCTAGACACCCAGGAAGTCCAGTGCTGTGGTTTGAAGACCAGAGAGCTAGAGAACTGATGACACAGGTTGAGTCTGAAGACCTAAGAGCCAAGAATACTGAGGATGGGTGGTTCACATACCAGCCCAGTGGCCTGGCAGAGAGCTAATTCAGCCTTCCTATGTCTTTCTGTCCTCTCAAGTATCCACATCCTCCACATCTCTATCAGGGGAGCTGTTTCCTTGACTCAGGCAGTCAATTCAAATGTTAATTTCTTCCAAAAACATCCTCACACCTAGAAATCATGTTTCTGGGCATCTCTGAGCTTGGTCAAGCCGACACACAAAATTAACCAGCCTCATGGTACAGGGAGACCTTTTCCTAGTCTCCAAATTCCTTCTTACACCCTCTTCCCAGAAAAAAAATCCTAACCAAAAACACTTAGTTGTGTGTGTGTGTGTGTGTGTGTGTGTGTGTGTGTGTGTTAAGGAATAAATAATGTACAGCTGACCCCTGGACAACACAGTGTTGAACTGCACAGAGTCACTTAGATGTGGATTTTTTACAGTACAATACTGTAAATGTATTTTCTCTTCCTTATGATTTTCTTGATAACAATTTCCTTTCTCTACCTTAGTTGATTATAAGAATGCATATAATACAGAGAGCATACAAAATATTGTTAATCAATTGTTTGTGTAATCAGTAGGACTTCTGGTCAACACCAGGCTACCAGTAGTTGAGTTCATAGAGTTGGAAGTTATATGCAGATTTTCAACTGCTTGGGAGGTTGGCACTCCTACAAATGTGTTGTTCAGTGTCATTTGTATTTCCATTCCTTTGCCAGCAGAACTAGAAGAGATAAGCAGATTTTCTTGCTAAATAGTTTTAAAATTCTACTTTTCTGAGCACTGGAATGTATAGATTTTTACTAAAAATAAATCTATCTCCACAATGTTTTCTAATGTATAAACATTTTATATCAAGCCTTTGGCCAGTGTATGAGAATCCAAATGAGTAGTATACCATATTTGGTTTTTGGCATTGTAAACAGCAAAATCTTAAAAATTAAGTGAAATTTTAGAAATCTGAGATCCAAAAAATAAAGTCTTAATTGGAATACAGCTAGCATAGTGTTAATTAAGGAAAACGCTATGAAAAGTGAGGAAGTTATATGATGAAATATGAGTTCGTCAACACATTTTTCACTTGTACTAATAATAGATTTATGAAGGATGATTGGCCTGAGACGCTAGTCAAGAATGGGTTATTATCAAAGATAGTCAATTATTACGAATCCTCACCATGACTTATGTCCTCACACTTATCATCTTTGCTGTTATTTGGGAAGAACATGAAGCCTGCTGCAGTATCAGAAGTGATTTTAAGGATGCATCTTCCCTCGTTAAGATGATGAGGAATATTCTAGGTAAGATAAAATGCACTAAGCGACTAGGTTTAAAGTCGCTAGTATTTCTACAGATGAAATGGTGGATAAAGCTTAGGAATGTGACAATCTTTATATTTTATATGTATGTCAATGTACATATGCCTTGATATTGCTTATGCGAAACCAAAACATACTTAGATTATTTGCTATGAATTCCAGGTGGCTTCTCACATATTTTAAAAAGTGCATTATGTACTCATAATGTACATAAGAGTACTGGCTGGTATAAAGATGATTGTGACATGGTATCCGGGAATTTACAGTCTAGCAAGAGGGGAATAGAGGCATGTGCAAATCAGTGTAACACAAAGACACTGGAGCTGGGCAGAAGGGAAGTGCAATGCCAATAGGAGAAGAGAGAGAGCAAGAAGGCTATCAGGAGGAGTTGGCGTTTGACTTGGGCTAGGAAGCGTGGCTAGAACGGCAGCAGCAGACTGGGCAGGAAGGCAGCGGGGTGCATGCGACTCAGAACGAGGCCTGCCGTTCAGCTAGTGGACATTTTAGGCTTCACAGGTCTGTGACTCTGCTGCAGTTATTCAGCTCAGGTGTGGGAGCGCAGAAGTGACCAAGGTACCATGGAATGAGCTCTTCCAATAACATTTTATTTATAACACTGAGATTTGGCCCATGGACAGTAGTTTGCTAAGCCTTATTCTTGTTCATTAGGACCTGGCACAAATTTGAATCTCACAGGTGACCTTTGGCGTTGAATGTTAAGACTGAATTGGGTTTGGGATCATGTGTATGTGGATTTTAATTCCAGTTCCTATTCTGGTTACCACTTCATAAGAAAATAAATACAATAATGTGTGCAAAGCACTGATCACTTTGCAGGCATCCAGATAAAGTGAGATTCTTTCCTTTTAGTCAGTGCCATAAAGCTCACTTCTTTAAAAAAAAACCAACAACAACAAAAGGCAAGCTAGAATTTACTTCTTTTGGGGGGAATATATAATACATCCTGTTTACAGAGTTAGTTTTCTGCATTCACAGTCACGTTCAAGTACTTGTGCATTCATGTTAGTTTACAGACTTTATTTCTTCTGTGGTCCATTTGAAGCATTTAATCTATCAGGCTGGTTTTGTTCATTGACTTAATAATATTATCACCATGGATAAAAAATTCTGGTTATAACAGTAATAGCTATTATGTATTATTTTTGCCAAGCGCTGTGTTAACTCAGCATTATTTTAATAACTACTCACAAATACTAACAATGTAAGCATTACTGTTTTCATTTAAAAGATGGGGTTGGGGCACCTGGGTGGCTTAGATAGTTGAGCATCTGCCTCTTGATTTTTGCTCAGGTCATGATCCCAGGGTCATGGGATTGAGTCCCATTGGGGCTCTGCGCTGACCATGGAGCCTGCTTGGGATTTTCTCTCCTCTCCCTCTCTCTCTCTCTCTCTCTCTCTCTCTCTCTCTCTCTCTCTCTCTCTCCCTCTTCCTTGCTTATGTGCTCTCTCTATCTTTCAAATTAAAAATTTTTAAAGTATATTTAAAAAATAAGGAAAATGAGGTTAAGGGGGCTCCTTTCCAATGTTAGCCCCTTAGTTATAGCACTACTTTCAAACTACTTTTTGCCGTAGTTCTTGAATTGTTCTCTCTGAATTCTTATCTCCTCTACACCCATAAAAATTCTTCCAACTTCTGATGAAAATCTGTTCCTTTTTATGAAACCCTTCTGGAGTTCTCCAGGTTCCTTTGATCTGTCCCTTCTCTAACATCTTGGATCATTTAGGATTATTGGTCTACAGGTCTTTGTTTGTGTCTTGAACGAAAGAAGAATTTTTGCTTCCTCAAGGTATATGACCAATTTGATCCTTCCTTTGTTTGTGCCTGCTTTTTATGGACTTTTCTGGTTCTCGCTCATTCAGCAAATGCCTACTGGGTGTTTACTAGGTGCCGTATGATATGGAGCTTCTAAAATTCTACGAACAAGGAGGAAGCAGGAGGGAAGAACAGATTCGGATGAGAGTGAGGATGGGTTTCTTGGGCATCTGAAGGGGTATCACTTCAAGCTAAGAAAGCCTAAACCCAATCTTTTAGGGGGAGGCGGGAAAAGTGAGGCTGGGCTGGGACAAACAAGCTATTTCCTTCGATATCCACTCTCATGGCTCCAAGGAGCTAACAAGAGTTGCCCTCAAAGGCCAGCCTTTCCAAACGTCATGTGCATCTAGTTTTTAGAAGTTGTAGATGCTTGCTTCTCATTGTCTACAGTGAAATAATGGTAAAAACAAGAAAGAACACCCACTGCGGTGTGCAGCTGGGCTATGATGACTTACTACCGGTCGTGAACATGTCAAAAGAGATGAAGTACAAGGTTAGGAGAGCTGAGCTGGATTTCCAAAGCCACCGTGGCCCGAGGGAAGGAATCTTCAGTCCTCGCCTGCTTGTGATGAGCACTTTGTAATTATCGAGACTGCTTTGTGGGTAACACATAAGATGCAAGATCTTTTCACATGATCAAAGGTGTCGCCATTTTAGATGTTTCCAGGTGTCCAAAAATATAGGATGCATTTGAAGCGATCTTTCTGCATAATGTAATCAGGGAGACTGAGCAGTGACTTGCACCATTAGACAACATTCAATGGTGGCTAAAGCCAGTCCAGCTGTTTTACTGCCCATCACTGTTCAGACGTGGGAAAGCCTTGGGAAGCCATGCATGGATTTAATGAGTCACAGATTTTATTACCTGTCCAACAGGTTTTTTAAATAGCACTTGCTTTTCCTTTCATGTCAAATGCAAAATGAAATGAGTGGTTGTGAAAATTGTTACTTGAAGAGACAAAGGGAAGGGCCGTGATGTCAGCCTTTAAATCAGTCCAAAGAGATGCTGACGGCAAACATAGCCCCTTCTGGAAGTGGCCAGGGAGCCATGAGATGAGATTTCAAGATCAACTCCTCTCCGTGTAGGATAGAATTCAGATTCCAGGGAAAACACTCAGAGGGCCAGGAAGTAACTGCCATTTGTCATCGGGCAGCTGAGCTCTGGACTTCAGCAGTGCCGGTCTTTTAATGGGTGCCCAGGAGGACATCTTCTTGATTGACCAAGAGCCAGAGGTAGCATGAATTCTCCAGAGGCCTTATTTAATCTCCTTGTATGATGCAGAGTAATCCATAGGCATCGTCAGGGAAACTAAGATATTCACAAGTTTCTATCAGACAGCTTCATTTCAGAGGAAACTAATTGGCATTTCTGAATAATGTTGGGAAAGAGAACAATCACTAGGAATGTGGTGAATTTGTCAAAGACTCCCAAAATATCAAGGCTTGCAGAAAGATTTCATTTTTGGTATTGATTAAAAACTCTACCCAAGGCTTTGTAAGAAGGACAGGAAGTTCTGGGAGAAAAGTTCCAGTTTCCATTGAGAAGCGTTTTAGAATACAGTATTAACATGAGCACGATGATGATAATTACAGTCGTCCTAATAACAGCTACTGAATTTGTGTATATTCTTGATTTCCTCAAAATTGGGGTATGGAAACCACAAGACAGGAAGCTGAGTTCCTCTCTGGTAGGAATATATCAAATAGATATGTCAGATAGAGTTGATGAAAATTATAAGAAAAAGGAAAGGAAATGCACATTATGTAAGCACTTACTGTGTATTAGGCCCCAGACAGGGCTTTGCCTGTGTGGCTGTGCATGATCTATTTATTGATTTTAATAAAGGTGTTGTCAGAGAGCCAGTTATTAGTTACAGTGGACTTTCAAGTTGAAATGTGCTTTTTCCCTGTGTGGCTACAAGTGATTCAGTTGAATCTAATCCATTGTTCTTCTGAGAAGTAGGTCAAAGTTGGCCAAGGCTCCTCATCTGTGTGGTGGGAAACCGCACAGCCTTCTGGTCTACCTCCCTTGAGGCCATTGTACATGGGACAGGACACCAACTAAGCAGGAAGAAGACTACTGGTGTTATGGTTCAGAAATGATCACACCCTGAAAATGAATTGCCTTTTGATGAGTGTTGGTAGCTTTTGCTCAGAAAGAGAAGCCAAGGGGTTTCCTTGAACCATGAACAGATAGAACTATTTTTCAGAAATCCACTTTTGGCAAATTATCTCCTTGACCAGCAAGTGATCTTGACATCTTTCATATCATTTTTATACAATCTCTCTGTATGGATAAAGCTGTTGGAAGAGTTTAAGATGAAAATCAGGTGCAATCCCAAGCTGAATTTTGTAATGACAACCCGAAGACTTTGCAATCCCTGGATAACAAGGAAATAATAGGAAAATGGAGGGTATAAAAGACTCCAAGGGGTTGATCTCTTGTGTCCTGGAAAAGACTCTGGTCCTTTTAAAGATGTGGGAGTCAGATCTTGCAGCAGGGCTCAGGGGATGGCACAGAGTTGGGCGTGAGCCCCTTAGAGGTGAGGGGGTCAGTCTGCCACCTCCTGTCAACACAAAGCGAGGCTCGCTCCCCCCCTGCAGAGAAAAACCCGTTTGTTTAATGGAACAAGTTACACTTTTTTCCCTCGGAAGTGCTGAGTTCTGAGCTCCAGTCTGGTAGTGTGGTTCTGGGTGGAGTCAGAGGGGTGACTGAGGTCCCCGCCTTCTTGCTGCCCAGACTGGCTTCCATGCTGCCGCCCTTGGGGGCCCTGGTGAGATGAGGGAAGCTTTGTCAGGGGCCTGGGGGTCCGTCTAAGAAGGGTGAGGGAGTGGACCTAGCCTGAGGTAAGGCCTCCTTTCTTCACAATGAGGAGAATGTGGGGAAAACCCAAGAAGGCGGCCTGGGGGATGTATGATTGCGCCCACGTGTGGGCAGAGATCCTCGAAGCAGGGGGAGAGTCTACACAAACACTGCCCAGGCCGGGCTCTTCCTCCAGAATGAATGGCTGTGATTCCAGGACACGGCTTCAGTGGCCCTAGTAAGCTGGTAATTTCCTAACTGGTCAGAACAGGTTCTGCTTTGAGGTGTTGTTGATGTCCTGTATGGGAATGGGCTCATCATTTTTACCAGTTACTGTAAAGTTTACTCCGCACTTGAGGATAGTGCTTGGTTGGGGCCCGACTGTCTATCACCGCTCTCTGAGTGCTGGTCTGCCAGATGTCAAGATGGCGGCCCCTCACTCTGCCTGGCCCCATGACCGCAAGATGTTACTTGTATTCCAGCACGTCGAGGGTTAGCTGGTAAACACCGGGACCAGGGGCTCCGGAGTAGGGAGCACGAAGCAGCTACCATTCTTCCATTTTATTGGGAGAGAGCACGGAGCTCATCAAAGTGGAGCTTTCTCAACAGTGGTTTTCTTTCCTCTTCCCTCTTGGGAAAGAGCTGAGTCTACTTGCTTCATGACAAGCAAGGAATTAGAGCTGGAGTTTGGCAACAGGCACAGAATGGCGTGGAGTCCAGAGGAGGAGTCGGAGTCGTGGCTGAGGCTCAGATGTCTCTGGAGATCTTTCCAGCTATGGACTGGAGGTCAACCTGAGAACCACATAACCAGATCCAACCTATTCGCTTCCATTTAGACGAATGTAGTCACAGATGTCTTTCCTGGCTGTTTGGCCCACCTTTGTGATGTCATGGAATGTTCCAGAAAGCACACATGTAAGGCTCATCCTGGGCACTACAGAGTCCTGGTCTCATCTCAGAGTCACTAGTCAGAATTGCTGGGTTCGGCGCTCTGGAATCCGAGTTTACAAGAAGAACCAACAATGAATTTCTTAGAGAGCTGGGTCCTTACAAGTCTTGCTTTACCAGAGGGTGAGGACAGAAGGTAATTGCATTTCCAGACATACTTTTTCTGCCCTTATGCACCCACATGTCTGTTCAGATGCAAACTTCCCCATCATCTTGTCTCATTGGTCCATTTTGTACCCTTGGTTCCCTTCATGTCAGCCCCCTTGACCAGGACATGGGGACTTTGTCTTGCTCTTGCCCTCCTCCTTTTGGCTTCCTGGGCCTTATTTCCTATATCTCTTTGTTGACAAGGGCCCAGTACTAAGTGGACTGATCGCCCAGAGTCTCAATGCTAACAGCTGTTTAAGCCAGGGACCTCTGGTTTTTCTTTCCTGTCAAGAAGTGGTGGGGAGAACAACTACTCAAAGCAAGATTGAATTCCCTACTTCCCTTTAGAGAAACGGTTTTCAAACTTGATTGTGCATTTGAAACATCTTGGGAGCTTTTAAATATTCTCAGAACTGGGGTCCTGCCTTTGTGGGGCTTATCTTCTAGGTGGGGAGACAGAGAGTAAATAATCAAAAATAATTCAGTATCATCTCAGGCAGTGGTAAGTTGTAGGAAGAAATGAAAAGACAGTTTGGGAGGTAGAGGGATAGTGGGAGGTGTTCAGAAAATTCCTCCCTGAGGAAGTGATGTTGAGCAGAGGCCCCCACGAAGTGAAGGCACAAGCCAGGCAAGGATGGGAGAGAGAAGCCTCCAAAGAGTGAACAGTGAGGGTACATGGCTGGAAAGGAAGATGCTGAGCATGTTCCATAAACATGACAAATGGACCTCAGTGGATCAGGAGAAAGGAGTAGGCAGTTATGACCAAGTGGGTGTAAGGGGCCAATTCATGGTCAGGGGAAGGATTTGAACCAGGATGTTCAAATGGTGGTAGGAAACCATCGAAAGATTTACAGAATGGAAGAAGTATGGTTCAACTTATTTTAAAGAGTATTTCTGGTCACCAGGTGACAAAAAGTGTATATGAAGCAGGAATAAAGGTGACCCACCGAAAGGCTATGACTGTGGGAAAATTGAACAAACTTAATGCTGGAAAAGTATATGTTAGGGCTGACAGTAGCTGGAACTACATGATGTAAAATTCTGGAGCCAACAAAAAAATTTCTTCCTGAACTAAAGTCCGGTTTCCATGCTACTCTGGGCACCATTTTTCTTCCTAGTGGAGTTACAGAATTTAGCAGGTGAGCGTGGTGAGAATCTGAGGGGGCAGCAGCAGGTGAGCAATGGGGATGCACCTCTTTTGGGGTGTCAGAGAAAGTCATCTCTGTGAGCCGTCAAGAGGCAGCCACCCCAGGGGCCCCTGGGTGGTTCATTTGGTTAAGCCTCTGACTTTTGGCTCAGGTCATGATCTCACGGTTCGTGGGTTCAAGCCTCATGTCAGGCTCTGTGCTGACAGCTCAGAGCTTGGCGCTTGCTTTTGATTCTGTGTCTCCTTCTCTCTCTGCCCTTTCCCTCCTCTTACTCTGTCTCTCTTTCTCTCTCAAAAATAAATAAGCATTTAAAAAAATTTTTTAAAAGTGTGGACACCCCAGTCATACGGGACAAAATGGCACACAAAAAATTGTGGAGATTGCTTTTGACTTTTATAGTGTCTGTAAAACTTGATTATGATCTTGGGTAGTTTACTTAACCTCTTTGTGCTTCAGTTTTTCAGTCACAAATTAGGAATACTAATCGTTCCAAACCTAATGGGTGACTGAGAAGATTCAATAAGAGAATGTACTTCAAATGCTCAGACTAGAACCTGCCACCTAGTAGCAGACAGTCAATGACACTTCTGTGCTTGGTTAATGACAAACAACAGATATAATTGGGCTTGTTTTCTCCCGTCTATGAGTGAGAGGGAGTTTTAATAGGTGGAAATTCCTCAAGGTCAATCATCTGACATCTGCGGTATTGTTATGTAAGGATCATCCCACTCTGGTTATGAACAGAAATTCAGAACCTTAAAAATGGGCCTATTTGGTATTCATAGCATGTATGTTATTCAAAAGAAGGTTGCAATAATGCACTATTTATTGCTTGTCACCTACCACGGGGAGTTGAGACTCAGTTTCTACGTGGGCCTCTGAGAACTGGGAGCTCCTTTGTTGCTCTAATTTTGGTTCTACTCCATGTTCCTAAATCTTAATTTCCAGCTTGGTATTTCCCAAAGTGTGTCCCATGGACCAACCTTATTAATATAGTTTTTTCCAAGGCTTTTCAAAAATGCCCACGTGGGGCACCGGGGTGGCTCAGTTGATTGAGCATCCGGCTTCGGCTCAGGTCATGATCTCACAGTTCAGGGGTTCGAGCCCCACATCGGGCTCTGTGCTGACAGCTAGCTCAGAGCCTGGAGCCTGTCTTCAGATTCTGTGTCTCTCTCTCTCTCTGATCTTCCCCTGCTCATGCTGTCTCTCTCTCAAAAAAAGAAAAAAACACCATTAAAATTTTTTCAAAAAAAATGCCCACATACTTCAGGAGTGAGGGTTGAAAATGTGAATTACCAAAAAGCTCCCTAAGTGACACTAAAGCTTGAGAAAGGACATTTCAACAAGCCATTGTTCGCTTCAAGAATTTTGTGGTTTTCAAGTCCTTTTATGTTTTCATATCAAATATTTCATGTTCTTTCACTTCTAGAAAATAGCATATAGGATATAAAAGTTCCTGGAGAAGGGCTTACAGCCTGTACTCCCCATCCTGCTTCTTAATTAACACCCTTACATCATATAAATATAAAGAGCTTCTATTTATATTAATCTATTATCATTTCCCAAATGAAGATGAGTTACCTCTGTTAATCACCCTACATTATTATATAATATATGGGTTTTTTAAGTTTTTTATTTTGATAGAGAGAGTGCAGTCATGAGTGAGGGAGGGGCAGAGAGAGAGAGAATCCCAAGCAGAACCCCCGCTCTAGTGCAGAGCCTGACCTGGGGCTCAGTCTCCCCGCTGTGAGATCATAAACTGAGCCCCTATCAACAGTCAGATGCTTAACCCACTGAGACACCCAGATGCCCTTATAATATGTTTATTATTATCCAGATAAAACAGTATAGATGTGGGATGTAGGGACACACAGGCATTTCAAATTCTGACTGTCCTGTTTACTCTGTGATTTGGGGCATTTTATACAATTTCCTCCTTGCCTGGAGTTGCTCATCTCAAAAGGCAGCTAAAAGCACTCAATTGATAAAACTTAAATTAGGAGCGCCTGATGGCTCAGCATTGGACTTCGGCTCAGGTCATGATCTCACGGTCAGTGAGTTCGGGCCTGCATCAGGCTCTGTGCTGGCAGCTCGGAGCCTGAAGCCTGATTCGGATTCTGCGTCTCCCTCTCTCTCTGCTCCTCTGCTGCCTGATCTCTGTCTCTCTCTGTCTCTTGAAAATGAATAAATGTTTTAAAAATTTTTAAATGAATTATTATATGGCAGTAAATATTACATTTCCTTCTTTCCTGGTAGGAGCCTCAAACTGCTTTTACAGAAGAATTCCTTTTACTTGAATCGTTCACAAAAATGTGTCCTAACACAGCTGAAATGGTGAGAAAGAAGTTTCCCAAGGTCTAGGATATTGGACTTTGTTTCCAAAAATGCTTTAAGATATAAACTCACAAAGCACAAGAATTCAGATAGTGAATTTTTTGTGCTAACAGATGGCTTTAAGATTCAGAGTCACAGGGAATAGGATTCTCTTTTTAATACCTAGCACATGGTACACCCAAAACATTATTTAATGACTGAAGATGGTTAAAATGAAAAATTTGGAAGTTGCTTGGAACGTGAGGGGGGGAAAGACTCTGCAGCAGACCCCATGAGAATACACGCCCGCTAAATGTCGGGCATGAAGACTTCATCAGGTAGTGTTTATACTTTAAATCTCAGAAATGGGCTTGTGGGTCAAAACCTCCAGACTTTTGCAAAAGTTTTTTTTTTCCTTTAAAAGCCAAAAACTAGATCAAGAATGAAGTTGACCTGCTGTAGGGAAAGCAATTGGGTCCCACAGGTGAACCAAGGTTCTGTTGTTGTTTTTGTTACTGTTCTTGGTGTTTGTTCTTTAAAAGTAGGTCATGGTGGGGGGCACATGTGGGGAGAAGCACTGGGTGTTATATGGAAATGAATTTGACAATAAACTATTATTAAAAAATTTAAAAAAATAAATAGGTATTATTTTGTAGTGATTTTGGCACAAGTGAATGATCTGGAACTTCACCTCTTTATATGACGAGGCTGGAGATTTCAGTGAACACGAACGCATCAGGGAAGCCACTGACTCGTCAGCACATGGGAACGGCCTCCCAACCTCCACCACTCCTGAGATGGAGCCATCGCTGAAAGCACAAGACAAAGGTGCATGCGGCCTGCCTTGAGCTGGGCAGGCGGAAGTCCCAGGTGGCCCGAGGCCACCGTGTCACTCCCCGCTGTCTGGACCTGGGACGCCAAGTCAGGGAGGCACTGAGTGTGTGTTCCCGGGTTTTCCACAAGAAATTAGTTCCTTGCCCTATCAATAACCACTTTGACATAGGCCCTGGGGAAACAGAGTTCCGTAGTTTTAGATCTCTTACTGAATTAACGTTTTCCTTTTTGTCTCAAACAAAACAGTTAAGATGTGGACTAGAGGCCTAAGATGTGGGATAATTCTTGTGGATTCAATGAGGCACATTGGCAAATTTTCTTTTCCCATAGGAATCTGAGGAAATCTTTCAAGACACAAACATTTTAAGATTTCTTCCCTAGGGTCTTTCTGTCAGTTATGCATAGCGACTCTCCTCACCTGATCCAGGGGTCACTTTCATGAAGTGGTTGTGAAGGATGGTTGAAGACAGATAATCTCCAGAGAAAGGTTCACGGTCTTTAAGAAATGTGGTCAAAAGAGCTCCACTAGTACTAAGAAATTTGCCAAATTTGCTAAAAAACAAATATCTGTGGGTGGGTCCAGGTATATAAATTATGAAACCCAATGAAAAATGAGGATGTAAGCCCTTTGTTCAAAAAGTGAGAGGAATGTGCCATTAAAAAAATAAAACATATAAATTTTTCTCTTTAAAATATGACTCATAAATATAACAAGGGTAACAGTGACCCATGAGTAACAACAGCATGAACTTACAAATTAAAAACTGGAACACGCTTGGTGTCATAATTTTATACAATATAGTAAATAATACTTTATTAATGTGATGTTTTGATTGGTCAGATGATTTTTGTAGCTCACTTTCCTGGAATTTATTTATTAGGTCATTGTCACTTCATTTTCAATTCATGTAATTGAAAGCGACATCAGTTGCTCATGGCAAATGCCAGATCGCCAAGAATTTTTCATGCTTTTTCAACCTTCCCGTGGTTACCACTGCTACTGTAACTTTGAAGAGGAGTTTGTTGGCCGTGACAACGCTGGAGACAATTTCTGATAAATCATTCCAAAATATAAATTTCAGTATATGAAGAATTGATGATTCCCATTGAACAGTTTTTTAAAAAGAGATTTAACTCCAATACAAATCAGTTTTGTGCAAACCTGAATTTAATTTTAAGTGTAAATTTATAAGGTGTCATTTTAATAATTTCTCTGGCATCTTCTGGAATTTGTGGGAGTTGTACAAGAAACTAAAAATGGCTTCATGATTTGCATACAACTCCAAATGCTTGTTACTCTAGCTGCAGTTACATAAAGGAAAAATCTGTCTTCCTTCTTAATAACTGGCTGATCAGAATCTTCCTATGAAAATAATATTCTTTTCCATAGGATGTAATGCTCTTTAAATTAAATATCTAGTTCTAAGCCTGTGAAGGCTTGCTCTGTAATGTGTCACTAACTTTAAAACCATAGATTCTATTTTTTGAGAGAGAAAGAGAGAGAGAGAGAGAGAGAGAGAGAGAGAGAGAGAGAGAACACAAGCAGGGGAGGGGCAGAGGAAGACAGAGACTCTCAAGCGGGATTCATGCTTCATGCTCAGCATGGCCCCCGGTGTAGGGCTCGATCCCTGACTCTGGGATCACAACCTGAGCCAAAATCAAGAAACAGACACTCAAATGGCTGAGATGCCCAGGTCCCCCTCCACCACCACCACCACCCCGCCCCCAGCAGATTCTAAAATTTTAAGAGAATTTTGTTAATTTCCTGATACACGTAATGGAAAGATAGATGTGTAGAGTTCTGTTTTGTAACAACTTACGACGACTCTTGCTGCCCGGGTTCTGGGGGACCCATCTGGCCTCTCAGGCCACAGAGCCTGTGATTGTGCAGCTGATGGAGAGACAGACCCTGAGACACGTGGACACCCAGCGTCCGTGCACCCTGGGGCTGCCCCTTGTGTAGCACCCCCTTCTCTGCTTGGCTTTGCATAAACAACAATCAGAGCATGTTGTTAATAATTTCTTCTTCTAAATGCCTCAAAGAGGAACTAAAAATTCAAGATGTTTGTGACCCAATCTGAGGACAGAAGCCTTTGGGACTTTAACTTTTCTTCCCCTGATATTTCCTAGTTACCTTTCCCGTACTGTGAGAGCCATTATTTTTAACAGGTCAGCTGGGTAGTCGTTTCCAGATCATTCCATTTAGTTCTCATAGAAATGTCTTTCTCTGTGCATTCATATATTATTAATTTTTGTAATGTTTATTCAAGTGATTGCAATTACACGTTCAACTAGTGTAATCAGGTTTGGGAGCAAACACAATGAACCCTTTAGAGTAAACAGCTCAACTGGAGAGATGATAATAGAGCCATGAGCATTTGCATACACCACAGACATGAGTCAGATGTCTTCTGGTGGAAACCGAGAGTTTTCTGGGGGAATTGGTTAAATGCGTGATGTGGGATATATGTATATTTATCTCCAAGTGTGTTTTTATAGAGGTGTATCCCCAATAACATCCAGATCACTATTTTTATTTTATTTAAAAGATGAAACTCGCCTGACTAAGGGCTCCTTACTGTCTCACTTTCTGAGATATGAATAGACATACTTTCCTCCTCCGTTGGGCTCTAGAGTTATTTTGCTCTGTGCTGTCAGCCCCAGCTTACTACGTGTTTACTGAAGCCATCCGGATTAATCCGAAGGTTGAGTTCATCACGTGCACCCCTCCATACGCATAGCCACCTGGCAAGCGCTCAGCTGGAAACAGGAAGCCCTGGGTCCCAAACTGACCCAACCACGCCCTGTGGCCCAGAGATCTCCCCAGCTCTGTTTCCTTTTACCCTAACCTATCACAGCCTCCATGACCCAGTTTCCAGTAATCAGGGTTCAGATGGCGTACATATTAATGCAGGATTGCAGCTTTAAAAAATATGTATTTATTTATTTTTGAGAGAGAGAGAGTTGGGAGAGAGGCAGAGAGTAGAGAGACAGAGAATCTGAAGCAGGCTCCGTGCTGTCAATGCAGAGCCCGACATGAGGCTCAGACTCACAGACCGTGAGATCATGACCTGAGCCAAAATCAAGAATCAGATGCTTAGCCGACAGAGCCATCCACTGTTCTCCTTCTTTATTTTTATGAAAGAGAGAGTGCAGTTTTGAATAAATAGGGTCAAGGCACCTTCTTTCTGCCTCAGTGACCATCTCACACACGGCCTTCCCACCAGCGGCCTTCTCGGAGAAGGCTGGCCTCTCAGCTCTGTGATCTGATGATGGCGTCTTCCTTTGAGCCCATGTGTCTTCCTTGCTTTTATGACCATGGCCCCATTGCTGCCTTTAATGCTGTCATTGAAGTGACTGTTGGCACATGGGCTCTGGCAAATACAGGCAGAGGCCAGTTCTCCACCTCATTCCGGGTTTTCTGTAAGAGTTGTGTTAGGACAGCATCCGGCAGAAATCTCTAATCCGGGTGTTTGGAGCATCAACAGTTTTAACTCCCACCTCATACTCTCATTCCCCCCGGCCAGAACTTCTGCTCTCTTGGGAATGTGCCTGCCACCTTCCATTGAGTTCTCCTTCTTCTGGAAGAGGATTCCTCTCTTTCAAATGTCAGGTCCCATCTGCCACTGTTGGCCACCTTTATGGTTTTACACGGCCAGGAAATGGAGCATAAAAGCCAGGCGGGCTATGTTGAAATGGAAAGCCCTCGGGCTCTGGCTTCAGCTGGGCTTGCAATAGCTGATGATCCAGAAAAGTTCCCTTTGCAAAATATTAACCAGCGTATGCTGATGACACTTGGCATGATCACGTGTGATTCGGTGAGGATGCCTACAGAAGGGAAACATGGACTTTGAACTACATCAAGGGATGTGGCTGGAGTGGGGGGAACCCAATCTTGGCTCAAAGCCTGGATCCCTGTCACTGGAACACCGAGAGCAAATGAAGTAGAATAGGAGATTTTTGTCAGACACACTTAATTTCCCCGAGGATGGTGGATGGATCAAAGTGGCGCCAGGCCAGACTCCTGGGGCCCCAGAGACGGGTAGGCTGTGCGGCATTTGATGACACCAATACTTTGGGCTCTGCGGATTGAAACTGTGACTCTCTCAATAAATTTTCCTTTCCTCTCTCTCCGCTGCCTGGGAAGAGAGTCTGAAAGGCCATGTTTCTGGATGTGCACCATCTGGATGTAAGAAACTGAACTGCCAACATCAGGGAAGCCGGTCCCTCTCCTTAGGAATGCCTGATAAGAATAACTAAGCACATGAAGGCAAGAATGAGAAGACGAAAGGATTTGGGAGTTCTCAATAGGATACATGCTTATTTTAATCCCAGGCTATTACAATAATGGTTTGAAGTGATTCGCATTGTTACATAAATCATTGCACGGTTTTAAAAATAAACATAGATTAGGATAAAGGGAAAACATGAGCAAGGAAAAAAAGCAAAACCCGTGAATGCATGTATTAAGTTCCTTTGCAGTAATTAGTAGAGGACAGAAGATTTGATGGAGTGTCCTGGTGCACACAGAACAAAGAAACAGCTGCTTGAAATAGACACAGCTCTTCTTCTGATACTAGCATGGTAACGAAATTTATTTAGTTAGTTTTTAAATGCTTATTTATTTTGAGAGGAGTGAGAGGGAGTAGGGAAAGGGCAGAGAGGGAGGGAGAGAGAGTCCCAAGCAGGCTCCGCACTGTCAGCAGAGTCCGATGCGTGGTTTGAATGACAAACAGTGAGATCATGACCCGAGCTGAAATCAAGAGTCGGACTTGACCAACTGAGCCATGGAGGGGCCCTCAGGATGGTGAAGACATTAAATTGTAGACCCTCTTCAAGAAGCCTTTTGGAATTGATTGAACCACGTTCTCAAAAACATCTACATAATATATGCAAAAATAGTGTTCCTGTATTACTTTTAAGACTCACTAATTCATGCCAATAGTATGACACCAAAACACCATTTGATAAAAACAGTCAACAAGGAGCTAACACAATACAGTTGAGATACTGATACACCTGTTTCATCCAATAACAAATTTTAAACTACCTAGAAGAATAAAGAGCCACTCAGCTCAAACAAGGACCCATAATACCATCACCTAACTAGCACCTTTTATAACAAAATTCTCAAGCAAACGAGCTCAGCAATGCACACACATACACACACACACACACACACACACACACACACACACAGGATGGGGTTTCTGGCTTCGGAGAATATTCTTCAGACAAGAGATCCATTGCACATGCCGTTTACTCTCCTAGAGGTTAACTTGAAAGTATTCAAGAAGGTAATAAAACACAGTAAGAAGGGAAAAATAAGGAAAATGCTTTCATCACCAAATTTTCCTTTCCTCAAATCATGATGATAGTCTCTTTTCTTTTCCCTCGGAAACATTATTATTTTTTTTTGCTTTTCTATTTAGATGATGATTTCTCTCAAATTATTTTTTTGTATATCATGTAAGGTATAGAGATGAAATTTTTTTCATATCTAATTAATGAATTACTATTTATGGAAAAGCTCATCCCTTCTCTATAGCAAATTACAATGGAGACTTTGTCATAAATGGAGTGACGGAGTGTGTCTGGGACTCCTTGGGAACCTTCTAGTCTATTACTGTGGTCCGTTACAATGGTCTGTGGATCTGTCCTTGCTCCAAAGGACACTGTATTGATATCAATGTATATTATCCAGCTCTTCTCCTTATTAGCATCAGCTTGGCTATCCTAGCTCCATCCTATTTACACATACATTTTATCTATTTGTTTATTTTTAATTTTTTTTAAATTAGGCTCCGTGTCCAGCATGGAGCTCAACATAGGGCTTGAACTCAAGACCCTGAGATCAAGACCTGAGCTGACATCAAGAGTTGGACACTTAAGCAACTGAGCCCTCCAGGTTTCCCCTACATAAACATTTTAAAATTAGCTTGCTAAAGACCATCACCCCCTCCCTCCCTCTCCCCCTTCAGTCCATGGTTTGTTTTCAGTATTCAGTAGTCTCCCTTGATCTGTGATGGTCATGGTGGGGCGCACTTGTGGGGAGAGGCACTGGGTGTTATATGGAAACCAATCTGACAATAAACTATTTTTTAAAAAAGCAATAAAGTTCCAGTTGCACAGCAAAAAATAAAATAAAATGAAATTAGCTTGCTAATTTCTATAAGATAAGCTATCTGGGATTTTGACTGAAATTTCATTGAATCTTTGGATCAGTATTGGGAGACTTGACTATTTAGCCACCTTGAGCTATCCGGTTCATGAACATGGTAAGTCCTCTCACTTATTTAGGCAGTCTTTCATCTCTCTGTTACAGTTTGTTTTTTAAACTTTTTTTTTTACTGTTTTTTATTTATTTTTGAGAGACAGAGAGAAACAGCACGAGCAGGGGAGGGTCAGAGAGAGAAGGAGACACAGAATCTGAAGCAGGCTCCAGGCTCTGAGCTGTCAGCACAGAGCCCGACGCGGGGCTCGAACCCACAAACCATGAGATCATGACCTGAGCTGAAGCAGACGCTTAACCGACTGAGCCCCCCAGGCGCCCCTCCCTGTTACAGTTTTAAGTGTTTAGTGTAGACACGTTTTATTTTAATTATTTTATTGTTTATTCCTTTGCAGGTGGTGTTTATAATTTTATTTTCTACATGTTTGTTGTTACCATAGAAATAAAGTTGATACTTACATATGGACCTTCTATTCATCAGCATTGTTGCATGCACTTGTTACTTTTACTAAATTGTAGATTCTTTCTACATGCATAAATAGGTCATCTGTGAATAATGACAGGTCAATTTCTGTCCCAACTATGGTATTTTTTTCTTTTTCTCCTGGCCAGGCTGCAGTGCAGTGTTAGATATAAATGGTGATGGTGGACATCTTTTGCTCATTTTCGATTGGTAGAAGTTTTTCAATATTTGACCATCAAGTATAAAAGCTATGTGGTTTTCTCTGTAAATATTCTTTAGTAGATTAGTAAAGTTTCTTTCTATTCCCAGTTTGCTGACTTAAAAAAAATCTTAAATAAGTGTATATATTTGGTTAATTAAAATTAAGAACTTGCATTGATTAAATACACCATCAACAGAATAAAAAAGACAAGCAACAGAACAGATATTTACAATATATATGCCTGACAAAATGTTTATAAGACAGATAATCCAACTAAAATAGGCAAAAACAACTTAAAAGATCTTTCAATGGCCAAAGCCAGTATAATTTGAGAAATGAATTTTTTAAAAACTCTTGGATTATACTCAAAGAATAAAATAAATATTCATGAGTCCACACTGATATAAAAATATTAAGAATAAATAAATGAGAAAGGATTAGTACTTCTTATCAAAAAATTACAAATAAGGTTGGGTAGATACTCGCCTTCCTAGGGCTTGGGCTTAATTCCTCTTCCCTTGAATGTGGCTTGGGCTTAGTGGCTTCTCTCCAAAGACCAGAGAATGCAAAGGGAAGACAGTAACTGTAAAGTGGAGAACCTGTCAGAGGCCACCGTAGCCAAGTGACGAAGGTCTATCTACTTTACAGGGCAAAGTTGCATTGACGTCATTTGCTCTCAACATTGCAATGTTGCAATGAGATGAACATTTCACCCTAATAGTGCTCTACTGAAAGATTTATCAGAGGTAAAGGTAGAGTTAGATCATGCAGGGTTTTTAAGACCACAGTAATAGTTCCGAGTTTCATTTGAAAATCAACAGAAGGGCAATCAGGTTAAACCAAGTTGTTAGTCTTGCAGGAGCATGAGAGACAGAGAGGGAGGTGAGCGAGCGAGGCGTTCTAGGGCACGGGCGTTCTGAGCAGGACAGGGTGGGGCAAGAACACTTTAGGACCCCCATGTGCGGGGAGGACCTCCAACAGCTACAGACTCCATGCAAGAGGTCATGCGTCAGCTTTGTAACCACAGATGATAGGAAAAAATGTTCTTATCAGCATCTACACTCAAGTAAAAAACGATTCTAGTGTATTTTCAAAATTATTATTTTTTAAATGCCAATTACATATCAAAAGAGGCAACAGTATTCTAAGGGCAAGTTTTTCCTATTACTATAATATCCATTACCTCCTAAGTAAGCAATGCTAATATAGAAAGTCATTTTCTCAGCACACACTCAGTAATGAAGTGACTTCTAGATGGGATTGCCTGGTTGATTTATTACTGCCACCAGGTGATGGGAAGACTTCCACTGGAAGGCTTTTACCATTTATCAAGTTTTGTTGCCCTAAGGAAGGGTAATTACTTTTCCAGGGCTGATGTGATGTGTGAACCAATGCAAGCACTGGGGATATGAACAATGACCAATCTTTTGCTCAAACAAAATTAAACTGTAACACACTTGCTGTACATAGAACAGGCACTGCAGAGTTTTAAGGGAGAGTTCTGGAAATATCTTAATCTCCAAATTCCCAGATGTAACGTGAGCTCCACATCTGTCCTTGTGTGCATGTGATAGCCAGGAATGCAGGGAACTCATCGGTCAAAAGATAGTAGGTTTTTGCAATTCAAATAAAATCATCCAGCAAAAATTATAAGTCAGTGCACCGCATGACTTTCAAAGTGACTCATGAATAACCTTATAAGTACAAATTTATCTTTAAAATTTGTGAGATGGTGTCAAGAGTATAGAGCTGCTTTTCTAATCATGAGCTTTTTATATCATTCCGTGCTAATAAGGCCTGGGGATATTTAGCCTAAAAAATGGAGGATAATGAGGGTGCAAAGTATCTGACTTGAGAGGGTTGTCATGTGGAGGATGAGGCAGATTTATTCTATCATACTGCGGAGGGTAATATAAAGAAGAGTAGATAGTAGTCGCGCAAAACAAAATTTAGATTTATCGTAGGAAGACGATCCCTCACAGTAGTAGTTGTCCAATGATGGAAGAGCTTCGTTTTTGGCTTGTTTGCAAAACAATGCGTGTCTGATCACTGGAATCACACACCGAGACCCTGGGGTGGCCTCGGAGGAAGGCTAGAGGTGACTCCTGTGAGAGGTGCACTTTGGGCTGGGTTGCTCAGGGGAAGACTGAAGACCTTAAACCTTTGTATTGTTTCAAATACCGCATATTGTCTGATGTCCCTTCTTATCCCACCCGTCAGAAGTGACTCAGAATTGAGGTGGGGGGTAAGGAAGCAAGGCACCTGTAAAACCAGTTCCTAGCTGGTCTCCCTGGGATCCCTCTGGCCTCTCCTCCTCCTCTTTGTGTGAGAATTGTCCCATCTCTGTGCTTCTGCCCCAATCCCAATCCACTCTCTGCCCTGCTATTTATCACAGTAAGTAGCTCAGGAATTGCTGTGTGACCTACGCTGACCCTAATCAGCAGCTTCCCTGAGTTCCGAGTAGAACTGCGACAGGAAGCCCCCTTCCCTACTGGTTTCCAGAGTTGCTAGAGGCCATGCTCCTTTTTCCAAAGGGACAGTCCATCTGGAGGAAAGAGAACATCCCAGTCCATACTCCATACTACCAAAGAGACATGTTTCTAAAACCCAACTGGAGTCAGTTTGAAGGGGAAAATGAAGAATATTATCTATTGAAAGGAGAGTAATGTGTCCCAAGGAAGAGCCACACGGGCCACAGGGCAGTCTGGGTCCAGTACCTTGTAACCTGAGAGTGAAGACTTAGTGGTTATCATATCTCAGCATACCTCATTCCTTCTATGTGCAGATTGGCTCAGTCATCTTTGAATCCAGTATGTTTATTGAGACACTATTAAGTGCCAGGAACAGTGACTCATAGGAACCAACACACAGGAGACCCACATGAGCCCCTGCTACTAATTAACTTGTGGTTAGAGACAAAGGATGCCATGTAAGGAGGCAATCAAGGGCATTAAAATGCACATCAGGGTAGGCACCACACTCCAAGAGAGGCTACAAGAGGAGATCAGGGATTATGAAGTGTTGTGGTATAATTGGGGATGCTTTGTATTCACATGTGTTTCTTCAAGACATGATTCAAATTAGTCCTCAAGGCTCAGAAAGAGCTAGCCAGGTAAAGGGGGCAGAAAGGGTTCATTAGCTTAGAAGTAACATGATAAAGAACAATTAGGAGGCTTCAAGGTCCTCTCGTGCCCTTGTTGCTGTCTCTCCTGTGGTTTGGAGGCTTCCCTAAGAACCCATCCTTAGCTAGCCATGTGAAGCCACCTCAGCTCCAATCTGCTGTGACTGTGCTGGAGCCCTGCTGTGTAGGGGTGAGGTGAGGTGAGTGGCAGAAGTGCTCTAAGATCTTACGACTAAATCTAAGTCCTGTAAGTCTGCACCTAGGTTGTGACCCTCACAAGTTTCTCTTCACTTTACTTTTCCCCTTGGGTGGTACAGGAAGACTAAAAGGGGCTAGAATTGGGAAATACCCATCCTCAAGGTTGGAGGAGGTACCAGGAAAGATTTGAATGCTGGACAGTCGATCTTTGTTGAGGACGATGCTCTAAATGTCTGCACCAATGCTTGCACCCTGCCAGAGGTGACCTGCTTGATTCTCTACCTTAAGGATGCAGTGGGCTTCCTGAAGATGAAGCCCATGAATGCACACCTTGCCCCCAAGGGCTCACTTTTTAGAGCTTCTTTTTCTTACACAACTCCACATTCAGCCTTCAAAAATTCATCAAAATTATTTCAATGTTTCTATGATTTTATGACACAGCAGTTTATGCTTCATATTAGATCTTATCTGTAAATCTCTGGACTTCTCTGCTTCTTCAGGTTTTGTGTTGGAAGATTGCCGTGTGAACTCACATTTCTGATGTGTCCAAGAGAATCCACTAATTTTCATTTTGTTCAGCGGATGACTTGGATGACTTCCAGGTTCTTTATGTGCAAGAGCTGAAACAGGAAGTACCACAATGGAGTCAAGCTAGGAATCCAAACAGAAAAACAACAGTGACTTTTCAAACACTTGGAAACTGAGTAACACATTTCTAAATAATTCATTGATCAAAGAGGAAACCTCAAAGGGGAAAATCCATTGACCTGAGGGGCTCCTGGGTGGCTCACTCAGTTAAACATCTGGCTCTTGACTTTGGCTCAAGTCATGATCTCATGGTTTGTGAGTTTGAGCCCCACACAAGGCTCTGCACTGACAGTGTGGAGCCTGCTTAGGATTCTCTTTCTCTCTCTTCCTCCCTCTCTCTCTCCCCCTCCCCTACTTGTGTGCTCTGTCTCTCTCTTCTCAATAAATAAACTTAAAAAATACGTTGATTTGAGTAAAACAAAATACAACATAAAAAATTTGTGAGACATAGCCAAAGTAGTGCTGAGAAGAAAGTTCATGGCAATAAATGTTTACCTTAGAAGGAAAGGTAAAATCACAATTCAATAATCTACAGTTTCACTCTAAGGACCTAAGATATGGAGACAAATATAAACCCAAAGCAATCAGAAGGAAAGAAATGTAATGATGAGAGTGAAAAATCAATGAAATTGAAAATCAATGAAACAGAGAGCTATTCTTTGTAAATATCTATATAATTGACAAAGCTTCTATTACAAAGGAAAAAAGAGAAGACACAACTTACCTATATCGGAAATTAAAAAAACCAGTGGATATTACTGTCATCTCTGAAGATATCAGAAGGATAATATTGAAATCCAATGTAAGTTTGGATACATGTAAGTTTGACAACTTAGATGAGATGAACCAATTTCTTGAAAAAACAAGAAATACCACAATGCACCCAATATGAAATAGATCATCTGAGTGGCCCTATAATTATTAAGAAAATTGAATTCATAATTGAAAAGCTTCCTAAAAAAGATATTTGTGCACTCAGCTGGAATCACTTGAGAATTCTGTCAAATGTTTATCTAGGAATTAAAAAATTACATACAATTTCTTCCAGAAAGTTGAAAAAGAGACAGCAGTTCTCTATTAACTTTATGAACTTAGACTATTACACCAATACCAAAACCAGATAAAACCAGTTAAAAAAATAGAAACCACTGAGCAATAACCCACATAAATGTAGATCTAGACTTTCTTAATAAAATGTTAGCAAGTACAGTTCAGGAATATATAAGAAGAATTATATGCCAAAGCAAGGGGATTTACTCCAGGGATACAAGGCTGGTTCGATATTTGAAAATCAATATAAGCCATATTACTAACAGGATAAAGAAGAAAAATGGCATGATTATATCAATTAATGTAAAAATAACATTTGACAAAATTCAGCTCTCATTCATGATAAAACAAATAACTCATTGAAAACTACAAATAGAGGGAAATTTCCCATCTTGATAAAAGAAATCTACAAATACCTACAACTAACATTTTACTTAGTGATGAAAGAGTAAATACTTGCTCCTTCAGATCATGAAGAAAGGATACGGTTTCTCTTACCTAACACAGTATTAGAAGTTTTTGATAGTGAAATGGTGCAAAAAGGAAATAAAAGACATAATGATTGGATGGACGGAAATAAAACTGCCATTATTTTCAGGTGACATGTTGATTTTCATAGATAGATAATCCCAAAGAATCTACAAACAACCAACCAAACCCCTCCTAGAACTGGTAAATGAACTTACCAGTTTCACAGGATCCAAGGTAAATATACAAGAATCAACAGTATTTCTATGTATTAGCAAAGGAGATATGAACACAGAAATTAAATATACAATAACACTTGTGATCCCTCACCAATATGAAATACTTTGCATATGTCTGAAAAGACACGTACCACACTTGTATGCTAAAAGCTGCAAAACACTGATGAAAGAATTCAAAACTAAATAAAGGAAGAGACATATCATCTTCATGGTTACAGACTCAATATAGTAAAGATGTCAATTCTCTGAACATTGATAAACAAGTTTAACAAATTCCTATCAAATTCTTGATAAGACATTTCTTAGGTATAGACAAGATCTTTTTAAGACTTGTATATAAAGTACATAGAACATGCTAAAACAATTTTTCTTAAATTTTAGATAGAGATAGGGAGAGAGGGAGAGTGGAGGAGAGGGGCAGGGAGAAGAGAGAGAGAGAGAGAATCTTAAGCAGGCTCTGGAGTCCAAACAGGGCTCAATCCCACAACCCTGGGATCATGACCTGAGCTGAAATCAAGAGTCAGATGCTCAACCAACTGAGCCATCAGGTGCCCCTAAGTTAAAACAATTTTGGAAAAGAAGAATAAAGTGCTAAGAATCAGTACCTGACTTCAAGATTTATCTTATATCTTCATTAATAAGGTTGTATGATCTTAGATGAAAGATAGACACATACTACAATGGAACCAAAAAGAGAACCCAGAAATAAATCCACACAACATAGCCAACTAATTTTTACAGAGCTACAAAAAACAACTCAATGGAGGAAGGACAGCCCTTTAAATAAACGGTACTGGAGCAACTGGACTTCACTGGCAAGATAAAATAAATAAAAAATCTCTTTACCTACAGTACCTTATGCCTTACACAAACATTAGCTCAAACTAGATCTTGGACTTCAATATAAAATGAAAACTAAAAGCACTTTGTAATAAAAATAGAAGAAAACCTGGTTGTAAAGCAAGGGAAAGTGTTTTTAGACTTATCATAAGAAGCAAGATCCATAAAAGGAAAATTTGATGAACTGGACTCCATCAAATAAAGAACTTTTGGTCTTCAACAGATCCTGTTAAAAGGACAAAAAGAAACATTACAAATGGGGAGAAAAATTTGCAGACCAAGAACCTGATAAAGAACTAGTATCTGGAATACATAAAGAACTCTTAAAATTCCACAGCAAAGCAAAACAAACAAAACAATCCAGTTACACAAGTAGACATTTCACCAGGGAGGAAGGGCAGATGGCAACTGGACATGTGAAAAGATGTTCAGCATCACTAGCCATTAAGGAAATCCAAAACGAGATCTCCACCATGCCTATCAGCCTGGCTAAAATAAAATATAGCGACAATACCAAATGCTTACAAAGACCTGGAGAAATTGGATTCACTCATGCATCCCTAATGGGAATGTGTGTAAAAGGTCACAACCACTTTGGAAGAGTTTGGCAGTTTCTTAAGTGAGTGAACATGCAAATGCCATATGATCCAGGGATCGTTCCAGAGAGATAAAGACTTAGTTTCAGGCTGAAACCTGTATGGAAATCTCCATCACAACTTCATTCATAACAGCCCCACACTGGAAACAACTGAGATGTTTTTCAATGGGTAAATGTTTAAACAAACTTGTTAGGTCCAAAACATGGAATACTACTCAGCAGTAGAAAGGAATAGACTGGTAACACATGCATATTAATATATGAAAAGATGCAACAACTTGGGTGAATTTCCAGAGAATTATGTGGAGTAAATTAAGCCATTCTCAAAAGGTTACAAACTATATGATTCCACTTATATAATACTCTTAAAACAATAAAATTGTAGAAACAGAAGTCATCTGTGGTTGCCAGGAGCTAAGGACAGAAGAGAGAGGGAGGGAAATGGGTCAGTAGGAGGGATCCTTATGGCAATGGAAATTTTCTGTGTCTTGACTGTATCAATGTCTCTGCAAGGCGCTGCCCTTGGGGGAAGCTGGTAAGGGGTATACAGGGAGAGAACTGAAGTCTGGCTGCCCTTTTTCATGGCAAAAATAGTTTCAGGCTCAACAGGCTTATTTAAGGGCATCTCTATCCTTACCCTGCCTAAAAAGTTGTACAGTAAGCTCCTAGCAAACTCTCTTCATTAGCTGATACCTCAATTTTTAATAATTTTTTTTTGAGAGAGGGGAGGTGGAGGGGCAGAGAGAGAGAGAGAGAGGGGACACAGAATCCAAAGCAGGCTCCAGATTCCGAGCTATCAACACAGAGCCTGATGAGGGGCTTGGACTCACAAACCATGAGATTTTTGACTGGAGCTGAAGACTGATGCTCAACTGACTGAGCCACACAGGTGCCCTAGCTAATGCCTCATTTAAAAAAAATGTTTATTTATTTTGGGAGGTGGGTGAGCAGGGCAGGGGCAGAGAGAAAGAGAGAGAGAGAGGGAGAGAGAGAAAATCCTAAGCAGGCTCCGCACTGTCAGTGCAGAGCCCAGTGAGGGGCTCAAACTCAGGAACTGAGGTCACGAGTGAGGCGAAATCAAGAGTGGGCTGCTCTGCCGACTGAGCCACCCAGGTGCCCCCTGATACTTCGATGTTTACAAGATTTCCATCGTAGATTGGGCCTTATGTTAATGTATAAGAATTCCTCCGAATTCATGGCGAATATTGCCCCCTATATGACTCTCAAGGAGTTAACATCATTAACATAGAAAGATATCTCATAGACAATACACAGATGAACAGTGGTAAATACAGTATTGAATCACAAGATTTCAACTTCTGTTCAAGGTGCTTCAAATGCCCCTGAATCTTAGTGAGAACAATTTCACCAAGCAGCTTACTGATCCACGCCTAATCAAAGTATTATCTGGAACAAAAGAGAAATAGTCATTTCCTCCTTTGTTGAAAGTTATGAAAATGTATAATTGCATAAAGGGAGGAACGGGGTGAGGGCTAGAAATGAGAACCAACCTTTGAAAGGCTAGTAGCACCGTTGTCTTAAACACTGTCTTTTGTAGTCTTTGCCCAAAGCCTTTAGGGTAAATATTATTTTTCCCATGTAGCCCCAACCCACCTAATGACTGTAAATAGAAGGTAGAGTTTACATTTCTTTTTCTTAGGTCCAGCTTCCTAATACATAAAGTCCCTCTGATTTCTTTTTCAGAGGCTAGCTTTTTTTTAAAGTTTTATTTATTTTTGAGAGAGAAAGAGAGAGGTGAAGGGGCAGAGAGAGAGGGAGACAGAATCCAAAGCAGGCTCCAAGTTCTGAGCAGTCAGTACAAAGCCCAACGCGGGGCTTGAACTCACAGACTGTGAGATCATGACTGGAGCCAAAGTTGGATGCTCGAACACCTGAGCCACTGCGCTCCCCTTTTAGAGGCTAGCTTTATAAGTCCTCCACAAGAAAGTGCCCTTCAGACATTCCAGAGATTTCCAGGAAAAGAGTCTTCTGCGTTTTTACTCAAGCCCCTCCTCCAGCCATCTTGTCTTGGTGTCAAGCCACTGCCATTGTTGCTTGTGTTGGGTCACTTGGCTGGGTGGCCATGGTGGATCCATCTGGTGGACTTTGCTGATACTTCCCAAAGAGAGGTTTCAAGACATCTCTGACCTGGACTCTGGCTGCTCCAGATTCTGGCCCCATTGGTGTTGCTCTTATTCTTGTTCAGTGAGAGGACAGAACTTGTCTTGCTGCTACCTTGTGGTTGCGATGCCAAGAAAGTCTTGCCTGCACCCCCAGAACTAGTTCAGACCACTCCTGCCTCAGGTCCCGGCTCAGTACCCCCGCTAGCTGGTCTACATTCAAGGCAGAACAACCGCTCCGCCCCCCCTGCCCGGCCAATTCCTAGAGCACCTGCTTGTTTCCTGCCCTGGGGTGGACCACGGGCTTGGCATCAGAATATACTGTTGATGACCAGAGAGCATTGTGGTTGAGTAACGTACACCTGTGGTCTCGTGAGATAATCTTGAAATCATCTACATGTGGTACATTCCAGAGATTTAGGACAGGCTATTGGGTCTGTGGCTACATGAATGACGTACATTTCAATTTAATTTGATGCAGACTTGGAGAGCACACGTCCAACGCCCTGATTCCTGGGATGAGAAGGACTCACTTTGTTCTCATGGTTTTTAAAATCGTACTTTCTCCCTCTGCTTTCGTCTTAGTCTGAGCAATGACAACAAAAGTTGGGCGAATCTAAAGGCGTGTTTAGACAATACTGTGGTGTGCGTGGCAGCTGGAAATGAGATTGTTTTGTTCAGGGTCAGATCCTGCTGAATACAAATCTTCTCATTAATTCTTGGCTTTAGAATTATAAGGAGTCTTGTTAAACAGCCCTGGACATATCTATATGCTTATTGTTGAGGGCTAACAATAAGGCCGCACTTAATTATTTATTTATTGAATAATAGCTTCTGTTTTCTGGGATCTAGTTCTCCAGGATTAAAAGATAATGGTGACGTATTTATATTTCACTGGATTTAATTTGCTAGATTATTGGTCCCTCAGGGAATATTAGAATTATTATAATTATTATTTTTTGAATAATCAAATGCAAACATCTCAGGATTATTTAGTTGGGGCATGGTGCAGAGAGTGATTATTTCGAGCAAATCTACTTGTAATACAATTTGCAACTGCATTATTCCACTTGCTCCAGGAGAACGGGGGTAAATTGATTTGCAAGTAAAATATTTCATAGAATTAATATTAGTGCCATTTTATATGACTTGTAAAATTCTGGCGTTGTTCTAGAGACCACTTTTGAGTGCTAAAATTACTTACATATCTTTCAAATTAATGATGAAGAAGAATTTTGGTCACCGGTTTAAAAAATTGTAGACTTGTTAATGGCTGTGTACTATAATTGGTAATTTCCAGGAAAAACATGTATCACATATAACAACAGCATTCTTGTATATGGTATATATTAGGATATATCTTTGTTCTATGAATTTAAGTATGTTATCCTGTTGTATGTTCCTGGTTTCATCTTTTTGGCCTTTTTCTGTGCACATTTGAGGTATTCAAGTTTGCAAAGTGCAACTTTACTTGCTGTCTAGTTTACAGGAGCCGGACTCACCCACAGCACGTCTTGCAGTTGATGTTGGAAGGCTGACATTTTCCATAGAAAAATCCTCATACATGTTCAGGTTGTTGACTAGTTTGCTTTGGACAAAGTTTGTTTGTTTGTTTACAGACAGGAGTCCAGGATCTGTTCTCGTGTGACATGAAGCTTTGTTTTAGTAAATGCTCTGAACAAGACAAAATAAAACAAAACAAAATAAAAACAAAAGGCAGTCATCTGAATGGATATTTCTGTTTGTATTTAGTGTGTGCATGTTAGTATGTTTGGTATGTTATTTTGGATTTCTAAGGAAAGACAGGATCAAGTGGAAACTTATGAGAAAATAAGTGTAATCTATGCCATTTTGTAATCTAAAATCATTATAGCAGCATTATTAGTTTGATATTGTTGACTTCTTTAAATGTCTATTTTGAGAGAGAGAGAGAGAGAGAGAGAGAGAGAGAGAATGAGAGCGTGAGCGCAAGCAGGGAAGGAGCAGAGAGAGAAGGAGAGACAGAGTTCCAAGCCGGCCCTGTGCTGTCAGACTAGAGCCCGACATGGGGCTCAAACTCACGAATGGTGAGATCATAACTTGAGCCAAAATCAAGAGTAGGACACTCAACTGAGTCACCCAGGAACCCCAATACTGTTTACTTCTAAAAACATGTATATTGTGAGACACATAAAGGGGGCATAAATAGATTATGTAGAGTTTAAAAAAAAATTTGTACAAGGCATCCAGCTTACCAAAATAGATCATTATTCATATTTTACCTATTTCTTCTATGTGCCTCCCTGATTTCGCATCTGACAAGAGGTTTCTTGTTTTTCTGAATTTTATGGTTATTATTCTTTTTTTCCTTTATAGTCTTACCTTCTATGTATCTTTCCTGAACAATTAATTGCTTCAATGTGCCTGCTTTGAAGAGAATGTAGATAGAATCATACTACATGTATTCTTGTCTGGCTTATTTCTTCTTCTCAACATGATGCTCTAGGGATTTCTCCATCGTGATGCAGGTAGCTCTAGTTAATTTCTTAGTTAATTTATTTTCACTGCTTTGGGGTGTTCTATTGAAAAGATATTTTGCAATTGGCTTGTGAGTTTTACTACTGAAAAGTACCACAATTCTTTACTTTGTCTTCTGTTATTATGAACAGTGTGGCTGTGAGCACATGTATACTATGTACGCAAGTGCACATGAGCAATATTTTCTTGAGGGGTCTGTTTAGTCATAGGCACCTCTATTTTCAGCTTTTTAAGGTTAATACCAGACCATAGGCCAAAGTGCTGTACCAATTTATATTCCCGCCAGCACGTGTGTATTCTCATTCTTGTACATCTTCTCCTGCACTTGATATTATCAGACTTCAATTTTTGACACTTTGATGGTACTGAAATAGACTTAAATTGCAGACTTAGGGTTTTTTAAAAAAATATTTTTAATGTTGACTTATTTTTGAGAAAGAGAACATGAGTGGGGGAGGGTCAGAGAGAAAGGGAGACACAGAATCCAAAGCAGGCTCCAGGCGCTGAACTGTCAGCACAGAGCCCGACATGGAGCTCGAGCCCACAAACCACGAGATCATGACCTGAGCCAAAGTCGGACACTTAACTGAGCCACCCAGGTGGCCCCAAATATTCTTATTAATTGTAACAGTTTACCTGTAGATTTTTGAGACTTCTGTAGATGATTCTAGTTTCTAAAAACATAGACAATTTGGTTTCTTGGATTGAGTTTTACCTTTCTTTGTGTGTGTTAACTGTGTTTACTTATTTTGGTCTTGATCTGAGCTGAAGTCAGAGGCTCAAACACTGAGCCATGAGGGCACCCTGGAAAATATTAATTACAGTGTCTACCGGCTCCTGTTCTTCCTGCTGAGAAGTCACTCACCAGTCTGGTTGCCACTTCTCAGTGGCGATCTGTCTTTCTTCCTTGGCTTTCTGCTGTTCTGAAAATTCACAAGTGCGACTTTCATTTATGTTGATTGTAACTCGCTGGGCTTCCTGATGTAAGAATTGCTGTTGCAACAACTCTGGAACGCTTTCAGCCATTGTCACTGTCTTTCCAATATTGATTCTTACTCTTTACCTTTTTATTTTCTCCTTCTGGAACTCCAGATAGTCAAAATTAAATCTTTTCATTGTCTTTTTTGTGCTCAACATGTCTTTCTGTTTCCCATCTTTTGTTTTTTCCCTTCGTTGCTGCATTCCAGACGATTTCTTCAGTTCTGTCTGCCAGCTCACTGAGCCTTTCTTTCAACTTTCTCCAATCTATGTTTAATCCATTAATGTAAGTTTAATTTCATTTGTAGACAATGAAATTGTGATGTCATTCTTTTTCAAATCTTCATACTTTTAAATAAACTCTTAGAACCCTCTCGTATTGCCTAACCGATTTCTTGAAACATGTAAGATGTCATTTTAATTCTGATAATTCCCATTTTGAGTCCTTGTGGATTTCCTTTTGCTGTCTACTGGTTAAGCTGGGTCTCATATGTGGTACATTGTTTCTTTCTGAGTTTTTTGCTTTTTCAAATGTCAACGAGTTATTTTCCCTGGACTTACATGTTGGGATATTTCATACCTGGTTGTACTCAGCTAGAATTTGGATCTTTTCTGCCCGTAGCCTGGTACTCTACCAACCTAGGACAGTCTTAAATTAAATCCCTTCCTGCCTTCCACACAAATGCTGTGATTTCAGTCTGTAAATTGCATGAAGGACCAAATTCTTCAGAGAGGTTCCCCCCATCCAAGACAGAATCAAAATTGGGATCAATCAATTTCCTTCCTGGGCAGTGGTGTTATTCCCTTAGGACCTCAGCTTTATGAGGGAAGGTGTCTTATGAGATTCTTCACATTGAGCAAACACAAGTTTTGTCTCTCGTTTCCCATCAGAGAAGAAGCTCAAGGCCTCCAGGTTCCAGTAAAATCCCCACGCCAAGCCAACTTTGTTGCTTACACTTCTTGCTAATTTCCCAGGTTTCTGCTTTCATTTTTATTTAGATACTTTGCAGTTTCCTTCTTCTGTGCCAACGTGACAATGAAACACAACAGTGCCATCTATTTAGTGTCTACCTTCCAGTATTTTAATTCTTAATAAAGAAGACCAAGGTCATCCAAGATATCTAGTCTGCAAAAAATGGAAGTCCAGTTGAACAATATAAAGTTAATTTTAGAATATCATGGGGATTTTAAGATGAATTTTTAAAGTTTATTAATTTGAGAGAGGGAGAGAGAGAGAGAGAGAGAGAGAGAGAGAGAGAGAGAGAGAGAGAGAGAGAGAGAGGATGCAGGGGAGGGGCAGAAGAGGAAGAGACAGAATCCCAAGCAGGCTTCATACTATCTAGTGCAGAACCCGATGCAGGGCATGATCCCATGAAATGTGAGATCATGACCTAAGCCAAAATCAAGAGTTGGATGCTCAACCAACTGAGCCACCCAGGCACCTCTCAAAGGAATTTTAATATAAAATTTCATAATTTTGAATATTGGTCTAAAATTTGCATTGAAGTGTGTGTTTCTGTTCTAATACCTGTAATTTTATTTTTTTACATAAAGTCTGGAAACTATCTATATTCTATGTTATTAAATTTTATATTCCTGATATACGTCTTGTATCTTTTTTAAATTATTTTCAGGGGTGCCTGGGTGGCTCAGTCAGTTAAGTATCTGACTTTTGATTTTGAGTCCAGTCATGATCTCATGGTTCGTGAATTTGAGCCCCGCATCAGGCTCTGTGTTAATGGCAGAGCTTGCTTGGAATTCTCTCTCTCCTCTCTCCTTGCTCTTCCCCCCAACCCCTCTCTTAAAAATGAATAAATAAAATAAAAATTATTTTCAGAGACTTAAACTCTACAATCCAAGAAGGTTTTCTATAATACTATCTCCTAAGAGGTAGAACTGTATGGAGGAGGGATAAAAATAGCTTTTTTTAATATTATTTCTCTCTGGACTTTGTTTTATAATTATAAATAGACTATGCTTTTTAAACATCCCTGTAAACATTGTAATTTTAAGCACTGATATTTTTCTAGTAGTATCCACTAAGTACTTAATGATGCTGCTTGGTGAGAATGGGGAAGATTCTAGAAGCAATAGATAATAGAACAAACCAGCATAGGAAGTTGATCCGTTTTACCAAAGAAACATGTTTCTTGGTGAAAGACAAAATGGAGTGTTTTTAATCTTTCTTTCTTTCTCTTTCTCTCTGTCTCTCTCTCTCTCTGTCTTTCTCTCTGTCTCTTTCTCTCTCTCTCTCTCTCTCTCACAAGGAGATTCAGAAGGCAAATGCAATTTTCTGGTAGAACTAAATTTATCAAAGCAAAGTGTTCTATTAGCTTGTTTAGCACCAAGAATCTCTCTCTGAACCTCCCTGCGTTTTCCACTGAAACACTTCTGGTAGACTCCCCATACGTAAGAAAAGTTCAAATAAGGGTGAAACTAGAAGTAGAGGGAAAAGAAACCCAGAGTCACTGTGTGTTTACCGTATAGTGGGTGACACATTTTTTACGTTTGTGTTGTTTTGTTTTTACCACTTTCCTTTCCTTTAACAAGGCATCCTGAAGGAGGGTGGGCTGCCAAACAAGTGTTCACATCAAAGGAAAGAGTGTAATCTTGTGATGTCTGCTCGTGTTTGGCAGTTTAAAGGATGAACACTTTCAGCAGACTCCTTCTTTAGCAGAAAGACTTGGAATTTTGTTTGCGGAAAGGGGGAAGGACCATCACTTTAGCAAGAATTGGGACATTTGGGTGTGGAGGGAGTCTCAGGTCTGAGAAACAGGGTCATGCGGCATGAAGAACTGCTCAAGGCTGGCAGTGTCCGAATATTTACGAGAAGGTGGCTCTAAAACGCTGGAAGTCCCAGATGACACCCCAAATCTAATGTGCTCAGGTAGCCCCAGGATTTCTAGGCTTGTGGGTTCACCCTTATCTTAAATATTTAAATAAGTGAGAGAAAACAGAAAGTACATATGATCGCTTTTCTCTTTTGTTGGATTTTCAGGAAAACTGGAAACGGAGAAGGATATTACCTGGTCGTTCTGCACCTTATTTCAAAGTCTGCGAGACTAAAGCCCAGCATTTCCGACCTGTGCGGTGCTTGACTGGAAAGTTTCGGCATGAAGTTTGGGATGAGGCGCCCGAAGCTTGATGAAGTGCGTGTGCTCTTCATACTAAATGGGGCAGCTGGCTTGAGAAATTCACAGAAAGCACGTTTTGATATGGAGAATCGTCAAAAGCCCCTGAAAGTGTTGCAGGAAGGCGGTCAGTGAGGCTCACACACTTACCTGTTCACTTGGCTGTCGCTGCATTTGAATTCTTGATTCCCACCTCACTGCTCTCTGTTTGTTCACCGGCAGAGTCCAAGGGCAAAGCAGAGGTCGGGCCTGCTGTGCAGCTACATGCGTCAGCCTGAAGTTCGCTCAGCCTGCCCTTCGGGGCGGAGAGCCAGGCGAGGGGTTGGGTTGGGCATGTCCAAACCCCTGGTGTTTACTTCCTAACACGGGTTAACTTTCTCACTAACTGTACTGGCAGATCCTATTTTTATTTATGTGATTTCAACAATTATGCTGATTTATAATTTATAAAAGGCCAAATTCATCCATAGTCTCCTAAATATTTCATGAAAGCAACATACCCTGTCAAGAAGAAATTTCTCCCCACAGCATACCACTGCCCAAGTAGGTATATTCCTTCACGGCTCTGAGCTCCTCGGGCAGTGTGATTAGCTAGACACGGTTATATCCATCACATGGCTCTGTACATGTTTATGGTGCCAAATACATGTTAAATAACAATTATGGGGATTTCAATGTCTTCCTCAGAAGCATCCTCCATGGGCCACTATAAGAGATGGACTAGCAAGCATTTCCCATTACTACCCTTCTGTGTAATTTGGACTAGTGTAGAAATTGTTTAGATGGACAATAATCTAAGTTTATTTTTTTACTTATGCCAACGTAGATTTTCAATATTACTAGAATGCCATTCATAAGACCCCATGGGCTCTTATTACATTTTTTAGGATGTTGCCAACATGGTACGCGTTTCTTCTGTGTCTCTTTGTTGTCCTTGAGTTGGTACATACATGTGCACATGCGCACACACAAACACCCTTTATATAGACGTGTGTGTGCCCCATGTAAATCAATTATTTATAAAATTTAAGCCCAAAGATATTGTAAATTTATGTCAGAGCCCTATGCCAACTTGAGGACCCAAATCACGAGTGTGTACCAGGAATAAACAAAGCAGTAAACAAGAAATAAGGAAGAAGTGTTAGCTCTTCCTTGCCAACCAGGAAACGTGAGTCAGTGATGGGGCTGGAAAATTGGTATTTTGCAAGCATCATAGAAAAAACTGGACCAGGCAAGAATCGTCAGTGGACGGGATATTTAGGGGGAGATTTTGATAATGAGTACCCAAGTAACTGCCCATAACCTTCTTCCTCTTTAAAAAAAAAATGATGCTGTGGTGAAATTGGGCAACACCTCCACGGAGCATTTACAACGAACACCACTCATGAGGGTCAGGTGGACACCATATGCTTCTGGATGTGATGCCCTGGACACAACAACCCCCCTGTGGTGTCCCAGCTGGCAACGCATGTCGCGAATCCAGCCTCAAGGAGACATCAAGCATGCTGCAAAGAATGTTCTGTTTAAACAAGGAGGGACTCTATAGTTTAAAAAATGTCAAGGTCATACCGAAAGGCTGAAGAAAGGTTCTACCTGAAAGGGATCCGAAGACCCAGGACAACTCAGTGCAACATCCGACCCTCACCTGTATCCCATCCTGGAGGGACAGAAGTCACGAAGGACGCCAGCAGGTCAATTGCAAAATGGAATACAGATGGCAGATTAGATAGAAGTGTGGCATCAAGGTTAGTTTACTAAAGCGGATCACCAGATGCCAGCATAAGATGAGACTTCCCTCTTATTGACCAGTAGGCGCTGGAGGGTTTCAGGGTAAAAACACCACGCAAAATCCATTGACACCACGTGTTTTCTTCTGTGTATACGTGAATTCTTACACATAATTCCTTTTCTTCCTTATCAGGCATTCTATTTCCATTTATAAAACCTGAGCCAAGTAAATAACTACCCACCTTCTGAGAAGTCTAGAAAATCTTTCCATGAGTAAAATCCCCTGAGAAGAATTGCTTTTCCGAATTTCCTTTTTCTAGAAGCACCTGCTGCTAAGGCTGTAAAATTACTTTAACCTAAGTACATCTTTAAAAGGCGTATGTAGTAGGCTCTCTTTCTTTGTTCTTTGCTTTTCCTGGATGTGGGTTTGGAGAGGACCCCCCCAGTCCCCAGTGCCAGCGAACACCGGGTGTGAGGCGGCAGGATTTCCAGGCCCAGGACATCAGCACCCGGACAAGGCACCACACTCCTGTCCTCGCTCCTCCGCATCTGACACCGCACATCCTTGCCAAGGGTCCTTTGCTCTGACCTCCGGCTGGCTCTGGTGCCCAGCATCCTGGTGACTCCACAGAGCGCTTGGACTGCAGGCCTGACATCCCAGTGCAAGCCTGACCACGTGACATCACTCCCCCGGACCCGGCCCAGCGCTCCGTGGTTCCCACCACGCACCTGCCATGCCCGACGGCACACCGACAGCCTGGGCCTCAGGGTCCTTGGGCAACCAGCTTCTTCCGGAGTGTTTTGACCGGAAGACGGTGAATGCCAACACACCAGAAATGCCTTTCCTTTCTGTTCACCCGCTTGGGATCTCCCTGGCATCAGCAAAAGAAATGCCCAGAGTGGGGCGGGTAGAGGGGAACAAAGACTAGGGGGCTAACGCAGTGATGCTTCGGGAATGAAGGTCTCTGAGCGCGTTGGCAGGTGCCTGGTGCGCCCCGGATGGAGGTCCCGGCAGCTGGTGCGCAATTCGTGTGCGAATGTGGACGCAGCTCTTCGTGACATGGTGTCAAGTAAAATGGCCCAAATGTAATTATCCAAGCTTGTTAAAGTCTTTCTTCTGGGTCCGTAACCCTTCACCGTCCACAGGGTTCTTGTAGGCGAGCAGCACAAGGTCTAGAAGTCTCTAGTTAGAATCATTTTATTTGTCCCTTGAGGCAGGAAGGAATTGTCAACGAATTGCTTGTTTTAATTACTGTACCCATAAGAACCAAAATCGTTATTTCATTAAAAATTTGTTTTTAACATTTATTTATTCTTTGAGAGGGAGAGAGTGTGTGCAGGGCAGAGAGACAGGGAGACACAGAATCCGAAGCAGCTCTAGGCTCTGGGCTGTCAGCACAGAGCCCTGTGGTGGGGCTCGAACTCACACATGGTGAGATCATGACCTGAGCAGAAGTTGGTCACTTAACCGACTGAGCCACCCAGGCGCCGGATATCTCATTTTTAAATAATTAGCTTAATTTGGCCAAAGAAGTGGTCACGAATGTTTCCTTGGCACTTTCCACCGGAGAATTTTTATTTAAGAAGTGACATTGTTGTCTTGATCTCGGAGTGAAGAAAAATACAAAACAAGAGGGCAAAGTTTAAAGGAATATATCTAATTTTGTGTTACTGAGGAAAAATAAATTAATACCTTGCTTTGGAAATTGTTATTAATTTCTTTAAAATTTTGGAAAACTGGGTGCTAAAATTAGTTTTCCCCTAGAATAGACTTTTGTTCCAAGAAAGTAGGCGAATATATCAATTTAAAAGAGCATTGAGAGGGAAAGCGTTTTTCTGTGTCAGTTTCTGAAAACTCATGTCTCAGAATTAGCAACATACTTCTTACTTATGAACAGATGTTAATTTCACATTCCTGCTGTCTTTTAAAAGTGTAGGTGTACACATTAAAATGCAAAACTAGAGAGTGACTCCAGATTGAATTTAGATTTTTCGCTATATGCGAAGAAGGTGTAAACTGTCCAGTCTTTTGTCATTCTCCTCTTAAAATTCAGATTGGGGCAACTTCAAGTCAGTTCTTGAGATCATATTTGTTTGGCTGCTGTTTAATTTTGCTTTACACTCATGTGTGAAAAATGATAAGCAATATTTGAGCATGTGAGTGTGACTGTTTTCATGATAACATTGGTGCACAAATAACAATGACCGAGTTGTTGCTGTTGTTTTGTTTTGTTTTTTAGAAAGAAGTCACAGTGTCTTTCATCGGGCAAGAGGCTTGAAGTCTGGCTCCCGAGCGCAGGTCATGGTATTTCCTTTCCACATGGATGAGGGCTAAGATCACATGTTTTTCCCTAGAGAGTCTCTCTGGGTTAATCCTTGGAAACACCTTTCTACACTTTCTCTCTCTGGTTCGCTTTCATTTATACCCATTTCAAAGCAGTGTCAACAGGGTGCCCGGGTGGCTCAGTCAGTTAAGCATCCAACTCTTGAATTTCAGCTCACGTCATGATCTCATGGTTCGTGAGTTTGAGCCCCGAATCAGGCTCTGCGTTCACAGTGTGGAGTCTGCTTAGGATTCTCTCCTCTCCTCTCTCTCTCTCTCTCTCTGATCCTACCCTGCTCATTCTCTCTCTCTCTCTCAAAAATAAATAAAAATATTTAAGAAATTTTTAAAGCAGTGTCAGCATCCCTCCTGTGCTCAGGCTGTGCTAGGCTGGGGAGGAGAGACAGCAAGCAGAGGAATGGTAAAACCTGCTTCTAAAGCCTGAGCCGCATGGGCTGGGTCAGGACTCCAGGCCCTGCTGCTGCACTGAGAAAAGCTTCCAGTCTCCTGGGGACTCCGATCCTGGCTCTGCCTCATTAGCTTCGAGCTCCTACTGGCTGAGTTAACCTGCTTCACGAGGTCCTGATCTGAATGAAATGTAGTGTATGAGGGTTCTGAATATTATTATAACTGTTCCCCTGCAGTACATATCTTAGATGAGGGAGAGATAGTTCCTAAAATTTCAATCTCTAGGCTGTGAAAGATAGACTTTTCTCCTAAACCCCGAGGTATAGACTTCCAAAGGGTGATTGTGATTGGTAACTTTGAGCCATGAATAGAACTTGAGAAGATTTATTGAAACTTTACTGTATACTGTAATGGACCATAACAAGAAATCACTAAAATGGTGTTATTTCAAAAGTTCTAACAGGAAAAAGCCTTTCAGTTAAACAGGGACACCTGGGTGGCTCAGTGGGTTGAGCGTCTGACTTTGGCTAATGTTGTGATCTCACAGTTTGTGGGTCCGAGACCCATGTCCAGCTCAGCACCTGGAGCCTGCTTCAGGTCCTGTGTCTCCCTGTCGCTCTGCTCCTCTCTCACTTGCACGCTCTCTCTCAATTAAATAAATATTAAGCATTAAAAAAAAACGTTCTCTCTGGAGATGATTGTAGATTTACACGCAGGTCTGAGAAACAGTACGGAGGGGTACTGTTTGCCCTTCACCCTGTTTCTCCCACTGGTAACATCTTGCATAATTACAGTATAATTTCACAAGCAGGATATATGCACACGTGTGTGCATGTGTGCGTGAGTGTGTGTGTGCATTTACTCCTATGCAATTGCATTACATGTGCAGATCTGTGCAACCTCCAGGCAAGGAAGGCACGGAATTGTTCCAACACCAGAAGCCTCTCTCCCACTACCCTTAACAGCCCCATTCACCTCTCCTCGCTCCCATATCTTCACCCCTACAATCAGTTACCTGTTCTCCATCTTGATAGTTTTGTTGTTTCACAAGGATCCTATGAATGGAGTCACGCGCCATATCGCCTTCTGGGATTGTCTTTTTCTCACACCACATAACGCTGTGGAGTTTCCTTCGTGTATGAATAGTGCATCCCTTTCAGCACTGACTAGCATCCCAGTGTATGGATGGACCACGGTGTGTTTACCCATTCACCTCTTGAGGAACATCCAGGTCATTTCTAGTTTGGCGCTGCTATAAATAAAACTGCTGTGTTCCATTGGTATTTTTACTAGTTTTTGTATTTTAGCCATTCTGATAGCTATAGAGTGATAGCTCATTTTAGTTTTAATTTGTCTTAATTTCCCTAATTACTAATGATACTGAACATCTTATATGTGTTTATTTGACATTTGCATTTCTTCTTCTGTTGACTGTTCATGTTTCTGGCTCATGCTCCAATTCGAGTATTTGTTTACTGTTGAGTTTTTAGAGTTTTTCGCATATTTTAATAGTAGTCCTTTGTCAGGTATGTGCTTTGCAATTAATATATATATATATATATTTTTTTACTGGTCAGTAATATATCTTTTAATTGTCCTAAGAAGGTCTTTTGCAGATCAAAAGTTATAATTTTTTTATTTTAATATATATTTATTTTGAGAGACAGAGAGACAGAGGTCTAGCAAGAGAGGGACAGAGAGAGGGGGAGACACAGAATCCGAAGCAAGCTCCAGGCTCTGAGCTGTCAGCACAGAGCCCAACACAGGGCTCGAACCCACAACTACGAGATCATGACCTAAACTGAAGTTGGACACTTAACCAACTGAGCCACCAAAGCACCCCAAAAGTTATAATTTTGAACAGGTACAATTTGTCATTTTTTTCCTTTTATGGCATGTGCTTCTGGTGTCATTGCTAATAACTCTGCATCCAGCTTTAGGCCTTGAGAGTATTTTGATATTTTAAAATTGTTTGTAGTTTTCTGTCTTATATTTTAAGTTTATGATCCTCTTTGAGTTATTTTGAGTTAGTTTTGCATGAGATGTGAGGTTTAAATTGAAATTATTATTTTTGCCTACAGATGTCTAATTATTTCAGTTATTGACCAAACTAGCCTTCGTCTATTGCTCTTGTACTCATAACAAAATCAGGTGGGCGTATTTGTGTGGGCGTGTTTGTGTGGGCATGTTTGTGTGGGTGTTTCCAGGTTCTTTATTCTCTTTCATTAATCCCTGGGTCTATCTCTCTGCCTTTCCTACTGCTGCTGGATAGTAACTCTTGAAATCCAGCAGATTGATTCCTTCCATTTTCTTTTTCTTTTATAAAATTTGCCTTTGCCTTTACACGTAAATTTTAGAATCAGTATGTCTGTTGTACAACAAAACGTGGTGGGAATGGAGGAAAACTGTATTAAACCTGTAGGTCAGTTCAGGGAGAACAGACGTATGCATTATGTTGAGTCTTCCAACCATGGACTTGAGATATGTCTTCACTGATTTGTGTCTTCTCGGATTTCTTTCATGAGCGTTTACGTTTTCATCATGTAGAACTTGTACATGCTTTTCAAGCTTATTTACCTTTGTATTTCCTTTACTTTATTGTGCTTTTAATTTTGGTGTCTACATGTTTGCTGTCAGTATAGAAATGTTATTGATTTTGCAGGCTGATTTTTTTTTCTTGTGAACTTGTTGAGCTCACTTACTACTTCTCTGAGTTTTTTGAGTATATTCTTTGGGATTTTTTATATAAACAATTATGTCATCTGCAAATAAGTACAATTTAAATTTTTTTAAGTCCGTATGTATTTGATTTGTTTTTCAAAGAACTTGCACTGGTAAGATCTGCCAATGGTGAAAGCGAATATCCTGCTCTTGCTCTTAATCATAAAAAGAGATTATTCTATCTTTGCCATTAGTGATATTTATTATGTGGTTTTTGGTAAATACTCTTCATCCAGCTAAGAGAGTTTCCCTCTGTCTTTGGTTTTTGGAAAGTTTTTATCATGAAAAAAATTGACAATAGATTTTCCTGATAGATTTTGTCAAATGCTTTTCTGTGTCATTTAGTATGATCATATGATTTTTCTTCCTTATCCTACTGATCTGGTGAATTGCATTTATTGATTTTTGAATGTTGAACCAATCTTGCATACCTGGGCAAAATGTTGCTCGGTCACTGTGTAGAATTCTTTTTACATGTAGCTGAATTGGATTTATTGAATCTGTATTTTTCATGCCTTTTGTTTATGTGTTTGTTTCAGTAATTTTTAAAATCAAGCCAGGCTGGAAAATCCTGTTCTAACAAGTATGCGATTACAATCCTGACCTGTGTCTAATAAATTCATAGAGGAGTTTCTGGCACTGCTTTAGGGAGAATATTTTCCTTTCTGGAGTATTCAGGACATGTTTCTATTATTGGCTAGACTGATCAGTCAGAGAGCACAACAGAAAAATATGGATCACTGGGAAATTCTAAATTAAAAATTTTTTGTTTTATATATCATCTTTTTATTAAGTAATTTATTCACTCAAGAATTATTGATTTGTTGAATTTCAACAAAATTATATTACTCTCTATGAGGATTGCAAGGTTGAATGAGACATAGACCAGCCTTTCTTTATTATTTTCTTCATTTAGGTGTTCCTACACTAAAAACATATTTGTGGCACCTGGGTGGCTCAGTCAGTTAAGCGTCTGACTCTTGATTTTGGCCCAGGTCATGATCTCACAGTGTGTGAGCTTGAGCCCCGTCTGGGGGGTCTATGCTGACAGTGTGAAGCCCGCTTGGGATTCTCTCTCTCCTTCTCTCTCTGCACCTCCCCCATCTCAAAGTAAATAAACAAAAGCTTAAAAAGAAGCATGTTTGATCCCCTCGTGTTCCAAGGCTTAAAGTGGACACTGCAAATAGAAAAGGCTGCCCTCTCAGCGGACTTCCCGTGTGGAAGAGTGGGGGCGGGGCACGCGTGGTCATGGCGGGAGCTTACGGCCCAGTCGGTACGATACGGTGTATCAACAACTCCTCAACATACTAGGCAGAAATCGATGCATAATCAAACGGGTAGTGCTTAGTGATTCGGAAGTCGACAGAGGATAGCGGTATTTTTGTTTGGTTCAGGGTTGAGCTCTGCGGGGGAGGTATGTTTGGAGCTAACCCTTAAAGGATGAGGAGCAGGTAGACAGGCAGAGGGGGTGTTGGCAGTGGAAGGCAGAGTAGGGCATCCCACCGAGAGGCACCATGGCAAAGGCTGGGGAGATAGCATGACTAGAGTAGTACAGGGGTGAGGGTAGTGACGAAGATTAAGAAGTTAGAAGGTTTAGAAGAAGTTCGATGCAGGGCTCGAACCCAGGAACCGTGAGATCATGACCTGAGCGGAAGTCAGACGCTTAGCAGACTGAGCCACCCAGGCGCCCCTGTCACTTGACATCTAATGTCCTGACATGAACCACCTTGTGGCTGACAGGCCCGTGTCCTAGAGCGAGCATCCCCCCCACCCCCCACTTTCTTTTTCTGCTGGCCTTAGCAAGAGTCCCACCGGATTGGGAAATGGGCTCCTCTCTTGTTCAGCTACGGAATTGCTACTCTTCTGTGAAGGCCTGGGTTAACATCTTCTGGCACCTGTGTGGACTGAGCCTGAGATCTCCTCCACTTCAGGGTTCCGACTTGAGCTCTTTGGCAGGCGCTCCTGTGGTCTCATTGGATCCCCTGTGTCAGACGCCCCTGCCCCTGCCCCTGACAGGTGATGAGCCCCCGAGGGCTTCACACGTGTCCCGGCAGCCTCCGCACCTGCGCCACTAGCGCGAAAGCACCTGATCAACATTTATTCTTTACGGTGATGATCAGGTCTATGATAACCAGCCTTCCTCCGTTTCTTCTCCCTCTCTCCCTCTCTCCCTCGCCTTTTTCTTCATTACAATTGATTGCTATTGTTTTCTCCAGCTCCCCATCCTGAGAAGAGAGCTTTCAAGGGTTTGCAAGTGGTGTTTGTAACATCTCGGTTTCCAAATGTAAAGAAGATGGCACGGCCTTCCTTAAGCTCACAATGATCTTCCCTCTGTGGGATTTAAAAGACCAGGGAGGGAGAAAGGACACTGACTGTGATTTTCATCACGCCGAGCGACGTCTCCACAAAGCAGTAAACCAGCGCGGGCCGGTGGGCCCTCCTCTGTGGGTCACACTGCCCTCTGGCGGGAGGTACGGGTTGTGGCTAGCGGACAAATGCCGATAATTTAAAACCTGCAAACCGAGCGCCATCCTCTTCCCACCTTTTGTCTGTTCGTCTTGACTCCCTGGCAGGCTGCTCGGATCACAAGGAATCTGTGGCCATGGCTCCTGACAAATCTCGGGTCTTGACCCCCGCTGGAGGCCGCCCGTTACAGCGTGGAGCCGGGTGACGGTCTGAACTAAGCAAGAGAACTCAGAAGGTGGGCGCAGCTCACGGATCTGCTTGTGCTCGTTTCTTAATGTCCCGCGCCCTCGAGTGTGAGCTATTTCTGTGTGTTCTTGAGTGAGTAGATGAAGGAAGCAGATCTGCTCCTCTGGGCTTCCAGGGGCTTGATACACAGTGAGATGTTCCTGCCGGTGACGGCATGACGGGAGCGTCCCCAGCATTAATTCCTGTCCCCTGAGAGCCGAGTGCCGAGACAGCATCCGGCTGGCAGGAGAGAGTGTGGGGTGGGTTGGGGAGGGGACGTGAGGGGAGCACCAGCCGGTGAGGCGTCTTGGACCCCTGTCAGGGACGAGGAGGGACAGCGTGGCTCCAGGAAGGGCATGAGGGTGCCTGGAAAGGCAGAAAGGTCCTCCACCTCGCTCCTGGTGGTGCTCCCTTGTGGTCTGGGAGAGCCCAGGGGCGCGAATCCTTGGCACAGCCACCACGAAGATGGTGGTGTGCGGCAGCTGGAGGTGACCTGTCACCTGTGCCATCGGCACTCTTGGAGGGGCCCTGAGTGGAGCACCTCGTGTCTGTGCATCCCTCCCTGAGCTGCACAGACCTGCGTCTCCTGCACATCCGGGGAGCACGTTTCAGGGTCCTCCTGAGCGTCTCTCCTGCATGGACACAGGAGAGGGGCTCCTGTGACAAACTGCCACCCGTCTGGGGACAGCACCTGGCCCTCCCTAGCCTGAGAGAGCACTTCAGCTGCCCTGGGGTCACGTTCCTTTCCTGCAGCTGCTGTAACGGACACCACCCCCCGGGGCCCCTGCAGCAACTGGAATTCGCTCAGGTTCCGAGCCCAGAAGCCGGAAACCGAGGTGTGAGCAGGGCCTTGCTTCTCTGAGGCCCTCAGAGAAGGATCTGTCCTGCCACGCCCAGCTTCTGGAAGCTCGGGCACTCCATGGCTGGAGGCCACCTGCCTCCCACCTCCGCCTCCTCTGTTTTCACACATCATTGGGTCCCGTCTCCTCTTGTTATAAGGACACCAGTCACACTGGGTGAGGCCCGCCCAGATTCCGTGGTGACCTCCTCTTAACTCTGCTTCTATCTGCAGAAACACTATTTCCCAAAGAGCACGGCTTTGAGTATCAGGGGTTCAGACTCTAATGTATCTTTTTGGGGGACACCATTCAGCCCACAGCAGAGGTCTGCCTGGTGGGAGGCCTAACACCTTCATTCCCAAGAGGTCTGAGCCCTTGGGAGTCACCCCCGTCTGTGGCAGGGATGTCGCCTGTGCCCATGAACGGTTAGAACCGGCTTCCCCCAGTTCTGCATGCGTTGTCCCCTGCCCCGGTGTGGAGAAGCATCCCTACCTTCCCTGAGGATCCAATAAATTCCCTCATCAGGGCAAGGATGCCTCTTCTCCCCTCTGGTCCCTAGAGGGAAGAGGTTCGTGTGTCCTGGCAGCAGCCACATGTGGCCTGCGGTTCTAGGGAACCTCTTCAGTGACCGCCTGGTGAAGATGAGCGGGCCCCTCCCACCTTGCAGACCCCAGAGTTGCCCAGAAGGAAGTCTGGGCTCCTTCGGGGCGTCACGTGAAGTGATCTGAATGGGTCTGTGCCTGCGTTCACATCCAGTCCATGCATGTGTTCCTGATGTGTAGACAGCCCACCTTACAGAGGGCCCCAAGCCCTGTGTCCTGATTTGACACGTCACCCTTGCAGAGCATGGCCCCTGAGCTGTCTCTACCACTGCCCTTCAGACGGCTCTTCCCAGGCTGCAGGAAGTCAACTGCCTCTGGACCTTGCGGGTGGTGATAAGCCAATGGATTCCATGGTCACGGGCTCACTCCCACACTTGCTTGGATGCACAGCGTGTCTTGTGGTCAAGGGCAAGTCGGCGCATGTTTGTGCTAGCTGAGGCTTCATGGACAAGAAAGGCAAACTCATGCCCAAAGAGGCTGGTGCAGCTCACTCGTACCCACTGCTTCTGCCTGGCTTGTTCCCAGATAATTGTCTTAAGGCAAGCTGTTGTTTTGTTATGAACTTAGCCAGGACAGATGGGGGGGGGGCAGCTTGTGTGGGACCTGAACACCAAAAGCTTTGCAGGGTGGAGGGCTCTGCAGTGTCCTTGTGCACGGGATCAGGCTAGAGAGGGGGTCCCCAAACCCGCAAGCGCAGAGATTCCAGGGTTTCTGCAGAGCAAACTGCTCAGGGCCGTCCACCCAATGTTCCCATCCCACAGCTCAGGATCTTCTCTCCTTTCCCAGCTGGGGCATCTCCCTAGGGTATCAGTCCTGACTTGTGTGAGTACTGAAACATCGATGGAATTCTCAACTCCAGCTGGTAAGTCCTGAGTCTGCCTTCCAGCTACCTCGTCCCTTCTCCTGTAGAGCATCTTAGTAAGCTCCCAAACAAGCCGACTGGCTCTTACAGCTAGCTGTGAGGTGTTAACTGTCCTCCTTTACTCATGCCCCTCTCAGGGCATCGCGGCAACTTCATAAATGCCCGCCAGCTCTGCTGTCCTCATAGGTACTCTTCCCTCTGTAGTCTTCAAATGTTGGAATTCTCCACCATCAAGGACTTGCCCCCTGACCAGGGCATTTGGTCTGTAGATGGCCACCCTTTTCATCTCTTTTCATGGCCTTCCCTATGTGTGTCTGTCTCCAAATTTCCCATTTTTATAAGGACACCTACCATATTGGGTGGGGACCCACCTTCAGGACCGCATCTCAGCTTGCTTACTCTGTTGAGGCACAATAGCCCATGCGGGACGGGTAAAGAGGAAGAGGATGAGAATTTTGGGGGGCCCTCAGGGGCGGGTAAGTTCTGAGGCTTCTCCAAGGAGACAGGAAGAGGAGGACTGGGAAGACATCTTGGCCAGACCGTGGGTGGGTCCCTGAGTGGAAATCACTGCCTGTTGTCAGCGGACACCACAGATCATCCCTTCCTTCTTGAGGGCTCGGTCTCCCTCAACTCATATCTCAGTTTCTAAAAGGGGCTCTGAATCCAGTAGATTTTTGTTTCATACACACACACACACACACACACACACACACACGTGCGCGCACGTGCGTGCAGAAAACACATGCTTAAACCACAGCTGATTAATAAGTGTGAAGTAGGTAGAAGAGACAATTAGAAGCTACGACCAAGGACCCAAACATTGGATCCAGGCTCACACAGGTCAGGTGGTAGCTAACAACGAGGGGGAACCCTGGGTGACAGAGGGGAAAAGGCGGATCGATGTCTGTGTGGAAAATTGCCCAGCCAGCTACCTCTGGTTTTCGTGGGACTGATTATTTGGTCTTTACCAGATTGTTGGGTTTTTTGGTTTGCTTATTTTTGAGAGAGACAGAACATGAACAGGGCAGGGGAAGAGAGAGAGGGAGACACAGAATCCAGGCTCCAGGCTCTGAGCTGTCAGCATAGAGCCCGCCCTGGGGCTCGAACCCACGACCTGTGAGATCATGACCTGAATTGAAGTCGGACACCTAACTGACTGAGCCACCCAGGTGCCCCACCAGATTGTCTAATATCTTTTTTTGATAGAATGAACATAAAACATATCCGAGAAGTGGTTTATTTGTTTTTTTTTTATTCCAGGAGTTCAAGGTCCTGCATCCCCAGGAGACGAAAGCAGAGGAATGAATGTTCCTTTCTATCCGACATCAATGACATTGAGTTGACTTGACACTGATGGCCCCTCAGACTTTCTGATAGTGGCCCTTAACCTTCAGCGTTCTCGAAAACATGTCAACTTGTTTTCTGCCCCTCTCCAACCAGCTCACACAAGTCCTTGTGAGACTTTTCCTCTCCGTTTTGTGTCTTCTTGAGAAGGCGAGGCAAAGTCTGGGGAGCCTTCTGTAAACCATAATGGGGAACATCTTCAAAAGCAAAACCTTATTTCTTGCACAAACTGTGTGTTTCTTCCCAGGCCCGCGCAGGCCAGAAGCCCAGATCCGAGTTTGCAGTCCGAGCACTGAGGTGCGCAGTTTGGTTTCTCCCAGGCTGGCCCCTGCCGGCCTCGCTAGTGTGCTTCCCCCGCTTTGCTTCTGTGTTTCCCATCTGACACCAAGCCCTGTGGGGCCGGACTGGCTCAGATCCCCTTCCACCCTTGCCTTCCCTTTCTTTTCTACTTTTTATGCAAACATTGAAGCGTGGAAGCCTGGTGTTGCCTGAGCAATGATATCGCCGGGCGCCCTTGATGGATTTGAGTTCTAAACTTTGGGGAGGAGGGCAGAACGGCTTACAGAAGCAGAAGGAGGGAGATGGCAGGAGAGAGAAAAGAGAGAAAAAAAAAAGTAAAACAGGGCATCATCCTAAGAAGGGGAGAGAGCAGGAAAAAGCAGGGCAAAACCCTGAAAATACATTCACGGTGACATCACTACCTTTCCCACAGAGGCCATTGACTTGGGAAGCAGGGACCATTCACTGTCCTAAAGCCGGCCCGCGGGCCCCGGAGCCACCGTTCTCTTCCTGAATGCCTTTTTTGTTGGGAAACAGTGGGCTGTTTCTGAAGGCCTGAATAAATGACTGAGTAATTCAGTGCAATTGCCAGGAAGTCTGAGCCACTTGTGAGCTAACAATGGTGAACTTTATCTCCCGCCCCATGCTGGAAGTTTCAGCTGTAGGTCCGAATTCTAATAAGGGCTTTGCTCCTGCCTCTGAGGTTATGGTAATATTTTAACCATCTTTTTCATTAAGACCCAGTCATGGCCGTTCCTGAGAACAAGAGGCAGGTCCTGAGAGGCGAGAGGTCCGGGGGCTGGGTGGTCGGAGTGCGTGAGGGGAAGATGGGGGATAAATCTCAGAGAAGGGAAGAAAGAAGATGGCTTCTGAATGAGCTGGGTGGCTTTGCTTTTCAATGTGAGATCCTGTGTTGATTTAGAGGAGGGAAGGGAAGAATCTCACTCTGACCCATAAATCCCTGCGCCAGGAAGATTGCTTTAGGGAGTTTTCCGTGTTTCAAACGCTGCCTCTCTCATCTCCCTTCTGGCGGAACAATCAGTAACCGAAACTGATGATGTGCTCGGAATTATCGTGAGGCTGTTGGGTCTCTTTCCACCTCCGTATTCGGGTAGGCCATTACCCATGTGGTGTTCAGTGACACTGTATTCCAGACATTCAGATAATTTTTCTTAAAGAACAGTTTGTAGCTACGTGGAAACTTGAAGTAGTTGTTAACCCCCCTCCTCGGAGGTTCTGAGGACACAGCCCAAAGAGTGCCAGCGAAGAGTCAAGGCCACGAACCTGCTGGGAGACCCTCAAAGGACAGTTTTGAGTGACTGGTTGACTGACAGCAGATGCGTTAGTGTTAATGGCTGTAGTCAGTCTTCATAACGACCCCACGAGAATGGTGGTATCTTCCTAGTTTCAGTAACAAGTGCACAACAGTCAACAATGTGTTGTCATGCCCAAGATTTCAATATCACCCCCAAAACCAGAAACCGTCAGGGAGACTGAGTCATGCATGTAAAAGCAAAGGGCATTTATTATTACGGCTTAGGCTTGCCAGGCCTAAGTTCGGTCTCACAGCCCTCACCAACACAGTGGGTCCGTGCTGAGAGCCCCGAACAAGGGCTGAGTAGGATTTTTATGGGGTTTGGGGAGTTACAGGAAATTGTGACATAGGTACAGTGACCCAATCATAATGGTACAACAGTATTGGCAGCAGCTTTAACCATACACATTGTTTAGAGTGTTCGTTACTTTTGGCGGGACCCAATTACAACATTTAGGGTATCTTTGAAATTAACCAATTACAGAGCAAATTCAGGGTCTTGTTCGGTGACTATCGGGTTCACTTTAACATTAGGTAGCAGGGTCCTATCTAAAGTTCCTATCTGTAGGCCTCACCTTTAGGAATGTGGGAGAGGTAGCTGGCCTTCCCTGATTGGACACCGCAAAGTGGTCTCTTCTGCCCTGGGTAATGTATAACCACCTAATGGTTCTGGAGACACTGACCCTTGGACCCTCTAGTTTAGAGGGGAAACTTAAAGCCTGTCATGGCGTCTGTTTGGTTCAGACTCGTGTTCTTACAGTGTGTCCCCTTGTGATGTGGCTCCTTTTTCCCCATTACTACAGTCCTCCTCAGGTTCCTCCTGATCCTAGCTTCTTGTTGGAAGAAAAGTAAGGGTAAATGGATAAAAAGAGAATGGGGATGGGGGCACCTGGGGGGCTCAGTCAGTTAAGCATCAGTCTTCGGCTCAGGTCATGATCTCACGTTTGGTGGGTTCGAGCCTCACATTGGGCTCTGTGCGGACAGCTCAGAGCCTGGAAACTGCTTTGGATTCTGTGTCTCCCTCTCACTCTTCCTTTGTCTCTCAACATTGAATAAATGTTAAAAAAATTTTTTTAAATAGAAAAAAAGAAAAAGGGAATGGGAATCACCTGAGTAGGAAAGATCATAGCAAGTGCTTGATTTTTTTATCTCCACATAGACCCTTCTTATAAAAATAATCCAAATAAAACCATACATGAGCCACACAGTCAGCATTATTAGAAGATAGAGAATACCACAGTCTACAAAAGTATCCCTTCGTACAAAAATAAGCCATTTTTTAGCAGAGCTTGCCACCCACCACAGCAAACTCATGGGTGAGGGGGCATGGGTGAGGGGGTGTGGGGTTGGTGAGGTCGAAGTGACTTCGTGACAGAAAGAGATGGGGTGGAGACAGCTTGGATAAAGGGAAGAAAATACCATCTCTGAAGGGAAAACCCAGCACTAAATGCTAAAATGCCGATCACAGATCAGGATGCGAGGCTCCCAGCACCTGCTCCGGGGAGGTGAGCAACCTCAGAGACGGGGTCCTTCTGGAGAAGAACCGGAACACATGAAGAAACATGGCAGCCTTGGGGACAGGGCAGGAAGGGACAGAAGGAAGCCAGGTGGGGTGAAGGAGGCTGACAAAAGGAGCAGTGACAGACACTCCATGCCATTCCTTTTCCCAGCACCACCGCCGGCATCGTCCGTTAAGGAAACCATGCGGAGAATGGACACACAAAAAGGTAAGCTTGCACACTTAAAATCCTTCCAATGAGACGAACTGGAATAGAAAATGCAGGTCATATTCATACAAAATATTGTAAGAAAATTGGTAATATGAATCAACACATAAAAGCTGATGAAAATTCTCTGAAAAAAAGAAATTCAACCATGAGGCAGGACAACATTGTAACGTAACAATCGAAACTGATTTAAATATACTCAAACACGCATTTGAAGATAGAAGGTAAACACCCTTAAAAACAGAAGTGGGGAACACAACAAAAAGATACAAAACAGGAATTAATGGGACTCAGGAAAAAAAACAGTAAGAAAATGACAGTCATGTAAGAAATGGAAGCTCAATGACAAGGTGCTCAAAGAATAGATTTGACTCAAAACTTAATAAAGGCCAATAAAGAAAATGTTAAGGAAAACAGTCAAAAGAATAAAATTAAGATATAGTAGAAAGGAAAAAGTGACAGAAAATCACTGAACAGAGAAATAAGAGGCAAGCTCATGTGTGTTCAGTTTAATTTTTCAATGTGACTGAGCTATCTTGCCTAGTTACTTAATGAAACACCAATGCAGCTATTGCTGTGAGCCTGGCATTTTCCAGATATGCTTAACATCCACAATAAATTGACTTTAGTGAAAGAGATGATTCTGAATAATGTGGGTGGGCCTCATCTGATCAGTTGAAGGCCGTAAGAGCAAAACCAAGGTTCCCTGGAAAAGAAGAAATTCTGCCTCAGAATACAGCATCAGCTTCTGCCTGAGTTCTCAGCATACTGGTCTGTCCTACAAATTTCAGAGCTCCCAACCCCACAACTGCATGAGCCAATTCCTTAAGAGAAATCTATGTATATCCTATTGCTTCCACTGGTTCCACTGAATTTATACTACATAATAGATTACATATACATATAAGTACATCCTCAGTCCTAATTCTAAAATCTTTCCTAATTGAGAAACACTAGAACCATCCCCATTAAGTTCAGGAACAAGGCAAGAAGTCCCACCATATCTGTTCCTATTTAGCACTGTTCTAGAAGCTCAGGTCAACGTAATTAAACCAGAGAAAACCATCAAAAGTGAAAGAATTGGGGGGAAAACATCCCTTTGTGGGTGACATGACAGTACGTGATGTCTGGGATCAAAACACGTACTGGAAAATCCAAGAGTAACAATAAAACTAATTTAATCAAAACTTAGTAAATAAGGTCACACAATTAATAAATAGAAATCAATAGCCTTTGGGGCACCTAGGTGGCTCAGTCAGTTGAGCATATGACTGTCTCTTGATTTCAGCTCAGGTCATGATCCCAAGGTCATGATACAGAGTCTCCAGGAGGGCAATTCACTGAGCACTGAGTGTGGAATCTGCTTAGGAATCTCTCTCTCTCTCTCTCTCTCTCTCTCCCACAACTCATACTCTCTCTCTAAAACACACAAAAAAAGTAGAAAATAGAGGTAAACTTAAAAATAATTGTTTAATCCCATCTTGGGGAAAAATGCTGCATAATACACCAGAAAGAGTCAATAGGAGATGGGGGTATTTCAAAAGGACCATTCTCCTGAGGCCCTACCATGCATCAGAAATCTCATAGAGTATAAAGGTGGTGTCTCATATCACTCGGAGCAAAGAAGGACTTTTTCATAAGTGACATTGGAATACTGGAGAGCCATAGAGAAAATGATGAATTTAGATCCACTTCCCACACATCTTCAAGAATAAGCCCTAAATGAATTAGAGATCTAAATGTAAAAGTTAAATTGTATGAGATCTATGAAAAGAAAGAAAGGTAAATTCTTCTATAGCTTGACTGTAAGAAAATATTTTTTAACAATAGTAAAAAACCAGATGCCATCAATGAAAATATTGACATGTTTGCTTATATTACCCCCTCCACCCCCCAACCCCTCTTTCTGTGGCAGAAAGCATCATATATAAGGCCAAAAGACAAATGACCAACTGGGGGAAATACACCTAATATATAAAGAACTTTTATACGTGGAGAGAAAGGGATCAACACTCGACCAGAAAAATGGATACAAGTCATTCATGAATAGAAAATTGACAAAAAAGATATTAAAATGACATTTATATGGAAAAGATGTTCAGTTCTACTCAGACTCAGAAAAATGTAAATTAAAACCACTGAGATGCCATTTCTCCATCATCTATTCAGACAAAAGAGCTCAGCGGTTTACTCCATCTTGGCAACGCTGTCTGGAAACACGCATTGCTGGTGGGGAGGGGTACGGTATTCTCCCGTGGGGGGGATTCGTCACTAACACGACTGAGTACGCCATTTGTCCTTCAACCCAGAAACCTCACTTCTAGAAATTTTCCTGAAGATATAGCTCCGGTAATGCAAAAAATATTTTTACAAATGAAAAAAATAGAAAAAACTTTTCAGAGATTATTTTTTGTAGAGTTTTGAGATTTTCAATAATGCAAAAATATGTTTACAAATGCAAAAAGGGAAAAACTTCTCAGAGATTATTTTTTTGTAGAGTTTTGAGGTTTCGAACATGTTAATATTCTATCAAAAATAAAAAATAAAACAAACTAGATTGGAAAGCGACTGGAACTGAAAGCAAGCTGAAACACATGAATGCAACTGTATTTCAAATGAGTCACAAAACCACACTGAGCCAGAGAGAAGAGCTAGTCAGCTAATTTAGGAACAGAGCGGACCAACAAGCCTCAGTCTTGGGACTTGGGTGGTGCTAAGTGCCAGCAAATCCTCAGATCTTTATCCAGTAGTTTGTTTTTCACTGTGAATGTCTGAGTCAATTATGCAACTGTTTTAGATCTATTATAATATTGACAAATAAGTAAAATAGATTGATCGTGGAAACCAGGTGCTTACTGTGAAAGAATGTATATAGATACAGATAATAGATATAGTCATATAGATTATAAAGATACATATAAAATGCAGATATGTAGAGATAGTATATATAATATAATATTGTATATGTGTGTATCATATCATATTATATATAATACATATTATATATAATTAATATACATTAATATATTGGATATGTATTATATCCAAATGAATTTGGATTTGACTGGAATGAATTGGCTTGGAATTTGAAATATTGGTGTACAGTCATGATTCCTAAAATAAGAGGATGTAAATGTATGCATATGTTATACATGTGTATGTATATATGCATTGTACTATGTGTTTATATATCCCCCCGCCCCCAGTTCTGTCCAGAAAGATAGGCACCTTAAAACAATGAGCACACTTGAAATGCAAATCTTGGTTTCTGGTTCCATTCTCTCTCTTTTTTTTTTTTTTTAATTTTTAATGTTTTTATTTTTGATACAGAGAGAGACAAAGCATGAGAGGCGGAGGGGCAGAGAAGGAGGGAGACACAGAACTGGAAGCAGGCTCCAGGCCCTGAGCTAGCTGTCAGCACAGAGCCTGACGCGGGGCTTGAACCCACGAATATGAGATCTGACCTGAGCCGAAGCCGGAGGCTTAACCGACTGAGTCACCCAGGCGCCCCATCCATTCTCTTCTGAATGCAACCAAGGCTGGCTCTAGTGCTAGGTTCAAGGAAGGTGTGAGAGGAATCTGGAAGGTTTTGTTGCCTCAGAACATAAAGATTTACAAAGTGATGGATAAGGTCGCTGCGTGGCTCAGTCGGCTGAATGTTCGGCTTTAGCTCAGGTCATGATCTCACATGGGGCTCGAAGCTGACAGCTCAGAGCCTGGAGACTGTCTTCAGATTCTGTCTCCCTCTCTCTCTAATCCTCCTCTGCTCATGCTGTCTCTCTCTCTCTCTCAAAAATAAATAGGAAAAACTTTTTTTTAAATAAAAAAAGTGATGGATAACTTGTCAAAACGACACAATGTCCAGGGGTTCTCATTGATCTATGTCCACAATCTGAGGACCCCAGTATTTAAGGATAGTGTTGAATTATAAATATGGGAAAAATAAAAATCCATTGAGATAAGGTTAATAATAAATAAATGAGCCCAAGGATTTTTTTTCTAGGGCTTCCACAAGATGGAGACAAGGCCACCCATGAACCAAGTCCATCTGGGTGTCTGGCTGCTGAGGGGACCGGGGGGACACAGTTATATACTGGAAGTTTCCATGCTTTGAGCGTGCACCTGCTAGGAGGTACTGCTTTCGAAAATACTGGATTAAAAACACCTGAGAATTTCAATTGTGTAACAATACCCAAAGTGTGTCTGACACATTTCAGTTTACACAGTGGAGGTGCACATTCTGTCTTCTTGGTTTCCCCAACTGCACAAGTGAGATTTTTATCCTCTTCTTTCAGATGCGTGTCTGGAGGCAGCCAGCCGTCTCAGACGCAGTGAGCTGCAAGGAGTCTTCGAAGGCTCTGATTCAGACAAAATAGTGATAATAGAATGGGAGGCAGTGCAAATGTACTGTTCTCATATTTTGTCATAAGCTTTATCGTCTCTGGGATCACTTACCCGGTAGGATTTACTGATGAAAACGCTAACTTCTAAATGTGGCCTCTAGGGGCGCCTGGGTGGCTCAGTTGGTTAAGAAGCGTTTGACTTCAGCCCAGGTCATGATCCCACACTTGGTGGGTTCGATCCCTGCATCAGGCTGTGTGCTGACATCTCAGAGCCTGGAGCCTGCTTCGGATTCTGTCTCCCTCTCTCTCTGCCCCTCCCCTGCTTGCACTCTGTCTCTGTGTCTCCCACAAATTAATAAACATTAAAATCAATCAATCAATCAATCAATCAATCAATAAAATGTGGCCTCTGCCCCAAATTCACATTTGGCAAACATGAGGAATGAGGGAAAGTAACGTATTGTCTCCTTTCCAGCCATCCACCACCCTGCTCCCCCAGGAGACGCCCACCTCAGTGTGGGGGCGGGGTCTCGGATAGGCACGTGAGTATTGCTGCTTGTATGTAAAATTTTCTCTTCACTCCTAATCTGCATTTGGGGATGAGATTTAAAAGCTTTATTTTCTTCCTTTTTGTCAACAGGTGTGGAAGCACGCTCCCATCTGGACGTTGAGTTTCCTGCATTGTGTGATGGTCCTCTTAACCAAAGGCACCCAGCAGAATTATAAATTCACTAAGGGATGGAAATGACCTGATACCACGGAGTTAAGTCAATGGCCTGGGAGCAGAGAGTACAAGATAGAGTTGCTGAGCGCCTCTTTTCCGGACCAGCATGATCCCGAAGGGTTGAGAGCTTCTGAGAGAAGCATCCTTTTCACGCTCAGTGCAGAACTACAACGCTGCATGGCAGAAAATGGTAGAATTAAACGAGCTGTGTTTGAGAGAAGTGCTTTCCGGATAACTGTGAATTAATCAATAGATATCTTCCTAAATATCTTCTTCTTTTTTAAATGTTTATTCTTGAGAAAGAGACAGAGAGATAGAGAGAGTATGAGTGGGGGAGGGCAGAGAGAGAGGGAGACACGGAATCCAAAGTAAGCTTCAGGCTCTGAGTTGTCAGCACAGAGCCTGATGCGGGGTTTGAACTCACGAACAGGGAGATCATGACCTGAGCTGAAGTCGGACACTTAACTGACTGAGCCCCCCCAGGTGCCCCCTTAAATATCTTCTTTAATGGTTACGTCAACTCGGGAAATCCATATAACAGTGGATCTATCAGCAGAGCAGTTCCGCCAACTCCCTGTAGAATGTTGAGGAAGACTGTCAGTGTTTGAAACCAAAGACATGGTAACTTTGACATCCCTTCAGAAGAATAGAATGACCCGACTCTTTCCCTCTTGTGAAAATAGAAAGACCAAGAATCTTTTATTTTGCCCTCTGCCAACTACCTCGCAATGCACACGCTATCTCGCCATGCGTTGACGTTGACGTTTTAACTGGTGAGGTTGTGAAGCTGGCATATGGGTGTTCCTGGCACATGTTTAGGGAATATAGGCTTAAGGGCCAGCCCAGACATTGTCAGACCTAAGGTCAAATTCTTATCTTTGTTAGCTCCTTCTTCAGAACTTCTACTTCTAAACTTAACCTTACAGAGAGCTAAATGATTTTAATATTCAAATCCAAGTCGTGCATATAGAATAACATCTATGGCATTTTCCACACTTCATACCACACAATCACACCAGTACAAGTCTCTTACTTCCCCCAGAATACGCCGGTAGCTTAGTTATTGATAATTTTTGTCGTAAGGCTAATGAAGATTACCACACAGCCTTCTTGCCTTGGTGAATGTTTATACCATATGCATATACTATGTCCATTAACTTGGAAGCAAGGAGGAAAGTTCTTCAGAATAGAATGAAAAAGAAATTTGTAGAATGTATGAACTCTGCCAAGAAACACATCTTGTTTTGTGTTTCTTGTGGGAGGACTTTTTAAAGGGAAAGGAACTGAAATTCCCTGGTTTGTGCCCAAAGCTAATACTACCCTCACTCTTGTTGTCTGTGCTCGGTCCATTCCCACCCCCACTCCTGGGATATCCTAGAGCTTTGCCTCCTGTTATCAATGTTCTTTCTTGATTTTTTTTCTCCATCTGTTTTCAAGATTTCCTTTCATTCTAGCTTTCTTTATTTTTTTGAATAGCTTGGCGAATTTCTCTTTTTTTTGCTGTTTATCTTTCTGCCTTTGAATCTAGTCAGACACTGAGCTATTAATAATATTCATACTAGTCAGAATCAAGGTTAGCATATTCAAGGTGGGTTTCTTCCTCAGAACATTTTATATATACACACACACATGCACACACACATGTGATTTCTCTTAGCCTCTTTCAGATGATACTAGGCGTTAGGAGTGAAATGGCCAACAGGTTTCTTTGAAGAAGGGAGAACAGAATTGGATAGGAGACCTGAGATGTCATATCATGGAAATCTGGTCCTCAGGAGTTGACAGAACCAGGATCCATGAAGTGGAGTTAGAAAACGGGAAAGCATGAATTAGAGAAATAGAGAAAAATCACAAACTATTGTGATTGATGTAAATTTATAAGGACATTTGTTATTTTATGTTTCCCTAGCAGTTGGAGTAAACTCAGAGCCTCAGTGGAGTTTTAGATCATCAGGAAATCCATTCTCATCTGATCTGAAAGTGGCATTGTCAGGGCATAAGGCCACAGAGGGTCCGGAACTGAATCACTTGGCCATGGCCTCCAGGAGCCCAGGACAGGGTGACCCCATTGTGCATTGAGCTGGAGTTCATGGTGTGCCGTGACCAGATTTCAGTCACGTGTCCATCCATTCACCAAATAAGATAACTCAACAGCACTTCCCGATAGAAGGTTTGGAAAAGGTGACAGATTTTTATTATTTACAAGGAAGCAAAGAGAGTGTTTGATAATTTATTGGATACAGAGATGAGGAAGGAGGAGGGCTTTAGGATGGCTCTCTAGGCATCATTTAGAAGAATGAGTGGATGATGATCCCATTCATTGAATAGACAACAGCAGAGCAGAGAGAAGGAGTTCCATTTTGAGCTGGCCAAGTGTGAGATGCTGGTGAGATTTTTAGTGGAACATTCTAGAAGGTGCTTACATAGTCCAAACTGAAACTCTACACAGAAAAATAGCAATTGTGAGCAAACAAATAGTGGCTAAAGCCAAAAGAGTGCATACATCTCCAAAAGTGAGAAAAGATTCTGCGTCCCTCTCCAGAGAACAATGTGGTAAATGGACAGTGACGAAAGTCCTGTGGATAAAGGTGTGACCAGAAAAGTGGAGGAAAACCAGGAGAGCAGGGTGTTAGGAAGACCAGGGGAGGATAGGATTCTAAGAATCCAGGAATACTCAACAGTGCAAAATGTTTCAGAGGGGCCAAGGCCTTGATGCCTGGAAATGACCCATTTAAGAACTCAGGAGACACTGGTGAGCTCATCATGGCTGCTGCATGGATGGGGGAGTGGTGAGCAGGAGGGCAGAAGTCTGAGGATCTGGGTTCAGGGAGGCTGGAAGTTGATATACTTTAGTAACCCTGACCTGGTCCACACTGGTCTCGTACTGTTCTGGACAAGGGGGCCCTGCAGTGTCCCCTCCAATCCCATATTCACTTGCCAGAAGTTCACCAGGCTGCTCTGCAGAAAAGGGAGGGTCATCGCTCCCTCGCCACATTGAGTTCCTGCCAGGTGGATTTTAACTTCTTTTACAGATCTTCCATTTCCTTTATAAACATTCCGTTTCCACTTCATTTGCATGCTGTTCTATATCACTCTGTTCTACCTTGCTTTTGTTTTCTAGCCAAACTTAGCTTCACTGACCCAAACTACCACCTGGCCTGTGGCTGTCAATTACATCATTAAAAAGGAGGAAAAAAAAAATAAGACCTCTCAATGAATGCCACTCTGGAAGTCTAGGAACAATGGTGAATACCTTTGACTCATTCTTGACCCTTTTCCGTAGCCCTTTGGGTCAGCTGTGAGCTGGCCTTTCATTTGCGAGTGATAAGAAATGGCTTTGCAGCACTTAGCAACATGGGTTTCTCTAAAATTCAGCTGTTCACATATCTGCCAAGTGTCTCTGTTGATGTGATTGTAGGAAAGGGAAACCCAGAAGTTCAGGCGTCTATTTCCTACCAGCTTCTAAGCCTCAGCTCTGAGCTCCACGCTGGGCTCCATGGTTCTATCCTTTCAACTCTAGAAATCTCTTGTGGCAGGCTTCCTCCTGATTCTCCAGCACTTCCTGTTTCCCTCAACAGGAAGCACTGAAAGGAGTGTCCTCTGCCTCGGGGAGCTTCCACTGACCTCCAGAATAAGGAAATGCATTATGCATATCAGCTGGAAATTGAACAAAAGAAAATGAGCCCACCCAAATAATAATCATCTGGTCCGCATGTGCGCACGCGCGCACACACACACGCAGACACAAAGGGGACTTTGGGATTTCAGACGCACTCAGCTTTAGTGACAAAAACATAAAACCAGGGCCACTGACTCAAGTGGGTTTAATTTTCCAGAAGACAGTAGAATAGTCCAGTAAGAGAGTGCAGTGTAAGAAGCCAGGCTGTGTGTGAGTCATGCTTTCGCAACTGGCCGAGTGTCTTTAGGCAAGCGGCTTAAACTTTCTGCCTTACAGATGCCTCCTGTGTTAAATGGGGTAACATCTTAATGGTAGTGGAGGGGATTAAGTGAGATCATTCACACTGACAGTTCAGCGCTGTGGTTGACCCATGGAAAAATGCCAAGTGCTGATTGTTAATTACCCGACTTTTCCTAGAGGAAATAACGATGCTTTAAGACTATGAAACATTCATCTCGAGTATGTGAAAGGTCATGTTATTTGAGGCAACACTATAGAGAAAACCATAGGAATAGAGTCCATGTTGAACTATTGATCGACACAGTGCCCGGTACACTGGGGAAGTACAAAGGGTCTTATCAATAAACAGTTTGATTCAATGGAGCGTATTTTTAGCGCCTTCGTGTAGAGCAAGGTACCACTGATCCAACTGAGGTAAAGGTTTTCCCCTCTCTCCACTTATCCAAATATAAGAAACATCAGACTGTTTCTTTGCAACAGAATCCTTGGGACTTTTAAGTTGCATTTTGCTCTCATCTGGTTGCGCAGCCTTGTGTCAATGGAGTCTCAGAGCTCCTCAAATGAGTGAAAACTCCTCAAATGAGGCAATCTTCTTAGAATAGGGAGCGGTTGGTGTCCGTCTAGCATCTGTGACCGCAGCACAGAGCTGGGGGTGACCCAAGGGGACGGGCGTCACGTTGCTTCAGAGATGCAGCTGTGATCTCCTTGGTCTGCATGAAGCCGCGGTGGCCAGAGGACACTCCTCCAGGGGGCTCACACCAGTCACACGCTGTTATCTTCAGTCGCATTCACACCCTCGAAAACACCACAAGCAACGACAGCTGATGGAAATCAGGAACTCTGATGTCACTGTGGAGAGTGAAGGAAAACATATACATAAAGAATATAAATAACCAAGCACCGGCCCGTGTATTTTTGCCCCGGAAAGCCCTTCAGAGCTGGTTGAGGTTTAATGCTAAGTAATCATAGCAAATGGAAGTGGTGACAATTCCCTAGCCTTCTTGTTTTGCCTTCGCTCCTTCCCTCTCATTTCCCCCCTCCCAGTTTTAAAGCGCTGAATGATAGTCAGACACAACATGCAGACTTGGGGTTCACAGGGTGATCCGCCTGAGTCAGGACCCAAGGGCTTTCTAAGTGGTGCTCCCAGATGTTACAAAGTGCTCCATTCAAATGGACCCTGAATGTAAAAAGAAAGCAACCCGTGGGCCAAAGAACAGCATGAGAGAGTGATATTTCTCAGTATCACGCTGGGACTCCACAGGAAGGCAACATCACGCAGATGAAAGGAAGGCAGGAGAAGGATTTTTGGCCAGAGCAGGGGCAAAACAATTAAGAGAGCGGGAAGGCTGAGAACAGGTCGCCCTTGAGCAGCTGGGGCCCAGGGGCCAGCAGGCAGCGCGCCCGTCAGAAGTGCTGGGCCACCTGCTTCATCCTCCTTCTCCCCCCACTCCCCTCTCCTCAACTGCAGCCTAAGAAACATGCTGCGGGGGAGGGGCTCTTAGTGTCTTCCTTTATTCCCAGCCAGTCAAGTAGTTCTTACACCATCCAGCTCTACTTTAGGGAAGGATCATGAATTCCTACTAGGTTGCACTGTTACTTTAAAATACTTTGGGAGATGGGGCAAATGGGTGGCTCAGCAAGTTAAGGGTCAGACTTCATCTCAGGTCATGGTCTCATGGTTCATGGGTTCGGGCCCAGCAGTGGGCTCTTCGCTGTCGGCTCAGAGCCTGGAACCTGCTTTGAATTCTGTCTCCTGCTCTCTCAGCCTTTCCCCCACTTGCACTCTGTCTCTCTCAAAAATAAATAAATATTTAAAAAATTTCAATAAAATAATTTGGGAGAATTTCAAGTCATCAAGTTAGAAAATAAAAAGGAGGCAATTTGATTAACTGTCTTTCAAGGAATGTCAAGGTAAGAGGCACAAAAGGCATTATTTTTTGTGAATTGGAGACTCCCCTCATTCTCTCCCCTACTGGCTGGGCAGGCAGGCTGTGCGCATCTGTATCTTTCTAATAAACAAATGTTTCCATGTGTGCACTGATTTTATATGTTGATTCCTATGTGTATGTCTATCATTTACATATATGTAGATTCATAACCTGTAAGTTTGTTGGGCATATCTACGAAGTAAATCAGGTGAACTCTAACTAGAAAATGAGATAGCAAATAAACAAATCCTATGTTCGTCCGAATTCCTTCCATGTCATCGATACCCCTGTCCTGAAGACCACCACCCTCTCCCACTGGCCACTGTGATCACCTTCCAACACCTCTTCCTCCTCATAGCTGATTCCCTCATGGAGGTATGGTAGTCTTTTATCCTTTTTTAATTTTTTAACATTTATTTATTTATTTTTGAGAGACGGAAAGAGACAGAGTGCAAGCAGGGGAGGGGCAGAGATAGAGGGAGACACAGAATCCTAAGCAGGCTCCAGGCTCTGAGCTGTCTGCACAAGCCCAATGCGGGGCTTGAACTCATGAACTGTGAGATAATGACCTGAGCCGAAGTCAGATGTTTAACTGACTGAGCCACGCAGGGGCCCCATACAGTAGTCTTTTAGAAAATAAGAAATCATGCTATCTCCTTGCTGAAACCCTCTCATGAGAAGAAATCTATGTGTTAAAAGAGATATAAGTGAAATATCAACCAGTTGCATGATGATGAACTTTATTTGAGTCCTGATCCAAACACACTAAAATAAAAACTAGGCACACATACAATTTTAAAACATGACACCATATTTGATAATATTTATTTGATGTTCTTTGAAATTCAGCTGTGATACATGCTAAATCATTTACGGAGAAATGCAGTGATCTCTGGAATTTGCGTTAACATCTGGTCAGAACGGAGAGGCCTGAATGGGCCTTGGATAAAAGGAGGATGGCCTGACTTGTTCAGTGTGGAAGCTGGCTGACGCACATGTGAGATTCATGGACTTCTCTATTCTTTGGGCTTAAAGTCATCATTATATTCTTAAAACAGAAAACTAGATAAATAAAGCCCTTCATGATTTACCATGAACTCTGAGTAAAATCCAAGGCCCCAGGGTGCTTGACCCGATTTGACCCATCAACTTCTCCTTCCTTGTATTCAGGCAGTGCCTGGGTCACAGGGCCCGCCATGTTGGTTTGTTGGGGTCCCTTCAACTCATTCAGATCTTTCTTGTTCCAGGGCCTTTGCACCTGTTCTTCTATCAGCCTGGGATATGAATTCTCCGGTTCTTAACATGGCCAATCCTTTCTATCCCTCAGGACTCCAGTCAAAGGCCACTTTGCTGTCCCTGGCCAGCCATGAGCATGCTATCTTACAATCTGTCTCTCATTGCCCTGTTTCATCTCCTTCCCATATGTTACTCTCACCTGTTTTCTTGTTCATTAAGGTTTTCCTTCACCAGAATTGTGTTCCTCCAAATACAGGCTCTTCTCTGCCTTGTTCACTCTGCTGCCGCATCCTCGAATAGAGGCTAGTGCATGGAAGGCAGTCAACAAATATTTGCCGAAGGAATAAATTACAGTACAGAGCAAAATTTATTCCTGTGCATGGAATAAATTTTTCTCTCTTTTCAAAATTAGATTGCTAGGGACAGAGAGAAGTGTCAATTATTTTCTTATTCTCTCCTTCTCATTCATTGAAAACAATTACAGACAAATTATTAATAGACGAGAGAAGACAAAGTGGGCACACTCGCCCTGTAGGGACAGGCTCCTGGTAGTGGTAGTACTATTGAAAGGAGAGAAGGAGAGAATCATTCTTACAACAACAAAAAGTCTCCATTACTGCAGTTTCTGTGGGTTCTGTTGGGCGCTAGGACAAGACTCTCATGCCCTGCTGGGTGCCCACACTGTCCGTGCCCAACCTGCCCTCGCTGCCTTTCCCCCTTTTCTTCCTTCTTGAGTCTCCAAGAAGCTGGTGTAACCAACTTTCAAAAGTTCTCATCCAGTTGCCAGTAAAATACTAACTTGCCAGGGACTGTACCTTGAATAACGAAAATAGACTCTCTCCTTCCAAAGTCAAAGTCTTTCACTGCTTTTCCCTTGTTCTCCAGCCTCTACAAGCCTCCACTCCAGCCCCTTCCCACCCCTCCTCCACCCCATATTCCCTCTTTGTATAAATACAGGGTCATATCAGAGGAAGTTTACTTGATGTTCTACCAAATACCATTAAAAAACTAAAACATATGTGACCACAATGTAATATCTTGTCAGTCAAAAGCACAGGGCACATTTTGCCCGAGGGGACGCTGCCATGGAAGCCAGGGGGTTAAATTCATTTTTAATTTGCCCACAGATGGATGCACCCAGTTTTTCCTTTATCTGAGAAGCGGACATCCATAGTACTGCAATAACAAATATTCAGGAAGCTGCATTCACTGTGAAATTTAACAAAGGGAATTAGCCACAGTATGTGAACAGTAACTTTAAATAGCAGAAGCAACAAAGAGAGCTGTGCCTGATAAAGGAAACTGGTAATTACAATATTAGTGCCCTTTCCACATTAAGTTTCTAAACTACATTAAAAGGTTGCTTACGATTCTGCCCTTCCCTTCTCTCATCAAATAGAGCAAAATAAAATATAATAGAGAGAGGCAAATTGCTGTTCTGGATCATGTTTTACGAAACGGCACACAATTAATGTCAAATATGTTTCCACATAGAATACAAGTCCTGACTATAAAAATTAATTTTAAAATATTTAAAAAAAACTCAAAATATTCTTATAGAGACCGTGTTACCCTACCATCCTCAAGGGAAGAAGAGTAACAAACGTCATCTTTCTGAGCCTTTGTCAGGTAGCAGGGGCTGCAGGTTTTCTCTTTAATATGTAATCTAAACTTTCTTAACTTTTATAAAAATAAAAGGTTCTGTGTCTAATTTATGCTCACCTCCGGGATGGTGCGCACACACAGCTTACGTGATAGAAGGCCTGTGTAAAAGCCTGTATTATCCTGAGTTCTCTTTATTATCATTTTAGTTCAGCCATATTTTTCTTTTTACACTTTAGAAGGCATTGATCTGAAGCAAGCCCTCGCTGGGAAACGGTCCCGCAGGAAGGCTGCGGCAGGGGACGCTCCCCGGTGGCAGGGCCTCTGCCCTCCCGGGACCCGTAACCAGGAGCCCGAGGCCAGTGTCCAGCTGACAAGGAGCAGGAGGAGGACCCCAAGAATGCCTTTCAAGTGACGGCTTTCAGAACAAGATGCACGGAGTCTGTTCTCAGCTCATTATTCTCCCCTCTGCTCACCTAATGAAATGTTTTCATTTCTGAGCTCGCCATTTTCAGCAGGCCAAGAACAGTCCTGTGAATATCCCAAGAAGGATGACCAGGATAATAAGTGGAATGAAAATCAATAAGCTGGGGGTGCTTAGAAAATTAATCACTTAAGGGAGCCTCAGTGGCTCTTCAATCTTTTGACGGCCTGTCAGGTAGAAGATGAAGTAGACCTATTCTCTAGGATTCTAGAAGGGTAGAACAAAGATCACCGGATGGAAATTGCATGACGAGACACCGTAACTCAATATAACTATGTTTTTTTTTTCTTTTTACAATTAGTTCTATCCAAAAAATTAAATAGATTTTTGGGCAAAGTAGGCTGCTCTTGGTCTCTGGCTGGGCTGCAAGGGCATCGACTGATGGCATCGTCAGGGATGCTGCTGAAAGGGTCCCTGCACGGGGCACCCCAGCTCTAGATGGCTGTGGGCCACTGCCTGAGACCCATCCACAAAAAGTCACCCTTTCTGTCCATGGTAAAGACTAATCTCAAGGAAATACAGCCCAGCTAGGCACTACATTACATTTTTCAGCCTATTTTGCATACAGCTGGGGTCTTGTGGTCTGACCACTGGAACATGAGCAGGATGATGGCGGCCACTTCTACACGATAGCAGTTAGGAAGCTGGGAACTCTCTGCCGCCCTTTCTTCCCCCGTCTCCTGTTTGGGTACTGAAGACTGTGGCTCTGCTGAAAGACACAACCACAGCGGGAAGGGAGCCTGGGAGCATGAAGTCTGCCCAGAGATCAAGGTCACACATGGACCCATACTGGACCCGTGTTACTGCAGTGTAATTTGTGGATGTGTTTCTTACAGCAGCTAAGATGCCCACTCAGTTCTTCACCAGATGCATTGATTCTGAGAACATCTGGATTATTTCTGGAATGCCTGGATTATATAGATATTCTAGAAATTTCTTTTCTCAGACCATAATTTCCCCTACGACGAGTGGTTATGAATCTCTTGTTTCACCTCCAGTTAAGCTCCCCTGTGCTGCCTGGGCTGTCTTAGCTGTGCTACCTCAGTTAGGTAGAAGGTGTAATTCAGCGGGCACACAGTCCATTTTTCACTCGTGCTCCACCCTGCCATTTTCAGAGGCGCGTAGAGTTCTTGAGCGGTGCTGGGACAGTCAATCTCAAATTATTTCTGCTGGTGGGAGTCTGAGGTCACGGTTAAAGCAAGGGACTCTGCTTAGTAGTAAGATGGGTGCTCTACTGGACCAGAGCAAGCTACATGAACTGGGAGCCAGAATCCAGGACTTCTCGAACAAAGGCTCAGAATATTTGCTGCCTTGGTCTTGGCAAAGCACTCAGAGGCACGGTCTGCGAAACTGGATTTCTTCTGTGCACACATCATTCTTTTCCTTCCCCTTTAAAAGGCTATTTAATTTCCATATAACTGTGAAGGCTGGAAGCATGCTTGGGACCAAAATAGCACTGATTGTGAAAGAGCGTAACCTTGGTTAAACATTTGCCTCGTTTTACCGTGCTCTGTGGCCATTAAGTATTAATGTATTGAAGCTGTTTGGGTTGAAAATATGGGTCATCTTTTGGAGAGCAGGGCCCTGAGGCAACAAGAGGTTAATCCTTTGTCAGCAGCCATGTCAATGCACGGCAAATCCAGGTTCAGAAGCCGACGTGTTTATTTCCCTTGGCTGCACTCGGTTGGACACTGAGAATGTTATTACTGAAAGATCAAACCTTCATCTCAAGCCAAATTCCTGCAGAGGGAGGGGAGGGGATGGACAGCCGGCTTGTTTTTCTGTTGTGTGCCGGGGCTAATCCATACATACGCACAGACCGTACTTAGAAAATGTCTGTGGAACCGTTGTACTGAGAACAGCACACGCACGTACAGTGCTGTGAAGATGCTGACAATACCCAGGATTCCCCCCCTAAGTATTACCAGGGGCTGTAGGTCTCTTTGGTCTCCTAAATCGGTTAGGGAAGGAACCTGCCTGCTCCAGAAACTGATGCTGTCTGTCAAGGACACGAAGAATTGGTATCTTTCTCTTGGGGGCCGGGGTGGGGGGGGGTTCTGTCACATTGGCAGGCGGAAGGAGAACTCGTTAGGGGCCCTAATGGGTCAATACTGTCAATATGGTTTGAAGTTTACATTCAGCTTTCCTTTGACTAAAGAGATGAGCATAAGGTATAATTAAAGCTTAGGAAATGGTGTTAGCACTTTACTCGCAGAAAGTGTGAGTGGAGGCGGGTGGCCCAAGGGGCTGAACCACATGGCCTTTCTGTGCACCTTCCTGGGCCGGTGAGCCTTGGGTAGGAGGCGCTGCTAATTCTGAGTGCACTCAACTCCCGACTGAGGTCAGTGCTGGGAAGCTCAGTGTCAGAGAAGCCCAGAGATTCAGAGTCCCCAGCCCTGAGGACCCAGTGGTGGCAAATTATTGAGGCCAAAGGCACTCACCGCTCTGTGGGCCCCGCTTTGGTCTGTCACTTAGAAACACACATCCACGTCCTTTGAGAGGGACTCTCGTGGGCCAGGCAGCCGTGCCCCTCCATGGCACTGGGCCTCTGTGGCCCTGTGCCCAAGCCGCCTGCTGGAGGAGGAGCCCAGATCCCGGAGGCACACCCCCCCCTTACCCCACCTGAGTATGACACAGAGTTGGCTAGGCTGCATGTGAACGTGTGAACGGGTGACGACAGCTGCCAGGCAGCTCATAATTTCTTGTCCCAGGTCTGGTGACCCGGAGAACGCGTGGACACGCATGGCCTCGGCGCCCCCTAGTGGCCGGTGCGACCCCATTCAGAGCTGCACGCCCACCTCAGCCAAGCGTGGGCAGGATATCAGACCCAACTCTGTCCCCCAGAGTCTTGTCACATCCTGGGATCTGGTGCCCTTCATGCCCAACAGCACAGGCCCCAGCGGGCTCCTGGCAGCCCAGGTGCTTCGGAGAAAGTACCTTCTACTACTGCCTCTAAGCTACATCTCCTGCCGGCAAACCTACGGTGGTCTCTCACTTTCCAGAGCACAGCTGGGATTTCTTGGCCCGATGGGAGGCTGGGAAGGAATACCTTGTGCACCAGGTTGGACGCCAGCACCTGGGCCCAGATATCCTTGACGTCTTGATTGGAATCTTAGATGGATGTTGTGAAAACTCTTCCAACAAACGTTAACCCGCACCGCCCTCCAACAACCATAAGAAACACAACTAGAACCAGCAAAACCAACCAAAACACCAGCGCCAACCACCCCAGAACTGAACAAGGACTCTCAGGGGTCCTGAGCTACCTTCCTGCTGCTGACAAGTAAGAATGACTCCTTGGGGTGCCTGGGGGAGGGTTCCTTCGGCTGAACGTACAACTCTTGATACTGGCTCAGTTTGTGTTCTCATGGTTTGTAGGTTTGAGCCCCATGTCAGGCTCTGTGTGGACAGTTGCAGAGCCTGTCACTGGGATTCTCTCTCTCCCTCTCTCTTCTGCCCCTTCCTGGTCCTCTTTCTCTTTCTGTCTCTCCAATAGATAAATAAATAAATATATTTTTAAAAAATGAGTGACTGGACTGTCCCACTGTGTCTCTAACTGCATAGGGAGCCCCCCCCCCCCCAAGAGACCCGATTAGGATAGACTGAGATGATGCTTGGAGACCAATGAGAACTGCGTCCGCCACTCTGAATCCCAGCTGCTCGCATCGGGAGAGCACCCGAGTCACACACTTCTGTGAGCTTTGGCCCGGGAGTGTTCCTGCTTCAGGATTCTGCCGAAGTCAGACTAATTTCATTTTAGATTTTAAGAAAAAGGGAGCGCCTCCGCCTCGACCTTCCCTGAGCGGCGCCTGCATGCGCTATGTATTTATGGCTCATGCGGCCATTGGAAATAAGAAGCTTCGGAGAGCTGGATGCCTTCTGAGTGGAGTCATGGGACATTCCTGATCTGTAGGCGGCTGGTTAAATTCTGACCCGAGTTATCTTGGGGTGGCTTTTAAGTGGCCTGCGTGAGATGCCCTTCAGGCTCAAGCCCAGTCCCTCCAGGACAGGTGTCCGCTGAGAACGCTGGCACCAGTGTAGGAAAACTCCGGTGGAGAGACCAGGCCTCAGATCAGTCAGTCCAAGGGCCCTAAAGATGTCCAGCCCCAGAAGGGCCGCGCACAGTGGGCTGGCTCAGACAGAAAGGCAAGGAAATCAGCATTGTGTTGTTAAGCAGAACAACCAGACATCGATGGCTCTAGAGCTTGGCTTCTCTCGGCCAATTCATAACATTAAATACAGTGGCCGGGACTGGGGGTCAGTGCTTTCAATAGAAGCTGTGCTGCGCGGACATACTGCATCCATCTCAGGGAGCCTCTGGAATCCAAGGTCTTCGGGTGACAGGGTCGAAGCGTTTCGGCTTCCCCAAGAGCTCAGGCCACCGGTGCTGAGCCTCCTCCCTTCCCCTGGCCCGACCTCTCTCTTGCTCCCGCCTCCTTTGTCTCTGCATGCTGAGATGACATATTTTTCTCAGGACATAAATAAACTCACTTGCCTTTCTCAAGGTGACTAATTGTAAAGAGCCCTGGGTCAGGGAGGAAATGGTTACTAAATTTATCTGCAGGGGAAATGCATCGTGTCTCTTCGGTAGGAGATGGAATGTCCCGGTTTCCTGGAGGAGGTCCTCATGATCATCCTTCACTTTCTTTAAAATAAAGAAACCCCCTGAAAGGAGTGAGGTATTCCCCACTGACTTCTTACTTTTCCATACCCCTATCTCTGGCGACCGCAGGGACTCAAAAATGTCTAAACTAAAGCTAATTTTTTGGGGGCGGATGGGGGGGTCCTGATGAACTCCAGAGTTTAGCGGATACCATTGGGACGTGACCAAAGAAAGACCTCGACAAAGTCTTCTCAGAGGGACCTCCGTCCTCCACCATAGCAGACCGAGATGAACTTGGCCTTGCCTCCTCTCCCCTTGCCCCGGCCATCAGAGTGCTCACGGGCTGCACGGAGACGGGCTCGGGAACACTTCCTCTCTCTCTTCCCCTCTTGGGGGTTGCTGTTACCCTGGTTGACACAGGGTTTGGGTAGGGCGGAGAGCGGGTTCCGGATAATTGTGGCGGTTCTCAGGGACTTCAGTCTCCCAATACGGCCCGTGCAGCTGAGACACCTTATGAAAATAGCATTAAAATGTGTAATGTGCCATAAATAAGCCGCGAGAGACAGCCGGGAAGCTGTGCTAATCACCGCTTTGATGTAGTAGGAATTACTGTATTTTTAGGGGCCTCGTGTTTCTGACTGCTTGTTTTGACTCCGCAGCCACTGCCTTCCCGGAGGCTCCGGACCGGTTTCCGCCCCTTCTCCCCTCCGCGCCCGCCACCTGTTGTCCCTTGACTCACAGGAAAACCATGTCTCCGCCCTTCCCCTCCCTCCCGGCTCTTTCCTGGCGGGGCTCCCTGCAAACCTGGCCTCTCCCCTCCCCCAGGGGTGGCGGAGGGCAAGGGCGGCCTGGCTCGGCTTGGGGCCAGGCTCTCCCAAGGCTCCTGTGTCATCTGTCCACCGGTCCCCGCACTGGGCGGCGCATCCTATTTTTAATCTGGGGCAACCGGGGGCCTCCGAGGTGGCCAGGTCAGGAAGGGGGGTGACTGTGCACCTGGGAGCTTGCAGGGAAGAACGCCCCAGCCGACAGGGGGCGCGGCGTGCAGGAGGTCCCCGCTCTCAGGCTGGGGACCGGCAGGCGCGGCTCGCGTGTGCATCGACGAGGCCCTGGGTTTGAGAAGAGCTCAAGGCACGTCCTTGATCTCGCGATGGCACGGATGACACAGGACCCAGGGAGACAGCGGCGGCGTCTCCGCTTTGTCACCACCCGGGTGGCGCCCTTCGGAAGGGACGTGACTTCTCGCAGCCGGGGTTCGAGTCCCGCGAAGGATCCCGGCACCTTCCCTGGGCCCGGGGGCGCCCTCTGGTGGCGGGAGAGTGGGGCACAGACTTTTCTCTTCCTCATTCTCTCTCCCTCTCCCTCTTTTCTTCCTTCTTTCCCTCTTCTCTCTCTCCAACGCTCTTTCTCCCTCTCTCTCTCCTTCTCTCTCCCTCTTTTCTACTTTCTCTCCCTCTCCCTCTTTCTCCAGCTCTCTTTCTCCCTCTGTCTCTCCCTCTCTCCTTCTCCATCTTTCTCCTCCTCCTCCTCCTCCTCCTCCGCCTCCTTCTTCTTCCTACAACACTACTAAGCATATTCTCGGCTTGTGTGCTTTCCTGTAATCCTCAGAATGAAGATTATTCGTGGCTGTTTGAAGAAGTGTAGGTGGGACTTTTACCATCATCTCCCTGTGTTCAAGCCCCAGGCCGGCAGGGCTAATGCCCTCAAACTCGCACATTGGAAACCTCCCTCCCTTCCTCCCTACCTTCCTTCCTTCCTTCCCTGTGTATTTTTGAGAGTGAGCAAGCAGGAACACAAGCAGGGGAGGGACAGACTCGGAGGGAGAAGGAGGGTCTGAAACAGGCTCTGCAGGGACAGCATGGAGCCCGACGCGGGGCTCGATCTCACAAATCACAAGATCGTGACCGGAGCCGGAGTCAGACGCTTAACCCACGCAGCCCCCCGGGAGCCCCTGGAAACATCTTTTATTAAAGATTTCCTCGCCTTCAGGATCCCAGCGCCTCATCCTTATTTATTCCTGTGGCTTGAAATTAACTGAAATCTCTTAAAAGTAGTATTCTCTCCCGACTTTGTTCGGATGGTGTTAGGCGCTCCGTTTCCCTCCGTCCAGAGGCCGAGCCCTCCGCAGCGTCAGTGCCCGCGTGTGTGTGCACTTCCGGCTCCACTTTGCTAACTTTGGGGCGCAGCGGCTGCGCCTCCAGGGACGGGCCGGTGGGCCAGCGTCCCCCTGCCTCCCCGGACTGGCCTCTGTGGCCCCCACCATGGAGGGGCCTCTCTGCCTTCACCACGGCACACCCTTCCTTTTCTGGAGGTGCTCTCCATTCTTGCCATCTGGTGTCGTGTGTTTTCTTGCAAACGACTCCGAACCACCTCCCCGAGGGCGAGGGCCAAGCTTTTACCCTCCCCCACGCTCTCCGCCTTGGTGAACAATGTCGTCAAAACAGCACAGGCTGTTTACCAACTTTGTCTTGTGCCTCAGTTTACCTGATCCCCACCATGACGTTGCAGGTCTCTGTTACTACTTTTATTCCCACCAAACCTCTGAAGCTAAGTGTAGCGAACCTGACCTTGGCCCCTGGCTACACGAGGAGGGCGGGGCCAGGGCTGGCATCCAGGCTGCGAGGTCCCGCTCTCCCGGAGCTCACGTCTTAGAGGGGAAAGGTCAGTAAGCAGATTAAAGAAAAGGATCACTTGATAATGGCTAGTGCCCTGTGGCAAATCAGATGGGACGGTGTGAGACAGAGGAGCCGAAGAGTCAGGGACGGGCAGACAGCATACTCGGCAGGACCTGTTAAAAAAAACAAAAAACAGAACAGAACAAAACACCCACCCTGGAGGGGCCCCAGGCTGCCCGGAGCAGGGGGCTGCTCTGGCTAACGGTGCTCGGGGAAGACTTCTTGAGGAAGGAGTGACAGTGGGATTGGAGTCTGATGAGTGCTGAATTCTAGCACGATCCTGGCGGATAAGTGGTGTGGCTTATCACGGACACAGCAGGTGGGGACAGCCTGGGGACAGAGGCCGGAGCGAGGCCAAAGGGCCAAAGTACCATCGAAGCATATCAGATGGTGTAGACGCCCTTCAGAGGTTCACGATCGGAGCTTGAGTGGATTTTATTCTCTGGCAACGGAAGGTCTGAAGAAGAGGCATGTTGTCACCGAGTTTGTGCTCGGAGAAACTCACTCTGGTGTCCAGGCAGGAAGAAGAGACATCAGTGGGCAGACTCTTCCAGTTCTCCGGGGGGAAAAAAGATCCAGACTCAATGGACGTAACCAAGAGTCGTAGTGTAGACGGCCAAAGAAATGTTTGGAATAGGGGATCCTCTTTGTTCTATTGATTCAAACATAGATTGTGTCCACTGGGTGTCGTGGACTCTTAGCATCTGCACTGTTTATCACCCGAAGGTTGCATATCTACGGCGGACGTGAAATACGACGTCACAGAGTTAAGTTTATTTAAAATCCGAAAAGTACCTACAGTATTTCTTTATCATGAGAACTCTGCTCAGGTGTGGCCTCTCCGCTCCCCCAGGTCTGATGCCTCGTGCGCTTTAGTGCAGATTTGACCCCGCCCTGCCTGTCCTTGCGAGCTCCGAGCTCGGATCCGCAATGGTGGATGGGCTGTGGTCCGCCCACATTTTCATGACTGCTCCTCCCCCTCCCCTCGGGTGACCTGCTTTGCGGTTCTTTGGCCCAGGAAGGCCTTCACCAGGACGTTCTGCACCTCCGTCACGGAGTCTGTCTCCTGCAATCAGAACTACCGCTGCCTGCTTTTCCTCCAGGGTGTCAGGGTCTTCGGGCTCTTCCAGGGGCGGCAGTGAGAGCCCCAGGGTGCCAAGGTCTGCAGGCTCTTCCAGGGGCGGCAGTGAGAGCCCCAGGGTGCAGGGTCTGTGTGTGTGTTCCGGAGTCTCCACAGCCTGCCCTCCATCCCCGGGGACCTCCACATGCTTTGCGGGACACAGGGAACAAAAGAGCAGCAGTAGGTGGCAGGCAGGGGTGTGCATCCTGACCCTTGGCCCAGGATCAGGCAGGTCCAGCTTCCATAGCTGGCTGCCACCTCTCTAAGCCTCAGGCTTGCCCTTTGTGACAGGGGGTAAATGTGCTTCCTGTGTTGTGTTGGGCCTTCCTCCCCACAGCTCTGGAGGTTGGGAGGTCCGGGGCGGGCAGAGCTGGTCTCCTCCGAGTCCCCTCTCCTTGGCTCCTCCCCGGAGTCTGCTCCCAGGTGGTCTTGACTGCCGCTCCTCATGAGAACACCAGCCAGACAGGATTAGGACCCTCCTCCCAGATCTCGTTTAACCCTATTCACTTCTTTATTTTAATTTTTCAATTTTTCAATTTATTTATTTTGAGAGAGAGAGAGAGAGTGAGCAAGGGAGGGACAGAGAGAGGAAGAGACGATCCCAAGCAGGCTCTGCCCTGTCAGACCGGAGCCCGATGTGGGGCTCAAACTCACAGACTGTGAGATCATGGACTGAGCCGCCCAGGCGCCCCAAGCCCTAATCACTTTGTCTTCATTGGGGGTGGGGACTTCCATGGGACTCTGAGGGGACACGACTCAGCTCACGGCTCCCCTCGCAGAATTACGGCACGTGTCGGTGGCCGCTCACACGAAGGTCTCTGTGCCCTCTGTGTGGCAGGCAGTTTCTCTGTGACACTTGAGGGAAGTGTGAGCCACAGAGGAAGGGCACAGAGGGGCTCTGCACCTGCTCCTGTCAGAAGGGAGGCTGACAGAGCTTCGGCAACCAGCACCGGCCGGACCGCTGTTTCCATGGCCCTCAGTCCCAAGCTGGAGCTGTTGTGCTGGCCATTTCGTGGGCACGTGTCTTGTCCCCTCAGAGGACGCACGCTCGCTGGCTGGGGACAGCGGAGTTACCCGGAGGGCACCTTTACTAGTTACAAGTTGAACGAGATGAGGTGGAATTCACTGGTGGGATGTGTTCGTGACTCCCCTCTGCGCCAGCAGCATGCGGGCTGGGGACGGGAGGGGGAAGGCGGAGAGCGCGAACCCCTGATCGCTTCGTCCCGCCTCCTTCATGTAGTTTCTGGAACGAGCTGAATCCCTCAGGTCCGGTCTCTGCGCAGAGTGGCCCCTGCTCTCGCCAAGTGACACAACTTCTCTGAACCACCGTGTTCCTCTCTTTGCTTTGTTCTTGTTGTTGTTGTTTTATTTTTTTTGTTTGTTTGTTTTTAAGTAGGCTTCATAGTCAGCATGTAGCCCAATGCTGGGCTTCAACTCACAACCCTGAGATCAAGACCTGACCTGAGATCAAGAGATGCCTAATCCACTAAGCTCCTCAGGGGCCCCGTGTTCTCCTCTTTGACCTTGAACTCCTCCTGCTTCTTCCGCATGGGTGTTGGTAGTTTCAGAGACCGGTGCTCTGGTTACCTGAGACAATACAGGGCAGTTCGGGGTGTGAACGGTCCTCTGGGGTGCCCCCCACACCTTCTTGCCCACATCATGGGCCTCTCATGAGCGCCTACTTTACTGCCTGGTCTTGAGTTTGGTGTCCACCACCACTTAGTACATGTTTGTGTTGTAAAGGCGTCTTGAGACTTGGGTCTATTATTATTCTGTCTTTAGATTCAAATTTACTCTATCTAAAGAGAATTTGAAATTGGTGGCCTTCTTTAGAAATGGAGAGATACTTTAGTCGAAGAAGGCTATCGAGCCCCAACGTGCCAGGTGTTGGAGAATCCAAAACGAAACAAAGCCAGAAATCCATGCCTTCATGAAGCTTAGATGGAAGATGGGGCGGGGGGCGGGGGAGGTGTGGGAAGAAACAGTGAGCAAACAAAACCCTGAATGGTGGTGAGTGCTAGGCAGAGGGATGAGGTGGCGGGATTGGTGGCTGGTCCCTGGGGGCCTCCCCGAGGTGACTCCTGAGCAGACACAGAAGATAGTGGAAGGAGTGAGCTTCCGGAGGAGAGACTCCCAGGCAGCCAGAACAGGAGCACAAGAGGCCAGAGGTGGGAAGAAGCACAAGACGTCCCCCAGGTGGCCTGTGGCTGCGGCTCCAGGGACAGGCCTTGCAGGTGGAAAGGAGGCCCGGAGGCTCTGGTAGCCACCTTGAGTGAGCACAGAAGGGTTGAGGGAGAGTCTGTTGGACCCAACTGTGCTTCAACTGGGAGAGCTGAGTTCTGTGTCAGAGACCAGGTCAGCGCCAAGCTCTCTCCCTGCCGAGGACCTGGTGCACCTGCCAGGCCAGGGCTCCTCCTGCAGAGCATCTCCCTGCTGTGATGGGAAGTCGGGCATCTACCGCACTCCGCAGGGGTGGGCTCGCCACAGCTGTCTTCCCGCCGACCCCCTGCAACATCAATCTCCATGACGCGTGCCAGGTCTGGGCGTCCGGAGGGGACCCCCACGTGGGAATTCCTTCTGCTTCTGGATGGGACCACACTTGTTCGTCTCCGTTATGAGGTCTTCAAGGTGAAGCCTACTTCTTTTATCTGCAAGTCCACAAGTTTGCAGGCTGCAGGACAAATTATTCTCTGAGCTTTTTCCCGCTAAGCTTTTAATGCCATTTTTATTTATTCGTATTGTGCCTGACCAGTAAAGCTCCCATCTTTCAGGGTTTCCCCTGCCCCCTCCCGTTTTTTTTAACTGTCATTAGGTACTAAATATCTCTTTGGAATGAGGAAAGCTGAGTTTAGAATGGGTTAGTAGGGCAAAGGGTAAGAGAAGTGTGAAATCCTCCAGTTCCAAAACAATTTTGTCTGTCTCTCCGATGCTGGAAAACACGGACCGTGCCCCCCAGATGCGGAGGCAAGAGCAGGGGCCTCCTGACTCTTTTCCGTAGGTCTGTCCTCCACTTCCCTCTATTCTCTTTTCTCAAATCCAGACCCATTTTTTTTTCAAATGTGAAAAGCACAGAGGAACATTTCCCTCTGGAAGTTTCCCAAGAGGGTGATGGTCCCCCATCCAGGACATGCAGGGGTTTTAACAAATGTTACCACAGCTGGATGTCTTGCTGTTCCGTTTCTCTGCCCTGCCTGGGCTGTCACTCCATGTTACTCTGCTCCCAAACCCAACCCGCCCCCCAAGATGAGGACGCCTTTGACTCTCTTTCTGATCTGCTAAAGGTCCCTGTCTCCTGTCCTGCATGTAGGGAGCCCTCAGGGGATGTTTGTGGATTGTATTTGAACCTTCCTCCAAATCCAGGTCCCTGAAAATCAGCGCTCAGCACCCACGAGCCCAGAATCTCACCGCCTTCCCGCCCATTGTCTACTGCAGCACTTTACGTGTGGCGGGTAATCTTTTAAATAAAATTTGTGTGATCGTAACCATCTCTGCCCAGAGTTACACCGCCACCCTCCACTTGAGATGTCTGAGGACTTACGTGAGGGTCTCTAATTACCGGGAAGTGCTCAAGTGGCCATGAGCTCAATTTTCCTGTTCACCTTCATTTTTAAATTTGAAGGGCCTTTTGAGTCTTTGTATTTTGTGGACTCTCACTTTGGGGCTTGTTGAGATAACGTGATGGGGTGACCCACGGCTGATCCAGGTGTGGTATTTTCTTAAAAACCCTCATTATTGATGACTGTAAGGTCACAATGGGCTGGGTGTCTGCAAAAGATGAATTGTTAAGCAGGATTTGGGGAAAGCGTCACACCATGGGGATGGATACAATTTAGAAAAAGGAGAGTCAGTGACAAGCTGTTTTGTGCTTGGCTGACAGTTGAAAGGAGGGTTTAAAATCATGGAGAGTCCCCAAGGCGCCCGTTAATAGCCTATTTCGTGTCTTTGATTCTCGCAAAGTAAAGATATTATGCTGCAGAGTCTCCTAAAATTAAGGAGACATGGGTGAAACGTATCGCATTTGATTTACACACGCTGTCGTTTCTTCGTGAAGTCTGGTTAAGCCCGGAGCTTTTCTGTTGTTTTACTGTGTGTTGGTGTCTGGAGAGATGTTTGCCTACATTTCAGCTTGTGAGAATGTGTCTGTTGTTTGCTTCTGTTTTCCTCCTAAACCAGAAAACAAACCAAATATCCTTGGTTTTCTATCTCAAAAATTCTTGGTTAAATTATCTTGCTTATGATGTATTGTATCCAAGAAAGATAAATGGGGTGGGGACAGTCCCTGGGGGGCATCTCCTGCCCACGTGAACTCAGGCAGTAGGGGCTCAGGAACTTGGGGGGACTTGAGCCTGCACCCTCCAACCCCCCCCCCCCCCCCGCCCATGGAAGTCCTGGGTGGCTCTTTTTTCTTTCCCATTCAGTTTCCTGGCCTCGAAATCTGCTCTCTTTTCCTCTGGGTTTTCAACTTCCCAATGGAGAATTAGCCCTCCTCCCCTGTTCTTTCTTGCCTGAGGCAACTCTGTCTCCTTTCTCATATCAGGAGAAAATCCCAAATGTATACAAAGCCGCCGGTCCATCTTCCAACATCATTCTTCCATCATCCCTGAAGAACAATTCTTCTCAGAAAGTTCACTTCTTTTCCATCCTGGAAATTACAGGTTGTTCCCTGATTGAGTGGATGCTCATATTATTGGAGTCCAGTCTTCAAAGCCGCCATCCATGTTGGGATCATGCATCTTTCACTGATTCCCTAAGTTTTTATCAAATTCCCCTTCTCCTTGCAGAACTGCCCTCCTTCTGTGATTAATTTGAAAGGCGAGACTAGGAAATTTCATATTACCTTTTAGATAACTTGTTTTCTGAGAGGCAGAAACAAAACTGATTTTGCCGATTTGTGCATAATTGTGTTGAGCTTTTCCATGGAAAGACACCAATGTTCAGGGGTGTTGACATCTTGAAAAAAAATGGAGTTGCTGCTGAGTGCTTCTTTCTATTGGTGAAAATTGATATCGAGATTGGAAATGATGCGAACTTCCTAATGTATATCTTAGCCTCTTGTACAGGAATTGTTTGGGGACTCAAATGCATCCGTTATCAGACTGTCATTTTCTTGTGAATAAGACTTTTGAATTTTCCTGTATATTCTCACACATTGGGCCATAGGGATCCTTCAATTAAGTTTTTTAAAAAAATAAATAAAAGAATGATTTACCAGATATGTTTGATCAGAATCGAAATAAATGAATGAATGAGTGAGTGAATGAATGAGTGTATCTGGGATTTTGTCAGTTGATTTCGATGCCAGGTCAAGGTTTGTTTCCAGACTGAAGGGCATTTTCCCTTCAAAGATTGTCTAATTCTGTCCTCAGAATCCATTCTTTACATTTATGTGTGGCGGGAATTTCAAATAAAATAGAGCTGTAAACAGAAGAGTCGAACAGTCTTCATAAAAGGTGAGGAGATACAGGAGTGGAAGAGTTGGTGGGAAGACGTGAACCAAACAACTATCGACTCAGGTGGCAGAGAATCGTGGGGGGTCAGAGAGCACAGGCGATGGCACAAAATTTGGAATGTGCAGGATTCCGTAAGACACTGTGATTTCTAGAACAATCCACTCCAGGTCATACAACATGATAACTGAAGCCCTGGGTTATGGGGTTCTTGGGTGGGATTGAAGGTGGAGGAGAGAGTCTAGTAGATATTTCCAGGGCTTCTAAGAATGCTAGGCACAAGCGTATCAGTTTTGAAAAATAAGAAATTACTACTCCTGGCACAGAAGTGTCAATTATGGAGAAAGCAATGTGGTTTGCAAAGTGGAAAAATACATGATTAAATCAAATAACCAAATGCAAAGTTGTCTGTTCCAATGTAGAACTGTACATTTTTCACTAAATCAAAAATAAACCTCTCTCATACCTTTGCCCACCCTCCCCCCACTGACTCTCACTCCACTTAGCTGTTCCTATGATAAGAATGAATCTGAGGGTTCTAAATTTTTAGGATCACAGGCTGCTAATGATAGAAAGGAATTTGGAGAATATCTGTTCACTTCTCTTAGGAAACGGATGAAGGCCAAGGGTCCCTGGATCGTTGGAGGTGGAGACAGGACTCAAATCTGCATCTTTTTATTGCTTTACTCAAGTCCCCGCCCACATCTGTTGGTGAAACTGCCGCCTCTGTCCTGAAGTCACCCCCTAAAATAGTAAGTGATCCAAGCTCTCTAATAATCTGTGTCATGTATTATGTGAGACTGAGCTGAATAAAGAAAGGCATGGGTGTATATGCATTACAGCACAGAATGGCAGAGAAGGTTCTGGTAGGCAAGGCTGGAGACGGGGACTGTGGGAAGGGCAGGGAGCTGCCCATAAGTGGCAGCTTGCTGTGGCTTACAAACAACCTCTCAGGTAGACCTGGTCCCACTTATACGATGGGAAGGCAGATTTTTATCCATGTTTAGTGTACCATCAGTGGCACTGACTACATTCACCGTGTTGGGCAGCCAGCACCATTATTTGTTTTCCAAACGTTTTCATCATCACAAACAAGCTCAAACAAACAGCTTTCTCAATCCATCCGCTAGATTTATATCAGCTTCACGGACCTGTTTCTGTGTATCTCTGATGGTGCTTGTGAGAAATAGGCTTGTGTCTGTCAAAAATGGCATTATAGGGGCGCCTGGTGGCTCAGTCGGTTATGCACTTGACTTTGGATCAGGTCATGATCTCACAGTTTGTGGGTTCGAGCCCCACGTTGGGCTCTGTGCTGACAGCTCAGAGACTGGAGCCTGCTTTAGATCCTGTGATCCCTCTCTCTCTCTCTGTCCTTTCCCTGCTCACGTTGTCTCTTTCTCTCAAAAAAAAAAAAAAAGGATAAAGAGAAAATTTTGTTAATGCCATTACTGTCCGCTGGACAACCAGAATCCACCGGACACACTGGAGGATGCTGACTGTGAATTCCTCCCCTGGCTTCCTACAGGATCGCGTGCCCTGGCCTCTCCCTTCTTCAATGGTGTGCCTGCGGCGCTGCCTCCTTGCTTTTCCTCATCCAGGCCTGCTTTGGCCACAGGGCTCCTTCCTCTGCACCAGTGGTCTCCCCAGATGGCACTCAGCGTGTGCCCTGAGCTCACATGTCACCTTCTCAGAGACACCTTCCTGACCCCCCATCCCAAAGGCACAGGCTAAGGCAAGGAAGGGCGTGTAAGACAGGGCATGCTGGGATTCCTGATCGCTCTGGATCTCAGGATGCCATGGCCTTCTTTCCTTGTTCTAAGCAAGTTCTGGCTTGAAAGAAAGGTGTAGCTACCAGTGCCCTGTTCCCAGTCACAGACGTAGCGGCTTACTCTGCCCCAGACCCAGGAATTCTTGCTCATGGTCACCAAGGGCACTGTGTCCCATGGAGAGGCAGGGGCTGCCAAGGATGGACGTGCATGTTGCATACATTACCTCTGCTCACACACATACCCCACTGCCCCTGAGACTTCATTGACAGATCACAAGTTCAAAGACAAAATGATGGATTTTAGGATGGTGATGGCTTTAAAGGGAAGTGCAGGGCCCATTAGGCACCCTGGTGGTAGACCTCTAGTGGTGAAGGGTGACAAACACAAATCTATAGACGAATGACCCCCCCCAGAGTTGCCCCACATCAACAAATGCATCCCCCTCACCTTCTTGTGTTTTCTTCACGTCAACACATCGCTCTTTGTTCAAGACCAATTGCTCAGCCTTGCCTTTAGAGCCAGCTTCCTCTCATGTTCTGCAAGGTCTTGCCTGCATTTAATCCTGCTTCTCCTAGGCTTTCCCCTTCTCCCCTGACATCACCTCCACATTTCCTGACCTTGTTCAAGTCTTCCTCACCCAGCGATGACAGCAGCCCCCACTGAGAAAGCTGCCATGTTCCCCTGCATCCCCCTTACCCTTGCAGCTGGGCTTTGAAATTCTCTCCCCCCTCACACTCTTTCCAGAATATAGACCATAGGACGAGGTTCAAGGTCATTACTCTGTTGTTTCAACATTCTCCACAGTCACCCTGCCTGAGTTCTGGTTCTCATTCTGCAGGTCACGATTGGTCCACGTGGGCCCCAGTGAGTCAGGGGGGCCTCATTCTCAACACAAAGTCACAAAGTCACATATTCTTTTATCCCAAGGGTGTCACTTGATTTCTCAAAGCCCAAGGGGCTGCACCAAATCCAGGGCACTGAGACTGGCTGTGTTTACAGAACAAAAGACGCGGGGAAAAGTAAAACCGTGACTGAACAGTTGGCTGTCTGGATTTTAAAATAGGAAATAATTGAAATCACTAGGGTGCATGGTATCTGAAGTGGGATCATTGACCTGATATCTTCAGTCTGTGCCCTATAGGGGAGCCCTTGCAGCCATCCACCTCTGCACTTGAGCTTCCAGAGACAGCATGTCCCAGGGAAGGGGCGGGTCTTTGTCTCAGGGTCCAGGCTTACTCGGAGTGTCCGAGGACTCCCCGTGGAATTGGAAGCTGTCCTTAGGGAGGAGAGGAGTTACCTGAGGACTGGCAGGAGCCTGCCAGTGAGGGCTTCCAGACGAGGACCTCAGCAGTCACTGCCCAGTCGAACTGAATAGAAATCAGGGACCAACCTCAGGCGGTTGGAGCCAGGAGTCAGAGCCTCTGCGAGACCCCTGCGTCCTGACTGGGGTTCCCTGAAAACAGATCTTAGTTCCTCAGACCCTGTTGACACCTCAGGGAGTAGCCACAGGCAGGTGAGGAAGATCCTTGGAAAGACCTTTGGGGCAGAGGCAGCTCCTGGCCTCCCAGGGACCTGAGGGCTGTCTGTCTTCTTCCTCTCTGTTAGGTCATGCAGACCTCCTCTCTCTGACACCATCTTGGGAAGGAGATTAAGGTAGGATATGACCTTGAAGGAGATGGTGTGGTACCCTAACTGGGCACAGATGGCCTTGTAGGGATACCAAGACCTCCTGGGACAAACAGCACCAACAGAACCAAATGGCACCTGCAAACTCGACTTATTCAAATAGGTGCAGGGTGCCACCCACGGGGAAAGCTCTGTCAGCTCGTCTTCTCCTTGCTGGGAGCATGAGCCCTCTATCAATTGCTGCCCACACCTTGCCCACAGGTCACCCAGAAGACGGTTTTCTCTCTATGGGCTAAGAATATGCTCAGCCACCTCTCTCTTCGCTGCATGGACACAGCAGCTCAGGAAACGCACTTGACCTTGATGAGAAGGAGTCTCAGCAGGTGGAAGGGAAATCCTTGGCACTCGCATTGGGTGGGACTAGACAGAAAATCCGCCTACATCTGGAAAACAATGGAAATAATGCAAATTTTCTAGTTCAAAAAGTCCTTGGGTCCTGACAATATATTATAGGATGAACGTTCTGCCCCTGTCTTAGCTCTGACTAGTACCCCACTGAGCTCTTCTTACAGCCAGAAGTAATAGTCAATAGGTGCTTTGTTTTAGAATACTTGACCCAATTGCATTATGCAAAAAGCATAAAAGTAGACACAGTTTTTTCTAACATTCTTTCCTTCAACTTTTACTACTACTGCTACTACTACCACTATTATTATTTTGCGACCTTATAGGTTGAGATTCTGAACTTTCTTCTGCTTCATGTTTAGATTTTGATCAATATCCTATGGGTCTCCGACTGTCAGTACATTTTTGATAGACATGGGCCTGTCTGATTGGGTGTTCAGATCATCCAGCCTGTGATTCTTATTTCTTTGGATTCTTCCCCTACCCACACAGATAATTATATTAGCAAAGAACTAGAAGCGTCTTCTTTTCAGGAGCCAGCGCCAAATTATTTTCTATAAAAATGTCAACACATCACACCTCTGTGCTTCCTTTTAAAATTTAAAATAGAAGGAGGAGCCAAGATGGCAGAGAGGAAGGGAGCTCTGTAACTTCCTCTGCCCCATCGGTCGAACTGAGAAGGACATTACTCTCATCTGCAAGAGCGGAAGGAGAAAATACAGACCTGGAAGGAAGAGAACCTGAAGGATACCTGAGTGAGGCTACACCAAGAAACAAGCCAAAGTGCACATGACGGCTAGTCCCTAATACCACTGAGCAGGGAAGTAAAATACTCACAGGCACAACAAGAGAAACTGAGAGACACCATTATAAGAATATTTCCTGAAACGACAGGCCTTCGACAGTCAGTAAGCCTCCTTTGACATAGAAATATTAACAGGTGCACAGTGCACAACGAGCTTTCTAAAGGTGACAAGAGAGAGAAAACTAACAAAAATGACAAAACGAAGGAACTCTACCCTGAAGAACCTCCAGGAGGAAGTCACAGCCACAGAACTCCTCAAGGCAGATCTAGACAACATACCGGATCAAGAATTTAAAAAACTTGTCATAAAATTAATCGCTGGGGTTGAGAAAAGCATCAAAGAATCAACTGATGAGTTAAAAAAGGCTATAGGTGAGATGAATAACAAACTGGAGGCAGCCACCTCGAGGACTGATGAGGCAGAGAGAAGAATAGGTGAATTAGAAGATATAGTTATAGCAAAAGAGGAAGCTGAAAAAAAGAGAGAGAAATTAATCCAGGAGCAGGAAAGGAGAATTCAAGACCTGAGTGACACAATCAAGCGGAACAACATCCATATCATAGGAATTCCTGAAGAGGAATAGAGAGAGAAAAGGCCTGAAGGGATACTAGTCCAAATTACAACTGAGAATTTCCCAAATATGGGAAAAGAAATAGACATTCAAATTCAAGAGGCACAAAGAACCCCCTTAAGACATAACATGAATCAGCCTTCAGCACGACATATCATAGTGAAACTGGCAAAATATAAAGATAAAGAGAGAATTCTGAAA
>NC_043706.1:141099729-141244875 GCF_006229205.1 Suricata suricatta
TGTCATTGTAACTACTGTATTGTAAATGATGGAAAATAATTACATATGTTAAAAAATAAATTGTGTTACATTTAAAAAAAAGAAAGTTTTTATTTCAAGTAGTTTTTTTTTACACATTTTCCTCTAAAATCCCAAAGTTGGTGTTCTAAGTCTATGTGAAATATATGAATACAAATAAAATATTTTTTTACAGTTAAAAAAATAAAATAAGATAAAATTTAAAATAAAGCAAACAGAGAAGGATGGGATGGTTAAAGAATATAAGAACAAGAAAATGCTAAAGCCACAGAGAGTTCACATAGTTTTGTTTAAGATGACTCCATCGCTTTTTGTTCATTCCCATGAATTTTAAGAGAGTTACTTCATGTCAAGATTGGATGGTTTACATAGTTTTCTGTTAAGCTTTAATTTTCACAGAACCCAAGGCCAAAGATCATTTGTTAGTCACACTTTAAATCACCTCCTGTGTATCTGCAACCCTTCAGTAAATGAACAAAGGGATTCCTGAGGTAGGAAATGAGGTATGGACAAGACCATTGAAAGAGCCTTCCCTTATTTATCAGGATATGTGGCCTTGGGCAAAACTTTTGAGCATCTTGGTTTCCCTAATCTTCCAAAACAATAGGCTTTAAATTTTTGGGATTTTTCCCCCCTAGAAGTGACTCTGCGGCTATCAGTTCATGAGTACAAATCATTATACTTTAACATTTTGTTGTGATAGGAAATACTAGCATGTATGCCTTGTTTAGCCAGGTGGAATATTCTAATAGCTTGATTTCTACATATTGATTTCATAGGATGTAGATATTTTTTGGTTTGTGAATGGCAAGTTTAATCTACCATTGAAGACACAGGGATTTCTAAACTGTGTTTACCATTAAAATTTTTTTTAATGTTTATTTGTTTTTTGAGAGAGAGAGACAGAGTACAAGCAAGGAAGGAGCAGGGAGAGAGGGAGAGACAGAATCTGAAGCAGGCTCCAGGCTCGGAGATGTCAGCATAGAGCCTGACATGGGCTCGAACTCATAAACCGTGAGATAATGACCTGAGCCCAAGGTGGACGTTTAACCAACTGAGTCACTCAGAGCCCCTGTGCTTAGCATTTTAGATACAGCCCTGGAACATTCTTTAGGGAGACTGAGACCTCCTGGATGTGGGATATGTGCAGCCCAGACCCCTCCCCTCCCCCCATAGCTCAGAAGAAAACCACGCTTGCTTTAATGCTCTGCTATTGCTGTCCTAAATTCTTAACAATTTTATTTTTGCACTTGTATTTTGTACACGAGCGGAGAAGGTACACACAGCATGTGTGTCCACTGTGCCACACCGTCACATTTGCTTGTAGCACTTATCACATTGGAATTCCTGTGGCCCCACAATGTGTGGGAGGCCCAAGGCGAGTGCAAGGTATGTCTGTGACATCTATGAATGTGGAAAGGGTCACTGATAGCCCAGAGACCACACTTCCCTATTGAAAAGAACTTGCTTCAAAAGCAAAATGGTAATGCCATTCTAAGATACGGAGCGGCCAAAGTCCCTATCAGTCCCTTCTGACTACTGTTCATTTCCTGCATAAACCAACCAGTTAAGCTGCAAATAATGACATGGAAGGAAAAAGAAAAATCGGGTCATCCATGGTTCCTTCCCTTTCTGTCTTTCCTTCTTTACCATAAGCCAATTGCAGAGAGTGCCCGTAGAATCTGCACCCAGCAAAGGGTGGCTGGTTCAGTCAGCTCACATCTGACTTCAGCTCAGGTCATTAACTGACTGCTTGTGGGTTTGAGTCCTGCATTGGGCTCTGTGTTGGCAGCTTGGAGCCTGGAGCCTGATTTGGTTTCTGTGTCTCCCTCTTTCTCTACCTCTCCTCTGCTCACGCTTGCTCACTCTTTCTCTCTCTCAAAAAATAAATAAACATTAAATTTTTTTTTAAAAGAATGTGCACCTAGCAAGGAGTGAAACAAACACAGTTGGCTTGGTTTTGTGCAAGGTCCCCGCTGTTCTGATACGAACAAAGTCCATCAGCATGTATGGGCTGGGAAATATGAATGTACATTTTGGTGATTCCGCATACACGTTAAAGAGCTCCTACTTTCATTCAGACCTGGCCCAGCTTGATATAAAGATGAATGGTAAACTTTGCATTAGTAATTAAGACATACGGTAGGTTTACTTGTCATGTCAATAAAAATAAGTGAAATAGATGCCATGGCCACGGCGGAGAGAGACCACTGAGGTGAGGACAGACTCGTCTGTTTAGCAGCACTCCCAGCACTTTTGAACGAGGGCCGCCTTTCCACCGTGCTCTGGGTCGTGTCACGTGTGCAGCCACACCGTCTGCTCCCTGGAAGGGCAAGTTAGGATCCCCACGCAGTTGGCCACATCCTAAGTCCGCATTTGCTCCCTCTGGCTTCATTCTAATCCACCTGCAGAGGGAGCAGACAGTAGACAGACAGGAGGCAAAGAGCCAGCAGCGCCATGGGAAACTGACTCTAACAGGACAGGACACCTGAATTAAGACCCAACTGCTTCTAGCTGACTTGATCCTTGGAACCTTGGCCTAACCTGTGGCCATCTGAGAAAAGTTAAATTGCGCTTAGGTTATGAAAGTTACTACGAATTCTAAGAGAGCCAATTTTAGCATTCTATTAGGGACATGACACATGAAACACTGATAAAGTACCTCCCCACTCCCAAGCCACCTTACCCAAACAGATAAGCTGGGCCAACGCAGTATACTTGCCCAACAAACGTGCAGTCAAGGAAAGTTCTGTTTGTACCCCTAGGACCAGATTGCTACTCCCAAGCTCCTCTTATGTAGAATTTCTCAAGTTTCTGTTGTCCGCTACTTCCTTTCCAAAACGTGGCAGGAGGCGTGAAGAGTGCACTCCCTTATGTTGTAGTACTAGTTGATTGCTAATCATTATGTTCAGAAGTCCTTAATGCACATGCACACACACGCGTGCGCGCACCACGCCTCAGACATCAACAAGACTGCAATCATTTTGTCTCCCAACGGATTCGTCCCAAACAGAACTTCTCTGTCTTCTTTTTTTTTCTCCCTCTTTTAAGAGACTAATCTTGGGGGAGGGAGACGGGCTTCCGGGCTTCCTTAAACCCTACAGTTTTGAAAGAGGATGAATACCGTACAGCAGCTGCGTGGGAAATGTCTTACAGCCAGGGTGGCCCTGAGCTGTGATCTTAATCATGACCCCAGGAGGGTCCTGCCTCGCTGCCTGTGAACCGATTTCATCCTCAGCCCCCTGGGTGCCTTTGAGACGGGGATCAATATTTACACTTTACACAGGTTTCCATTTAGTAGGTTTTAACGCACCCATAAATGAATAGATAAACGTTGTTAGGAACTTAAAAAACAAATAATTAGTTTGTTGATGTAAATTGTCCCTCAGCTGGAAGGCCAGAAAAACATTCACACAGTTTTCCTTGTTGAGAGTTGCATTTCCGTAAATCAATTATTCCCATGATTTTCCCACAAAAACAGCTAAATGTGACTATCAGTTCGTTAGTTAGCACCACTTAATTGTTTTCTAGCTGATTACTCCTGATACCGACTTCGCTTTCTTCTAAAATCGTGTACAGTCTTCTGAGCAGGAGCATTGGCTGACCTCCAGTTGTAAAGAGACCCTCCCCCATCCTCCCATCTTTTTTATTGAAAAGCGCATTTTGAATGCAATAAAAGAAACGAGAGAAACATTGCTTCCTATTCACTTAGTCTAAAGCAAAGTGGATAAATAGGGCCTCGTGCCAGATGGGAAGTCATTCTTAAGTCGGCCATTCACACAGTCAGTGTTCTCAGACGGAGGGAAAGAAACTCACTGATATAAAAATCGGCAAGGGACAGCGGGGACATTTAGCTGTTGGTTATAAAGTATCTCAAGGTGGATGGGCTCAGTCCTACCTGCAGATTCAGGGGAGAGAGACCAGAGGGGAGAATGAATGAGTCCCTCACCTGCTCCTTCCCCATCGCTGGCTAGGTTTTAAATTACTGATGCCTCAGGTCCATGTGGGGAAGAATATCTTGATTTATACCCTGGAAAACTACTTTCCAATGAACTCGATTCCATTCATAATATAAATTTCAAATATCCTCCACATCCCGAGAGGCTCCTGCTGTCCATTTTGAGCTCTGGTGACAGCCATGAGCTGCGTGTTGGCGGAACTGCCGTCTACCCCGCTCCGTCAGCTCTACATAGTTCTACCTTGTTTACCCGCCCAGATGCCCCAAGAGAAGGATTTCTTCTTCTTTCTTCCACTTCAGAATGAGTTTAGAATTAGTATTTGTTTCCAAGTCAGGGCTTTGGTGGAGAGAGACCAGAGCCTCCTGTTTCGTGTGGTGAATGAAGACATTTCTTCAGGTCACCTGAAGGGGGTTGGGTCATTTCAGAAGCAAGAAAGTATGACACCTTCCTTCCTTCCTTCCTTCCTTCCTTCCTTCCTTCCTTCCTTTCTGCCTGCCTTCCTGCCTGTTTTTCTTTTCTTTTCTCTTCTTTTCTTTTCTTTCTTTTTTCCTTTCTCTCTCTCTCTCTCTCTCTCTCTCTCTCTCTCTCTCTCTCTCTCTTTCTTTCCTTCCTTCCTTCTTTTATTCTTCTTTCTTTGCTTATTTATTTTGAGAGAGCAAGCATGCACAAGTGGGAAAGTGGCAGAGAGAGGGGGAGTGAGAATCTCAAGCAGACTCTGCACTGTCAGCACAAACCATTAGATCATGACCTGAGCCAGGATCAAGGGTCAGTTGCTTAACCTACTGAGTCACCCAGGTGCTCCGAGAGCTTTCTTTCTGTTGAACAGAAGTTGGACACAGTAATCCAAGTTGATACCATAGAACACGTTTTGATCTCTCCAGGTAAAAGATGAGAAGGAACTGCCACCATTCTGCAGGTCACTGCTTTTCACCCTTCATTTTGACATGAGTGTCTGTTGTACCCTCTGTCTACCATTATTGTCTTCCTTTTTTAATGTTTATTAATTTTTGAGAGCAGAGAGAGACAGCATGACTGAGGGAGGGACAGAGAGAGAGGATGACACAAAATGAGAAGCAGGTTCCAGGCTCTGAGCTGTCAGCACAGAGCCTGATGTGGGGCTTGAACTCACGTACTGGAAGATCATGATCTGAGCTCAAGTCAGACCCTTAATGACTAAGTCCCCCAGGCACCCTCATTATTGTCTCTTTGTAATACTCAGCCTCTCACCCTCTGATGAATGGTCATAATGAGGAGAGATAAAACAGAGATGCTTTTTTAATACCTTGTTACTGGGAAAGATTGTCCATGATGAGGAAAAAACTAAAACGCAAGAGACTGTCTACTTGATTTATGAAAGCCGTGATTACTGCAATTGAATCATTTGGCAGAATAACTATGCATTGTATTGGGATGTCAGCAAGTAAATGCCCAAATTACTCGCTATTTGCTTAGCCCTTAATTGCAGTTAATGCCAACTCCCTCTTCCCATCTACTTCTTCCTTTCAGGATGATTTTTCGGGGTTGTTAAGTATTGAAGGCATTGAAGACACCCTTTGGGTTAGGTTGTGGGGAGAGAAAAAAGTGTCTGAGCATCAGCACTAAAGAGAAACAGGACTAATTTCCACCCAGGCATCCCTGACTACGTAGAGAAGGAGAAGGTGTTTGCCAACATCGCTACTTGCAAAGGCAATTCCCTCACACGTGTTTGTGTTTCTCTGAATATGAGCCGGGAAATGGATATGAAAGTTGTTTTTTCACACCCTGAGGAAAGCTGTGACCACCCGGGTGTTTTCATTTTCTGTAGTGTCAGCCACCTCACAACACACTGGTAACAGGTGACGCCAGGGAGAGTCATCTCTGCCTTAGTACAGTCTTGTTTGCTCAGAGAATAAATCTCTCCTAAGTGGGAACACCAACTAATTTGAAAATAGGAGTAATTAAAATTGGTTCGGAGTACCAAAATCTCCTGGGGTCCCCAAGAGTGCGTTCGGGTCCTGATGCAGAAAGTGATTTGGGATTTGTATTGGCCAGTGACCAGGGGAGGCCTGGCCCCAGCACATCTCAGGAATGTGGACAGCCCTGTGGGCCTCTGCTTGCAGCCAGGAGCTGGACTCTGGGCAAATGTGCTTGTATCCTTCCTTTGGCAGAATCCTCTAGGTTCTGTTGAGAAAAATGCATATATTCAGCGATCAGAAAAAATAGAATGTGCGGATCCTTCCTTTTGAAGCTTTTGGAGTTCCTCATATAGTAAGGCACTAAACGGAATGTAAATGTTCTGGTGTTTTACCTTATGCCTCAGTAAAGAGACACTTTTCCGTGAGGGAAAGGTAAAACAAAGTCTGGTATTTGGATGCTAATGAAAAAGCTAGAACCTGAAGAAATTGGAAATACAGCACAGTTTCTTTTGAATAGAGATCCGTTGAGGGTTCCACAGTTATAAACAAATACCTTGTTAGGCCCCTCACATAAAATCGGCTTCTCTCTTTTTCTAGAACTAGCCCTAGAGTAATGGTGATCTGTGTTCTTCACATCCATGTGTTCATGTTTTAATTAAATATATATTTAGTTATTGACAGCACACTGTACTATTTAGTACGTTTAAATATTCACAGAACTTCATGCATTAAAGGTATTAACAATTGGGAAATGAACATGTTGGTTGAATCTGTTAAAATAAGACAATATATTAATTTGCTGCTTGTGTTTCCTGGCTCAAGCCATGAGCTATTTTCCCAAGGCTGTAATGTGTAGATGTTTATAATTCTTAAAAGACACACTGATTTTAAAAGCTTAGGATAAATAAATAATAAAAAATGCACCAATATTTTCTATATTGACTACATGTTGAAATGAAACCATTTTTGATAGATTGGGTGAAATAAAATACATTATTATAGTGAATTTTACCTTTTTTTATACTTTCTTAAAAAAAGTTTATTTAATTTTGAGAGAGAGAGCATGCACAGGAAATGGGCAGAGAAAGAGAGACAGAGGCTCTGAAGCAGGCTCTGTGCCGACAGCAGAGAGCCCGAGGTGGGGATTGAACTCAGGAACTATATCATGACCTGAGTCAAAGTCAGATGTGTAATTGACTGAGCCACCCAGGTGCCCCCTTTTCTGTACTTTGTAATGTAGGCACTAGAATTTTAAAGTTACACTTGTGCCTTACAGTGCATTTCAGTGGACACTGCTTCTTAAGATATTCCTAGAAACTTGAACCCTGCTTTCCAGCATTCCTCCCAATGGACTGCTCAGTTTCTCCTCACCCAGGTGAGTGTCTGCTGCCCAGAAAACCAGTTATCACCATGCTGTGAATTCAGGCATTTGCCGATGCTGACAGTGGTCTGGAGCTTGGAAGGTCCGTCCAGAGAATGGCCCATTCCGCGATTGGCAGCCCTGGCCAAGGGGAGGCACTTCGATTGTACGGCTTTATCCTGGGCCCTTGATTAGCGATTGTTTACATTTATTCAAAGCAAACACCTCTGGAAATTCATGGGATTTAATTCTGGTGATATTTCACCTCACAACCACTGCTTCTGTGGTTTTAAGGACAAGTCCCCTGCCCGGGGTGCACATTCCTGGTCATGAGAGATGACCTGAGAAGGGACAAAAGAAAGCTCTGTCACTAATGGAATGTGCACAGTGGAACCGCAGTTTCTTATTACAGCACATTGAATGTTAGCCACATGTTGCTGGGTGCTGTGCTCACTAACAGTTATTTTTATAAGAGTTCTCTTATGGAGACTGTGTCTTGTACACAATTTCTTCGAGTCTGGGTAGCATCTTGGGAAGAAACCTGAACTTTGGGTAAAGGCATTCTACAATAGAGAATTCATTCAGTCTTTGGTTTGGACAAGTTGATATGTTGCTTCAAACATACATTTTTTCAATTTTGTTAACATTGTAAATGTAAGTCCACTTTGGTACTCCCAATTTATTTATTCCTTGCTGATTTTTAGGACTTCATCTTTGAAGTTTTGTACTTATTTAATAACCTTTTGAGAGCTTTATTCAATGTGATGTGTGTTTGTTTCCTGAAAGGCATACACTTTGTGCATTGACTTTAAAATTTTAAGGGGAACCTGGGTGGCTCAGTTGGGTAAGCATCTGACTTTGGATCAGGCAATGAGGTCACAGTTTGTGGGTCTGAACCCCGTGTAAAGCTCTGTGCTGATGGCTGGAGCCTGGAACCTGCTTCGGATTCTGTGTCTCCTTCTCTCTTTGCTCTACCCCTGCTTGTGTTCTGTCTTCTCTGTTTCTCAAAAATGAATAAATGTTAATTTTTTTAATTGTAAAATTCAACCAGCCTAATAAATGTAAAACTATATACATATGCTATTTATGTGGAGAAAAGATGAACTACAAGAGACAAACTTTATAATAACACTCACACTTTATCTTGTTTTTGTTGTATTGCAGCATTTAACAGAAACATTTCAAAAGGTAAAAGAGTGAGGATCCTGGGTGGCTCAGTTGGTTAAGTGTCCAGTTTTAGGTTTTGTTTCAGGTCATGGCCTCACAGTTTGGTGATAGACCCCTGCATCAGGCTCTCTACTGTCAGTATGGAGCCTGCTTTGGATTCTCTTTCCTCTTCTCTCTGCCCCTCCCTGCCTCTCTCTCTCTCTCTCTCTCTCTTTCTCTCTCTCTCTCAAAATAAATAAGTAAATAAACTTAAATTTTTTTAAAAAGGTAAATGCATAGCTAAACACAAAATGGTAATTTTTTCTTAAAATGAGTTTGCAGTCAATATTCAGAAAATTTAGAGATAATATCATTTTCCTTGTGGCCCAGTTTTATCACGTAATTTCCAGATTAAAAAAAATGGGACTTGGAATTTCTGTTTCTCACTCAAAAGCCTGGCTTACAGCAGAATTTCCATGGACAAGTAGAAAAATCAAAGAAAACACAAACCCTCTGATTGGAGGTACAGTCCTTTCTGTGTCAGCCAGAACTTCAAAGGTTACCCTGGGATGTGGGCCAGGGTTTTGTGGCTGCGGTTTTCCTTGAGGTGTCCCTCACCTGTAGCGTCAGGCATGTTTCCACAAGTCTTGGCTGCTCGGGAAGAGGGTGATGAATAAGAGACAAAGAACCCAGCAGAGGCTTTGATAATTTGGTGGAGTTTGAGAGGAAAAAGAAATAATAGTGATAAAAGTTTCCCAAACCACATATGAGAAAAGGATCAGGGAATCACGCTGGACACTTGACCCGTCTTTCCCTCAGCAAACTCACACCTAGCAGGGAGCCAAGATTTGAGAAAAACGTTCCTAAAACCTGGGACAGAGTTTGACACGTTCTCCCATGTCCCAGAAGGTCCAGATGAGGACGAAGATTCACCAGCGAGGAGGAGGCGTGGTCATTCCTGATGTCACCAGCTTCCCGAAGGCTGTGCCCTCAACCAGAGGCAAAGGACCAGATTGGCAAGAGCTTTGCAAAAGTGTCAGAGCCTAACGTCACTCCATGACGTCTTGATAGGATCAAAGCCAGTGGCCCCCGACTCCATTCCGCCGGAGGGAAGGGTGGAAGCCAGGAGGTGAAAAATAAAATGATTTTATGTACATTGTCACAAGGATAGCCAAATATTGCCAGCTGTGCCAGGAAAGAAGACCAAATTATGAAAAATCAAGTAAACAGAAAAAAAAATTAAAAAAGAACTAAACACGTGCACAGGTGATCCATCGTCTACGATTGGCAGACAGTAACTTCAAAGTAACCATGAGTAATAAGTTTCATAAACCTGAGGAAAAAAGATGAAGGAGAGATATAAAAATACCAGAAAATACCAACCCAACATAAAAGCATATGGTATTTCAATAAGCAAAAATAACTTGAAAGTAAGTCATGAATAAATGAATTTGATGCAAATTAAAACAGCAGAGGCCAAGGCAGCAGGCTGGAGGACCGGCCCCTAGAAAACGTGTGTTTCAGTTAGGGAGCTAGATACAAAAAGACCCACAATGTAACAAGAGCATTAAAAACGGATGCCACGTAGTGGAGTAAACTCTAACATCCGTTTAATTGGAGTACGGACAGCAGTGCAGAGAGAATGAGGTAGAGGCGACATTGAACATTACAATGGCTGAGAATCTTCTAAAGCTATTAAAGTCACAGATTCAAGAAGCTCTGTATATCCCAACCTGGATGATTATAAAGACTAATGAAAAACAAAGAGAAAGATTTTAAATGCACCCAAAGGGGAAAAGGGGGGGATATTACCTTCAGAGAAGCAAAGATGAATGGTTTGCTTCTTGATAAGGATGATGGAAGAGCTTAACAACACGAAAAGGTGTTTAATGTGCCGAAAGGTGGCCACTCACGTCTTATCATTCTATTTCCGAAATTAAAATTGCATAATTTTTAAACAAACAAATGATTGGCAAATCAAGTATCTTTAAGAACATCATTTAAATGTCAACAAATGAAAATTGCAGGAATTGTTGGGGTGCCTGGGTGGCTCAGTCAGTTAAGCCTTCGATTCATGATTTCTGCTCAGGTCATAATCTCATGGTCATTGAGGTCAAGCCTCGAGTCAGGCTCTGTGCTGAACATAGAGCCTGCTTGGGATTCTCCCTCTCTGTCTTTGCCCCCCCCCCCCCCCCCGCTGGGCATGCTCTCTCTCTCTCTCTCTCTCAAAATAAATAAGTAAACCTTAAAAAATAAAGGAAATTGCAGGAATTCTTTAGAAAGAAAGAAAATGATCTCAGAAAGAAACAAATCCAGAAATCAGCAAATGACAAAGGATAAATATGTGGCTATATAAATATATATATATATATATATATGTATGTATATTATGGAAACTAAACAACAAATATATTTGTTTATCTTTCATGACATGTGTATAATTTCATGTATATATATAATTTCATATATATGTATAATTAAATTGAATGACTTTAAAAAATTTATTTATGTATTTTTATAATGTTTATTTAGTTTTGAGAGAGAGACAGAATGCAAGTGGGGGAGAGGCAGAGAGAAGAGGCGACCCAGAATGAGAAGCAGGCTCCAGGCTCTGAGCTGTCAGCACAGAACCCGATGCAGGGCTCGAACTCACTGTGAGATCATGACCTGAAACAAAGTCAGATGCTCAACCAACTCAGCCACCCAGGCACCCTGAATGACTTTGTCTTTTTTAAATAAAAGCAAGAATAAATACAAGTCCCTGTCATGGAATAATGGTAGGAGAAGAAAACCTGTTGGCCTGCGTAAGGTGAGTAATGTCTACAGTAACGACTAGAAGAACGCTAGTAATACATAACAATACACACAAAGTATACACTCATACGGTTAGAAATGCAATGAAAAAAATTCTTAACATATGTAAATGAAGACAAAGGATGAAAAGGAACAAATAAAAATGGGACAATCAAAAAACATAAGAAGATAGCAAATTTCAAGAATACATCAGTAATTTCAATAAACAAATGAACCGAAGGACTCTAGGTTGTTATATTGAGTAAAATAAACAAAATTCTCTATATCCTGTTCATAAGACACAAAATCAAAATATGCAAACAAAGTTTCCAACCAAGCGTTTGTAAACAAGCACAGCATTTAAATCTAATCAAAATAAGGCTGGTTCTGTTTTCTAATATCAAAAAACACAGTAGAGAAATCTGTGGCAAGAAGTCTGATCGCAAACCACAGTGGGATCAATCCATCAGGAAAAAGTATGCATTTTAAATCTGTACAATCCCCAAACTATAGTTTTAAAATACATAGGGCAAAAATGGGTAGAACCAAGAGGGAAGGTAGATAAAGTCACAATCATGACTTGACAGTTTATCATGTCTCTTTCACAGCAGGTAGTACATGTGACAAAAAAGTCAGTAAGGATACAGGAGAACTCCTCACCATGTTAATAAACTGCAAATGGACATGCGTACAATGCTAAGCCCCCAAATGACAACAATTTTCCAAAAAAGAGCTTTATTAAAGCAGACTTAGGGGCACCTGTGTGGCTCAGTCAGTTAAATGACTGACTCTTGATTTCAGCTCAGATCATGATCTCATGGTCATGAGATCCAGCCTCCAGTCAGGCTCTGCTCTGAGCGTGAATCCAGCTTGGGATTCTCTCTCTTTCTCAAAACAAACAAATACACTTTAAAAATAACTGAATTATGATTGGCTCATAAGGCATGGTTCAACACTAACTATTAAAATCAAACAGAATATATTCTCTGACTACAGTGGAATTAAGCTGGAAAGTGATAGCATAAAAAATAAAATTCTTAATTAAAATCCTGAAATTTAACAAAATGCTAACTAAGTGACAGGCAAAATACATAGTGGAAATCTGAAAGTATTTTGAAAGTGATGTTAAAGAAAATACTACATATAAACACTTGTAGGATGCAGTTAGTTCTCCTGAGAAGGATTTGTGTACTCTTAAAAGTATGTTTCAGAAAAGAAAAAGTCTGAATATTTAACATGTACATATCCATCTTGAAAAATTAGAAAAGATAGCAAGTTATACCAAGTAAGATAGGAGAGAATAATAAGTGAAGAAGAATTAACAAAATGAAAAATATAAATACAACAGAGAATATCAAGAAACCAAAAACTGGTTCTTTTAAAAGACCAAAACAGTGGACAGACCTCTAGTAAAAAAAAAAAAAAAAAAAAAAAAAAGTAAAGTGAATAAATATACAAATTACCAGTGTCAGGAATGGATCTGGCATAGCACTTTAGACTGTTCAGATTTTAAGAGATGCCAAGGAGGTGTAATAAAGTTTGTCAGTAAACTTGAAAATTTAAATGAAATGAACAAATTTCTAGGAAATGTAACTCAGCAATATTGAATTAAGGTGAATATATAATTTAAAATCTCCCAGAAAGAAGGGGCGCCTGGGTGGCTCAGTTGGTTAAGTGTCTGACTCCGGCTCAGGTCATGATCACAGCTCGTGAGTTCAAGCGCCACAGTGGGCTCTGTGCTGACAGCTCAGAGCCTGGAGCCTGCTTCAGAGTCTGTGTCTCTCTCTCTCTCTGCCTCTCCCCTGCTCATTGTCTCTCTCTCAAAAATAAATAAACATTAAAACAAGTTTTTAAAATCTTTCAGAAAGAAACCTCCAGGCTCAGTAGTATGCTAAATTGCACTGGAGGTCCTAGACCTTGCAATAAGGTAAGAAAACAGGAAAAGAAATTTAAAAAATGGAAAAAGTGACTTACTGAAATTAATAAATGAAATTAATAAAATTGCTCAGTACACTGCCATGCTATACAAAAATCAGTTTTTATATACCAGTGACACTGAAAAAATGTAATGGTGTTATTTAAAATTAAATTATTAAAAATGAAAAACCTAAGTGGCTGTATCTAATGAGAGATGCATAAGGGCTCTACCCAGGAAGTTACAAAATACTACTGGGAGAAATTAAGAAGAAATACAATGACTAAGAAAAATGTAGGACAAGAGTAACAGACTATGCCTCCTTCATGTCTGTGAAAATCCCGTATTGTCAATTCCACAGACAGAGCTGCAGATTCTGTCTTTCTCCATAAAGCATCTAGCTCAGACAGAAGTCAATCCCAACTTCACCTAGAGGTGTGCTACCAGGTAGCCAGTAACAGGACCAACATTTCATTCAAAAAATAAATTCGCCTCTACTGAAACATCGGTAGAAGTATTGAAGTTCTGGGTCACAAAATGCATAAGAAAGAATGAAAGCACAGAGTTACTGAATTTCTGAAGTTTTGTTCCAAAGAAATGTTCCGAAGCAACAACAATGCTTACTGACTGAGATGTTTTTATGCCTGCCTATTCATTTTAACAAGCTCAAAGGAAGGGTCTTTTTATGGCACATCAGTTTTTGGCATAGTGTATGCTCTTTGAAGTCATAATTATGGCTACTGCTTATTATAGTACTTATTATGCACCAGACACTATAATAAGTACCTTCAAGGGGCACTTGGGTGGTTCAGTCAGTTGAGCATCCAACTTCGGCTCAGGTCATAATCTCACTGCTCGTGGGTTTGAGCCCCGCGTCAGGCTCTGTGCTGACAGCTCAGAGCCTGCAGCCTCCTTCGGATTCAGTGTCTCCCTCTCTCTCTGCCCCTCCCCCACTTGCATCCTATCTCTCTCAAAAACGAATAAATGTTAAAAAAATTAAAATAAAAAAGTACCTTCAAAAATTAATTTATTGAATCCTCCCCCAAACCCACGAGGCAAGTAACAATCCTTTTGTTATTTCATAGAGGAGGAAACTGAGGCACAGAGAATTTATCGCTTGGACGGATGTATTCCTCAGTAAATCAGGCAAGCTGGTACTAAATAAATTCTGCATTTTTAAGCACTATCCCTGGTTCTGCCTCTTGATAGGAACGCTTGCCATCCTTTACCTTACACCAAAACAAACTCTTCTATATTCAAGGGTTTCTGTCTTGGGATATTAGCTTGAGGAGTCTGCTTGATGGTAAATATCACGTAAACTGGAAGAGTACTCAACGTCTCCATTCAATTATTATAAAAACCTTGTCTGGAACCTAGCAGAACCTTAGCTGTTACATTGTCTAGAATAGACAAGCATGACATCAACCCACATTGAATGAGATTATCCAGGCTTAAGTTAAATGCCAAAGAGACAAAGACACAGCCTTTCATTAAAACGTTAGAAGCCAGACTGAGTTCTGCCAAAAGAGTGTTCCATCTACAACTGCCGGAAGCCGGGTAATGATGAAGTCCCGCTGTGGCCGTGATCTAGCGTTCAGCCTTCATGCTTAGCTGCTAGGCTCTGCCTCTCCACGTCCTGGCAGATGGATGAACGGTACAGAGACATTTTGACTATTATTTAAAGTGATACAAAATAATTTTTGGACACTTTCACATTGGATCTAGAGAGAATTTGAAATTTTCTCCACCGTAGTCCAAAGAAAATTCCGCAGCTCCTTAAAATTGAAACAATTGTTTCCCAATCATTGACTATCTAACAAATGCTAAAATGAGGGTTCATTAGGCTATTTCAGATTTAACAATTTTCTCTTCCTATCTGTAAATGGAGGGGAAAAAAAGAAAGAATAGGTTCCGTAAAGGTTTAAAACAACACAAAATTAATACTTCACTATTCTGTGGCTAGAATCAGTCTAGAGATCTTATCTTTGCCTAGATTACATTTTATTATATATTATTATGGGGTTAATTAAAGGAGAATCCTTCCATCTCGGCATGATGTTACAGAACGCATATTGCAATCAAACAAAAATAATATAATGGTGAGGTTACAGAGGGCTTACTACATGCAGGTTGAGAGTGTTACACATATTCCTTATTTCATTCTTCCCCAAATGGGATGAGGCAGATTGCATTATGGAGTGTGAGGGCGGTAGGTAACACGGCTAATAAGTGAGTTGTACAGTTACGAATCAGAAGCTGGGAGTCTCACTCACATCAGTGATGGCAGCAGGCAGGGGTAGGCTCATTCAGCGACCTTACAAGAGAGTTCCAAGACAAGAGAGCTCTGGGTTTTGATATGGGAGCAACGCAGGCCTCAAAGTGTCATTACAGGTAGAAGCCTCCGCCCCTGACATACGGTGTTCGGGCTTCACAGAAGGCTTCAGATAAGAAAAGCAATTTTATTTTAAGTCAATGCTATTCTCTGACAGACGCTCTGAAAGCGTATCAAAGTGTTATAAAACCAACTGCTCCTATTTGAGATTGGTATTTAAGGATATTTCGAAAAATGCCTCTGAATTATATTTTAAGTCTTGGTAATGATTGAGAGTTAGTCATAGGAATCAAATTTAAACAATAAAGAATTAATTTTCCTCAGATACTCAGATCCACATGGGAAGGCTGGCACAGGTTCATGCGGCCAAGCATCAAAATCTGTCATCGGGGGTGCTTACAGGAAGTGTAGGTAGCAGAGCACAGAAGGAAGTGCCCAGGTGTGTTTCCAGAGCAGCACGTGTAAGCCCACAGGGTCGATCGGACTGAGCAAGACTCATTTGACAAGAAAAGGTTGGAATAACCATTGTCATTGCTAGCAACCCAGCCCAATAGTGACTGTAAGAGTAAGTGAGACAATGTCTATAACATTTTGCCCCGTTCCTCATCTATAGGATGCTTCAAAGAGCCAAGAATCCATTTGTATCAGTCTACTCTGGCTTAACAATAATAATAAATCAGGGCGCCTGGGTGGCTCAGTTGGCTGAACGTCTGACTTTTACTCATGATCTCTTGGTTTGTGGGTTTAAGTCCTGCATTGGGCTCTGTGCTGACAGCTCAGAGCCTGGAGCCTGCTTCAGATTCTGTATCTGCCCCTTCCCTGCGTGTGCTCTAATTCTCTCTTAAAAAATAAAGAAAAGCAATTTCCTACTCAACACATCCCCAAAGGCAAGGGAAATGAAAGCAAAACTGAACTCTTGGGACCTTATCAAGATAAAAAGCTTCTGCACTGCAAAGGAAACAATCAAGAAAACTAATAGGCAACTGACAGAATGGGAAAAGATAGTTGCAAATGACATATCAGATAAAGGGCTAGTATCCAAAATCTACAAGGAACTCACCAAACTCCACACCCAAAAAACAAAGAACCCAGTGAAGAAATGAGCAGAAGACATGAACAGACACTTCTTCAAAGAAGACATCCAGATGGCCAACAGGCACATGAAATGATGCTCAACACTCATCATCAGGGAAACACAAATCAAAACCACACTGAGATACCACCTCACACCAGTCAGAGTGGCTGAAATGAACAAATCAAGAGACTATAGATGCTGGCGAGGGTGTGGAGGGACGGGCACCGTCCTACACTGTTGGTGGGAATGTAAACTGGTGCAGCAGCTCTGGAAAACAGTGTGGAGGTTCCTCATAAACCTATCCATAAAACTCCCTTATGACCCAGCAATAGCACTGCTGGGGATTTACCCAAGGGATACAGAAGTGCTGATGCATAGGAGCACATGGACCCCAATGTTCATAACGGCACTTTCTACAATAGCCAAATCATGGAAAGAGCCTAAATGTCCATCACCTGATGAATGGATCAAGAAGATGTGGTATATATATACAATGGAGTATTACATGGCAATGAGAAAGAATGAAATCTGGCCATTTGTAGGAAAGTGGATGGACCCTGAGGGTGTCATGCTAAGCGAAATAAGTCAGGCAAAGAAGGACGGATACCATATGTTTGCATTCATATGTCTAACAGGAGAACAGGAGAATCCTAATGGAGGACCAGGGGGAGGGGAAGGGGGAAAAAGAGTTGAGGAGAGAGAGGGACGCAAAACCTGAGAGACTACTGAATACTGAAAATGAACTGAGGGTTGAAGGGGGAGGGGGAGGAGGGAAAAGAGGTGGTTGTGATGCAGGAGGGCACTTGTGGGGAAGAGCACTGGGCGTTGTATGGAAACCAATGTAATAGTTTATTGTCAAATTGGTTTCCATTTGTGCTTCTCCCCACAAGTGCCCCCCACCGTGACCATCACCCCCCTCCCCCTCTCCCCCTTCAGTCCATGGTTCATTTTCAGTATTCAGTAGTCTCCCTTGATCTGTGTCCCTCACTCTCCTCCACTCTCTTTCCCCCTTCCTCTCCCCATTGGTCCCCTGCCAGGTCTATATGGCAATGAGGAAGAATGAAATATGGCCATTTGTAGCAAAGTGGATGGACCTTGAAGAAAAATTAAAAAAATCTTAAGTAGGCCTAAATAATAAGAAAAAGAAATCAAGAAACCCTGCAAGGGAAAGCTGGCATGCCCTGAAGAAGCAGCAATTCCTTCCGTTGTTTCCCAGGATGGTCTGGTGGCGACTTGATGGTGACGTCGAGGGAAAGGGCAGGGTAACCCTGAGGTCAGAGGACGCGGACCTCAGTAGCCTTTGCATTTCATGTGAGGTCTTTCAACCAAGTCTTGATTCTTTCGAATCTTGCAGATATAAGTTAATTATAATTACTTCAAAGGCTCGAGTTTGCTTTCTTTTGGAACCATTTGAAGGTTCGCTTTAGACCTTTAGTACCTGTGATCCCCAAATTTCTATCATTTCTATCTCTCAGCCTCTTCCAACGTATCTCCATTTTCCAGCACTAACACATTTTGAAAAGCTATATCTCCACATAAAATAACATGGGACATAAATATATATGAATGAATACATGAGTATTCCTTTGTCTCCAAGTGTAAAATGTCAATACAGGTGCACAGAAAACGTCACCCTGAAGCCAACAGCCCTAATGGAGAAGAATGTCACACAGCAGCTCTCATTTGGAACCCTTGTGACTCCATGACCTTGAATGGTGAGGGATTTTTCACCTTTACTTCAAAGACCTTGCCCAGATCTTTCTTAATTGCAAGAGTTGGAATCATCTGTCTAAATCATCAGTCCTTTGAAGGGTGCACAGGATGATAAAAGTGAACTGTTCCTATTCTCCAGCCATATTCTAGAATAATTTAGAACAATATACTTAAACGCTCAAAATTAGTTTAACTGTAATTTTATTCAACATAACCATTGTTAAAAATCATGAATGAATACTTCCTTTTCATTGGGAGTTGGAATCATCACAAAATAATAAAAGACACTTTGAAATAGCTAGTTCCAAGGGTGTACAACTTTGACCTAAATATAAATGTATCAAGGAGAAATGGCATGATCCAATATAAAATTTAACCTACTGGGTAAATCAATAAATAACATAGTAAATAAATAAATAATATACCAGATAATAAGATACCAGATTTCATAAAAGTCATTAATGTTACTATATAATATAACAACTTTTTATGATTTATTATACAGTTGACAGCAAAAGGGATCCAAAATTATAATATGCTTAATTGGTGAGATTCCAGCATGAATGATTTCATTTCCATAGACTTTCCTTTATTTTCATAATAAATTTTAATTTCAGACAGTGTGCTGCTTGGCATTTGATTCTGAAAAAGGAGATTCTATCCTGTTCCTTCGAAGCTTTAAAAAATGTCAACACGATAAGATCAGAGATTCCAGGTCAACGAGTAATATTTCGATTTTCTTCACATTAATTATCCCTTGAAAGCAATTTTCGCAACTGGTAGGTGCTGTCTGAATAATCTGCACTCCCCTGTTTTTGGTTTTCTACTTCTGTGTGATATTTCTGCTGCGAATGGGTTAAAATGGTGTCTGGCAGCTAGTTGTCATCCAGCCTGTGACTTTACCTGTGAAAATATCTGTGACAACACGGGTGAAGCTCACAGTGGCGGTGAAACTGAGACCCACAGGCAGCATGCTGCGCACACCTGGAGAGTCCCCACGCCGCGGAGGGACGGCGCTGCTGGCTGACAGGTGCATGGGAGTGAGGACAGGTGCGTCTAGGGCAGATGGCCAGAGCTCTTGACAGGCTCCCATCCAGCAGAAAAGGCTTCTCAGCCCCAAGCAGCAGCCTGAAAGGCTGACGGTCTAATAATAGCGACTAGATACTTTAATTGAATGATCTCAGGTCATGCTTCTACCGAAACTGCCTTATAGATGCCAATATTATTCCCATTTTGTGGATTAAAAACATTCCAAAGTTGCGGCGCCTGGGCAGCTCAGTCGGTTAAGTGTCCGGCTTTGGCTCAGGTCATGATCTCATGGTTCGTGGGTTCAAGCCCCACGTCAGGCTCTGTGCTGACAGCTCAGAGCCTGGAGCCTGCTTTGGATTCTGTGTCTCCCTCTCTCTCTGACCCTCCCTGCTCCTGCTGTCTCTCTCTGTCTCTCAAATATAAAGAAAAAACATAAAAATATGTTTTAAAAATCCGGAGGCTTAGAATGTTTCGGTGACTCTTGTCCCCAAGGTCCTAGAAGTTATGGGTGGTAGGGGCTTTCACACTATGAGCTTCACGCTGATGTCAGTGCTGCACCTGCTATTTCCTTCGCCGCTGTCCTCCGGAGAGCAGCTCTGTGCGGCCAGACTCCTTTTTCCAGGTACAGAAGTTACACCCAAAGTCTAGCCAGATGCGGACACCACAGAAAGCCTGCCATCTGTCTTCCTGCCACGTTTCCAGGTTTGCTGGGGCGACTTCCTCTCTGGACACGTGTGATCATTTGCTCATTACGTGTTGATACTTAGTCATTCCTTTCGTCCAATGATGTCTCCAGTTCGTGTTCTCAAATGTTTGCTTTTTTCACTTGGTGATCTGGAGGTTACCTTCAATAGATGATCCAGAAATGGCATATTCGCCCACTACCCCTGACTCTGCGCAGGTCTGCGGAAAAGCTTCCTGTCACCTTCTTACACGTACGATGACGTGAGGAGGTAAAAATCCCTCTTGACCGCTTGATGTCTTAACATCTCTTCTTGCATTTTGACTGCTAAAGAAGTATGATGCCAATTTTTTCCTTTTCCATTTGGAGAGAAGCTCATTTTTGGTTTTATTTTTGTCTGATTTTTGTCTGGGTCTTTGTAACACTTCTTTCTCTTCATCCTTGTAAATCATAAAATATGCCGGGATGGGAGGAAGCACAGCTGTGTGTTCAGCTCAGATCAAGATTGAACACTTTCTCCATTTTCCTTGCATTTTTTTCTAACCCTGAAGCATTTTCTTCCACAATTTATATAATTGTTGCTCTTGTCCAAGTTGCTCTGAATTCCTTGGGAAAACGACGAAAGCTTACACAGAATCGCCTTCCTTCTTTTTCCGGGAACATCAGCCGGCTTTTCCAAAGTCGATATTGCTCCCAACTGCCTCATATTTGGGCGGCAGTTCACACTTTCTTATGTAGCTCCTGCTGCTTCTTCTCCCATGAGCTTTCCTCCTGGTTTTACATCTGGTTAGGCTTTGAGTGTAAATTAATGAACTTCTAGTTCCCAATCACATTGTATTAATGTGAGCAGATCCTTAAACAGGGCGGGTGCACAAGCAGGGGAGATTTGTGAGGTGACAGCTGCCTGGGGAGTGAGGGGGGCGGGGAGAAGGGGAAGGCAGGTGGCGCTCTGGGTCGCTAGGCTGACCCGCCTGCCACCTGCCACCTGCCCCGGTGGTTTCACACAAGGGACGAAGGAGCTGGGCCAGTCACCTTGAGACCTGCTCCCAGGAGAGGTTAGTGCACTTTGGGCTGTCCTGGCACTTTGGGCTGTCGTGCGGAGGTGGGCAAAGGGACGCCAGCATCAGATGGAGGCCAGTGCAGAGCAATGTCGGTGCTGCGCGGGGGGCGAGTGCACGGTGCCCACACAGAAGTGGTAGAAGTGAGGGGCATGAAGCTCGTTGTTGCCACCGTCCTGGGAAGAAAACCTCTCTATTTGGGCCCATCAAATCTGTCTCTGAAAGTGCTGTCCCTTTATACAAGTTTGTTATGAAAAAGGTTTAAAAACAATGAAATGTGGTGATAACTATATTTAACTCTGAAAACAATGGGGTTCGTTACTGATGTTGTGACTGAATTACTCCTTCACATTTTTAAAATATTTATTTATTGAGAGAAAGAGAGTAAGGCAGTGAGGGGCAGAGAGAGAGAGAGAACCCCAAGCAGCTCTGCACTAACGGTAGCGTTCAAACTCAAGAACTGTGAGATCGTGACCTGAGCCAAAACCAAGAGTCGATCACTTAATGGACTCAATCACCCAGGCTCCCTGTTACTCTTTTACCTTATTGTATTTCCCACTGAGCACATTTTGCATTTTATCTATCTACCTATCATCTATCTGTTTATTTATTTTACATTTTAAAAACGATCATATGCATCAGGAAAGTGCACCTACCAATGAATTTCCATAAAATAAACACACCTGCATAACTAATATCCAGATGAGGAGACTGACCACTAACTGCATTCCAGAAACTTCTCTGCCCTGCCTTCTAGACTCTAGCTACCCTCCTTCACCAAGGGCAACGAGCCCAATTCTTACTTATATCAGAAGAGAATAGTGGTGTCCAATTTATTACTTTATGTAAACAGTTACACAGAATGCACTCTTTCATGCCGGGTGTCTTTGTCCAATGCCACATTTTATGCGTAAAGTTTCGGGCAGTTGAGAATCGTTTGTTCCCCATCCTGTGTGATGTTCCCGTAAGTGTATGCATCAGAACTGTTGCACTGCTCTAGGCTGAAATGCCAGAATTTAACTGGATTGTTGCCAGTGTGGGGCTACTCTGGGACTCCTTGCTATGCACATGCTGGTTCATGACCTGCTGGCGGTGAGCGTGGGTTTCTCCTGGGTGTAGACACGGGGGGACGGCGGGGGGGGGGCTGTTGAGAGACTGTGTGGTGCTGAGTCACCGCTCGTGAATGTGCCACCATTTCTCCACAGTGGCCTTTCTCACAGGTGCCACGGGACAGTTCCAATCACTCTCCATCTTTGCCAACTCTGGCGTTTTCGTCTTTTTTTATGAGTTTTAATGATTCTGAGCGTTTGAGGTGATGTGACGCTGTGGCATTCATCTGTATTTTCATGTTGACTGATAACGTCGAAGACTGCTCATTGGCTTATTGGTCATTTGGAGGTCCTCTGTGGTGAAGACTTTGCTCAATTCTCTTATGCATTTTTCTTTGGGATGCCTGTATTTTTGTTTTTTAATCTTTATTTTTTTTTTTTTGAAAGAGAGAGAGACAGAGTGTAAGTGGGGGAGGGGCAGAAAGAGAGGGAGACACAGAATCGGAAGCAGGCTCCAGGCTTCTAGCTGTCTGCACAGAGCCTCATGTGGGGCTCAGTGTGGGGCTCAAACTCACAAACTTCGAGATCATGACCTGAGCCGAAGTCAGGAACTTAACCAACGGAGCCCCCCAGGTGCCTCGTATCTTTAAAAAACTGATTTGTAGTAGTTCTTTACATATTGTGGATGCAGGTCTTTTGTCAACAAGACTGTGAACTCGCCTTGCTTTTTCACTGCGTTCATGGTGTCTTTTCATAAACAGACTTTCTGACTTTTAACATAGTGTGATGTATCATGTTTTTCCTGTATTGTTAGTATTTGTGTGCTGTTGAAATCTTTTCGTAGTTCGAGGTCATGAAAACTTCTCTCTATATTTTCTTCTAAAAGCTTTATTGTTTCCCTTTGCCAATTAGACCTGAAATCTATCAAGAATAGATCTTTGTGTGTGGCATTCAAGTACATTTTGTCTCCCGTGTGGGGAGAGCACTGACCCAGGACTACTTGTTGGGGCAAACGTGGCTCCCCTCGCTGTGTGTCTGATGTGTCGCTGTCTGAAGGCACACACCTGTGCCTGACGTCTGTTTCTAGACTCTAGTCTGTTCCGTGGGTCGATTTGTCTATCCTGACCTTTGAAATTGAAAAATCCAATTAAAATGGATTTCCCTTTGTTGTCCCTCTGTTCATCACACATAAACTAGGTTGTGGGGAAAGAGGAACTTTCTGGAATGGAGAAGGAATGGAATTGAATTTGTGGTCTATTGGTGATGCTTGTATATTCTGAGAAAATGAAAAAAAATAGCTTTAAGGGATGTTGCTAATTTTAACTCCCTGAGCCTCTGGTGACAGGATCGGAATGACAAAAGAAGAAGTCCGGTTAAGGACTGCGTTGTTTGTCTGTCTGTATTTATTTTGGGAGACAGCTGGTGTCAGCCCAGGAGGGGAGTATGATTTGCCTTCAGATTACATCCGTTTCCTAGAGGACCGGGCAATAAGATGATGTCACTTATCAGACTGATGGACAGCAATGACCAAAAGAACAGGTGCTCTGGTTAAATTTTAGCAAGCGTGTACCAATGCAGATTGCAGGAGAAAGCAGAAACCAGAACATCCAGGGCCTGTGTTCTGGCCCGGGGTGGGGGGGGGGTTGGGGGGGGAGGCCGGAAAATCAAAATCAAAAGATCTGGACTGATTTCCTCACCATATATCGTGTTGGCCATTCTAAGAGCTCATAGAAGCTTTTTGTTTGTTTGTTTGTTTGTTTACAAACCGCTAGAAATTTCTTCCAAAAATGTTCATCTTAATGACCCGGGTGGAGGCATTGTCACCTGCTCAAACAAAACAAAAAATGCAGAAATTAACGAAGAGAAATCTTGGGACCTTTTCTAAAAAGTTGAGGGCCTAGTTCTCAGGGAGGGGGCATACAATGAGTCTGCGTCCTGTGGCTTTAAAGGGAGTATTTTAATAAAATTGATTTATTTTTTATTTGGAAAACCTTAAGGCCATAGAATTCGTACTCGATAGTCTGTGGGCCTCTTGTTTGTATTTAATTAGGTGTGGTAACCATGAGTATTTATTTGGCAATCATAGTAATAATCATTTGGCAAAACAGGATAACCTATTAGAATCATTATTTTTTTATAAACCATATACCATGTTCCTGCGCTCTCCGTGTCTAGAGTGTGTGTGTGTGTGTGTGTGTGTGTGTGTGTGTGTGTGTGCATGCGCGTGCCTACATGTAACTGATACACGTGTTGGGTGTTTTCAGTGCAGCTGGAGAGTGTTCAAGGTCTCTAAGAGAGCTCAGGAGAATCTTTGTATCCAAACCACAGATGCCCGGGAGGCTGAATGAGGTGTGCAGGGCTGAGCGGAAGAGGAAGCCCGTAAATCTTATTTTTAAATGAGGCACAGCTCAGAATGGGGCACTTGTTTTCCTTAAGAAAATAGAGGCTGCCTTTGAGCGGGGCCGCAGAGCAGGGGCCGCTGCCATCAGGCAGCTTGGGAGGAGGGCCGGGGCCCTTGCCTGGGCGGAGGGAGGGGGGTCCTAATCAGGGTGGTAATCATCATCGGAGCCTGGCTTCCCCTGATCCGAGGACCTGGGGGCAAAAGTGATTATAGAAAATCTCACCTTGAGCGTTAATCAGCCACGAGTGGACTTGCAGAATACTGTTTGCAACCTGGAAATGCCTACCCACTCCTTCTCGTGAGAAATTGTATATATAGGCCTTTCTCCAGCCTTTCTCTCTCCTTTCCTTGGATGTAGGAAATGGGAAATCAAGAGCCCGGCGCCCTGCCCATTTCAGAGCCAGCACTCCAGGGCGCACTAGGGGCACCTGGTGGAGGCCCTGATGGCCAGGTGTCTTGTGGAGGTCACCTTCCAGGGAGACAAAGGGGCTTCGGCCTCTACTCCCCAAGAAAGAGGGCACACAGTGTAGCTCTCGGTTAGGGACAGAGACAACTGACCCCAGCGTGAGGCCGTTGGATCAAGCTGTCATGCCACCTTCTTCCTTTTATGTTTTCAGGAAAGATGGAAACGCGGCAGAGAGTTCATAAGCATGCACGGCATCTACAGTGGCTTTGAATCAAGTGACAACTCTCTTTTGTATGACAACCAGTAAGTCTGCGATCACCTCCTTGTGTTTAGCACTCATTGCTTTCACCCAAGCAGCCCTTCTCTACCTGTCTCCAGGCCACCCCATGCAGGGGCCTGCCCTCCTCCCTGTGAGTGGAAAAGAAGCCAGGCAGGCGGGCAGAGACACCGAGGGGCAGCACAAAGGGCGGGCAGGGCGGGCTGCTTCTCCGGAGGAGTCAGATAATACACTTAGGAAAGCGCTAAATTGAGAAAGCAGGCTTTGAGGCAGAGGCGCTGGGCCTGACAGAGAACTTCCTGACCGGGCGCCCAATCCGGGCCCCGCGGACAGCAGACAAAGGGGTGTTTGCTCTCCGCCTGCAGAGGCCCCGCGGCCCGACGCCAAACTGCCCACCGCAGTTCGAGTCGACTGCCAAAGTCCTGTCCCCTTCATAATAGGGATGTTTGTCTTTGGGAAACACTCCGGTCCTGCTGCTGGGGTTTCCAGGGCATGAGAATCTCCAGTCCTGGAAAAGGAATTAAACACCCGTCCTCCTCTCTGCTGGCCGCGAACAGAGGCTGGGCCCCCTCGAAGCGGGGCTTTGTCCTCCGCTAGGAGACGGTCTTTGATCCAAGCCAACGGAACAAAACCTGATTATCTCACCTCTAAATGGAGGGATTTGGGCAGAGATGTGGGCACTGGGGGGAGAGAGGGGGATGCAGCCAGGACGCCCCTCCAAGTGTTCCGGGGTGGCCCGTCGGCCCTGCTGGGGACATTCACCATGGCTACTGACACTTGTGGAAAAGGGGCTGCGGTTATGAATCCACTGGGGAGGGGGAGGAAGAGTTCCCCTTTCCCATCTCACAGTCCATGCAGGCCTTTTGTAGCCTTAGGTTCGCTCCGGAAGATTGGTCCCATCTCCATAACCGGAGCTCAGGGCTGATCTCTTCCACCAGGAGCAGGCTGGACTGGTTCTGTGCCAGGTCACCGAAAGTGGGGTCGGCCACCCCTTTGCAAGAAAGCAGCATCCCCAGGCCTCGGCTCTGCTGTCCTGCCTTGGAGTCGCTAATTTTAATCTTGAACTTCATTTTATTAGCAGAACTTTCAGAAGAAAGTTTTCTTTGGCAGTATTGGAACCATCGATACTTAATGCTTCAGGTTTTCCGTTTAGAAAATGGAACCAGCAGACACCTCTGGTGGGCAAAGATTGGAATGTCCATGGAAACGTTATCATCTCTGAGTTCTAAATACATACATGCATGTGTGTGTGTGTGTGTGTGTGTGTGTGTAAATACATAAATATTTGGTTTCCAAGCTTTGAACAAATGTAAATTTACTGTGTGTGTTTTAATTAATATTATTATTAACCATTTATTGACAATTATATTTTAGGCACAGTGTTATCTCCTTTAAATGCCTTGTCTCAGGGTGCCTGGGTGGCTCAGTCAGTTAAGTGTTCGACTTCAGCACAAGGCATGATCTCAGGGTCCATGAGTTCGATCCCCACATCGGGCTCTGTGCTGACAGCTCCAAGCCTGAAGTCTGCTTCAGATTCAGTATCTCCCTCTCTCTTTGCCCCTCCCCTACTCATACTCTGCCCCACTCATGCTCTGTCTCTCTTTCTCAAAAATAAATAAACATTAAAAAAAATAAAGGAATTATCTTGTTTCATCAATCTAGCATTCCTAGGAGGCAGGTACAAAATCCTCCTTTTGTAGGTAACAAAACAGAGGTCCTAAAAGTTTATAAGCCCTATCCATGTCTATATAGTAAGTAGGGGTTCTGAGATTCAAAGAGTAAGATTCCAGAACTTGCCCCTTCCTCACCATACTGTACTTACAGTGAAACTTCCATTACCTTATTGGTACCCAAGGGTAAGATGCAAGAGAGAGACAGAGTTCCATGATAGCAAGAAACATTTTTAAAGCCCGGAATGTGTTTCTACTGCTGATTCTGCAACATAAAACAAGATGCCTCTCTAGCTGGCACAAGACCGCAGTCCCTGGACAATGACTTGGTGATGCATCGGGTCGTGTGGTCCACTGAACGAAGAGAGGAGTGAGGATTTTGTTGTCTAAATGGTGGCATGAGAACGGTCCTTCGGAACCGAGCTTGGGTAATAAACTCCCCTCTTTAGAAGCCCTGGGCTTTGTGCCCAGGATGCACATATCCCTAATCAACTTGGAGGCATCGGCCTTGAAGCATGGATACTTGGTAAAATAGTTTCAAAACTGCCAGCCAGAGCAGTCCCAAGCGGCTCTGCAAGTTCGGAGAAAGTGCACATCGTGATGATCCACAAACATCAGGACGACCTCAGCTCTCTAACAACCTGGTGCAGTAAACAGAGGGACAGCCATGTTGGGAGGGCACAGTTTGGGGACACTTTTTGCATTTTCTTGATTCGCTGTGAACCATTAAACATTTTATGATACTTTGTTTATTTTATGGACAAGGCATAAATTCAAATTATGTCCTGAATGAGATTTACTCAGTTCACGTCTCAGTTTAAGAATGTCTCATTATCCAAGCTCGTATTTCTAGTGTAGAAAAATGACCCATACTTAAACAGCAGGTTAGAAAAGATTCGGTTGATTCTGTCATCCAGAATTAGCCCATGTCAAAGTTGTTTTTGACCTTATATAAATTTTTTAATTTTTTAATGTTTCTTATTTATTTTATTTTTTTTTGAGAGACAAAGTGCAAGCAGGGGAGGGTCAGAGAGAGAAAAGGAGATACAGAATCTGAAGACAGGCTCCAGGCTCTGAGCTAGCTGTCAGCACAGAGCCCGACCCAGGGCTCGAACCCACGAACTGTGAGATCTGATCTGAGCTGAAGTCAGACGCTTAACCGACTGAGCCACCCAGGTGCCCATGATCTTTTATATTTCTGATTGCTGGGCAGTTTTGGAAAAGGACCTGGAAAATATGAATGTGTTTGTGTATATTTTCCAAAGGAGTAAAACTGAGAAAGAGTGCCCGGTTAGCCCCAAGCCATAATTAAATATTTCACTGTTGATAACTGACATTGTTTCCAGTGACACGTGACCTGTGTCAGGCAGGGCAAAAGGTGTTTCAGGTTCTAGATATTCTTGCAAACTCTGACTTGCACTGACTATCAAATTGGATTGTCTGCAATTTCTACCCCATTGTTTCCTTGCTAGTTTGTTATGGATTCTCAAGAAGTCAAATACATATGAAAGAAAGAAGCCTTTATTTACCATTAATGTGAAAGAAAATTATTTTCTTCCTTTCATCTGCAGATACACAGTTTTTAAAATTGCGAAGGGTGTCTTCTCAGTGAAAGGTCTTAGGTGATACTGCAGGTTCCCCATCAACAGAGGGCGTTATGATTAGTTTTAATTGTCATCCGCCTGTGTTCCTCTCTGTTTGAGGCTAGGGTTTACTATTTTCTAAGACTAGAATGTTCCAGCAGATTAAAGGAAAGGCAGTGTTTTTAAAAGTGATAAGCACAGGTTTTAATCTGAATGGATTAAAATTCTTAGGGATGAAGAAAGGTAAAGATGATAACTTAAAACAGATATTAAAAAAATTTTTTTTACATTTTATTCATTTTTGAGAGACAGATAGAAACAGTACAAGCAGGGGAGGGTCAGAGAGAGAGGGAGACACAGAATCCGAAGTAGGCTCCAGGCTCTGAGCTAGCTGTCAGCACGGAGCCTGACACGGGGCTTGAACCCACGAGCCGTGAGATCATGACCTGAGCTGAAGTCAGACGCTCAACTGGCTGAGCCCCCCAGGCGCCCCTTAAAACAGATATTTTAACATTAGTATCAGTGGTGTATATTTGTTTTATTATGTATTTCCCTTACAGAACAAAACACTGTTAGAAGTTCCTTGGGTTTATTCTATTTACACTCAGCACATGTTACTAGTTTTGTAGCTCAGACTGCTTACTCCAAACCTTGCCAATAACAACATGACAATTTTGAATGAAAAGAGTGTCGTTTTTAGTTTCATATATGAAACGTTCACAGAAGGACATGTAGGTAATCTCAAGAATGACTCATACAGAGACAAAAATTAGTCCTTTGTCACACATGTCCTGTAAGTCCCCCAAAGGTCAGAAGCAAATGGAACCCAGAAAAAATGTGCCGAATGTGAGCTGAGCTTGGTAATTGACTATTTCCAAATTTAAACATGGGTGAGGGATTCTCTTTTTATTAGTTACTTCATCCAACACCTTGGGGTGCCAAGTTGAGGCATCAGTGCTGGTACCCAGAGTTGGCCACCTTGGATATGCGGGGCACGGGCTCCCAGAGAGTCAACCCCATCAAGGGCTTCTGGCCCCAGGGCACAGTGGCAGTCCAGTGCACAAAGGGGAAAAGCCCACAGAAAGCCCCCCTCACTCTTGTACTCATGACAATTTGTGGTTTCTCCAAACCATCTTCAGATTTAATGATTCACTAGAAAGACTCACAGAACTTCCTGGAATCTTTCTACTTGGAGTCACATTTATTACAGAGAAAGGATACTCTGACATCAGCCTAAAGAAAGGATGCATGGGACAGAGTCAGGGAAGCTTCAAATGCAAAGCTACTTCTGTCTTCAGGATGCATGTCCCTTCCGGCACAGACACGTGACAACAAGCACGAGGTGTTGTCACCAGGAAGATCACCTGGGCTTTGATGTCCGGGATCTCAATGGGGTCCCCTGATATAGGCCTGCTGGATTGGTTGATCAGTCACCCACAACGTTAAATGCAATGTCTGCATCTCCCTTCCCGAGAGGTAGGCTGGGAGGCCATGAGTCACCTCGTTAGCATAAACTATTGGATGTGGTCCAAGGGGCCCACCCAGAATGACAAGGCCTTTTATCACTGGAAGAATTAGATGAGTTAAGAGATTCTTTCCAAAGAACCAGGGAGCAAGTCCAGATCTTTTTTGGGGCCAAAGTCCTTATCACACAGTTGGGGAGGGAGCAGTAAACAAATCAAAGTCCTTACTCCAGAGAGGAGACATACAGTGACTCAGTCAAAGAGGAAAAAGGTACTGTCCATCTGGATGTATTAGAGGGAGAGAGGAAAACCAGGTCAGCAGAGGAGACAGAGAACGCAGAAGCAGTGATTGGCACCATTTCAGATCTAGTGTCTGAGACAGGCCTCTGAGGAGAAGGGACAGGGACACCACTAGAGGGCTTCAGAAGTGACACACTCCAAGCTGCAATGGATCATGATCCCTTTGGAACTCCGTTGAAAGCAGACTGATAGGAGGCACAGGGACTCAGGGCCCAGGGGCGTGGACATTGCAACCCCTAGGTGAGGGAGGGATGCTGAGAGCTTGGACCGAAGAAGAAGGAGCAGGGGGCTGAGAGTTGGCCAGAGTTTGGGGGTAGCATGGACGTAAAACTGGCAGTTTTCTGATAGGTAAGATGATGGATAGGAGAGAAAGGGAGAGGGGAGCCCAGCTGGCTTTAGTGTTTGCAGCCTGAGAACCTGAAAGAAAGAATTCCCGTGGGCGGAGGTGCCCCAGCTGGTGGGAACACTGGTCGGAGGGGAGGGTGAGGAGCTGGGTCCCAGGCTGGCTATGTTGAGGGCAGTTGTCGGGCGTGGGCCTCTGGATCTCAGAAGACCGGAAAGGGGTTCCCACTGAAGACATCGTGCAGGCAGAGTGCCATGTAGGAGGCACAGAGAGCCCCAAGACCAGAGAAGATCTTGAGGTATGTAGAAGAGAGCTGAGCCCTGAGCCCCAGGGCTCCCACACTTCCAGTGTGGAGGAATCAGGTTGAACCAGAAAAGGAGTCCAAGGAAAAGCTACCAAAATGGCAGGAGAGGAAGCAGACGGTTCTGGGCGTCTTAGACGGCAAGTGAGGAAGTCATTTTAAGGGACCCTGGTGCCTGTGACAAAGCAGTTGAAGTGAGGGGTGAGGGCTAAATCCACTCAGGGTGAGTATTGTTGAGAAGAGAAATCGGAGACAGGAAACAGGTGAGTCTGGTAGGTAGTCTGGCCAGAAGAAGGAGAAAATGTCAGTGTCTGGATACATAGGAGTCAAGAGAGGCTCTTAGAGACAGGAACAATAATAGTATTTTATATATTTTGTACGTCTTTGGGAAAAGTGCTGTGTGGGGGTGACTTGTGAAAACAATGTCCTTGCTTAGGGGAGAAGGGATGAGACCCAGTGCCTAGGTCGAGGGGTTGCCCTTTGATAAGAGTGAGGTGGTCACTCAATCACCAGAACGGCAGAAGAGACAGAGTATGTGTGCATAGAACATACAATCAATGTCAAAAGCACATGGTGTGTGCTCTGGTCAGGCACTACTTACATGCCTCATTGCAGAAACTACCGGAAAAGGTAGACAATGCTATGGTCTCTATTTTACAACTGAGAAGTTAGGCACAGACTGAGTCCATAATCCCCCACCTGGTGGAGGCAGTGCTGGGACAGGCAGTGTAGCATGAGTCTGTGGTATGGAGACACAGAAAGAGGGGGACTTGTGGGAGCAGTGGAGTCCTCTTCTGGGGACTCCTATTTGTAGTTGAGGCCATTGGATAAGTGGGACAGTGGAAGAGCAGGTGAATGAGGTTTGAGGAAAGAGAAGAATGAAGGGTGAGATATTTACCCGCAAGAGGGGATGAGTAGGGAATACAATTCTATCGCCAGACATTATCAACGGCCAGCCCGAGGTTAATGCTGGAGACTTTCACACATCATTCCGCATGGAGATGTATTTTTCTCCTTCTTGTTCAACTATAGATGTATAAGGACCGTCAGGGACAAATCAGGCTTCACTGTGGTTTTCATTTCACCTAGAGAGGAAGGGGGTTGAGGGTGAATTCAAGAGAGTGATTGCAATGATTGCTTAAGGAATTAAAGCTGCCAGAGAAAGGAAGGAGACAAGAAAATGAAAGATTGAAGAAAGACAGGACTAGTGGACTGTAGGTCCTGCTTGGCAAACAAACAAACAAACAAAAATACACCAACTCGCACCTAATACGCTACCTAGTGTAGAGATCGATCTGGAAAACTAGGCAGTGGGGTGTGGAGGAAAGGATGCTTGAAAGTTAGACTGTAGAAGGCATGCTGTTACTGTCGTGAAGATGTCTGGGGCTTGGCAAAGGGAACACGTTGGCTGGAGTGTAGAAATGACAGTCATCAGAGAAGAGGTCAAGGATGGAGAGGAGGGACTACTGGAAGGTCATCTTGGTGAAAATCAATCACAGTAGGGGCAGCGTCAGGACAGGAGGGAAGGAGGAAAGGAGACCCGCAGGTCACTTCCTCGCTGACCTTTATCTAGTAAAGTACAAATCAGCCCGAAGGGAGAGAGCTGTTGACCTGGCTTGTGGGCCGCTTGGGGACACCTCGGTGTTCTAGAACTCGGCTCAGTACATTTGACTCTGCCTTACGTATTCATCCGTGTTGGCAGCTGTATCTGATTTCCCTTCCCAGCCCTACTGTCGCTCCCATCACCAGCCCCAGAGAGAGCCCTTCATTTTCAAAATTCTTCCATAGCATTTTTTCTAGAATACTTCACTACCACATTAACCGAGTCGCAACCATCTAGACCTGGAGGGAAACCATGATTAGAAACAGATAACACGGACCCCAAAAGCATCAGCTGTTAATTCTCCAGTATCAACCATAGAAATAAATCACATCCTTTGAGAATCTGAGCTTATTGAACCTACGGTTGGCAAGTAGATTTCTTTTTGCACAATTATGCATTGGTAGAGTCTGTTGAGCTCTGGGTTGAAAGAGTCTGAGGTCAAGTGTGTCATGATGTCAATGGGGCTGTGCTGTGATGCATTAGCAATGTCCACCATAGCCAGCTTTTCCTAATCTAGTGCCTTGTCTTGGGTTTATTAAGGGCCTGGATGACCTACAAAGACACTGATGAGAAAGTTGATTCAGAAACATGGAGAAAGTTGCCAAAGTCACACTACAATGTAGTGGTCGGGTCAGACTGGAGATCTGTCCAGGGCTTCATGGGAATTATAGGATCAGGTGTTCCCTGAGCCATGTCCTGGGGGAGTCAGTGAACAGAAGTGATGGTAGATAGAACACCAGGAATGAATTAGGAAAGCTGGATTCCTCCCATACTCTGTCACTATCTTAGATGTATGACTACCCAGGGAGCCCACGGAATTTAAATCTTCACACCAGTGAAATGAAACATTTGTGCTAGACCATCTCTATGATAATTTCCAGCTCTAAAACTTCATAGCAAACAAAAACAAACATTCAGACTGTAAAGTTAACAAAACACGGAGGTTGTTGGACTGAGGTGGCCTGGTGCCCTGGCGGCCTACCCTAGGCAAATCAAAATCGAAGCCAGTACACACCTCACAGTCACAGCATCGCAACAGTAAGGAGAGCCCATCGCAAGCAGCCAACCAGGCTTTATGCCACAGACGAGCGAATCGTTTCTGGCTTTGGCCTTCCTACCTTTTCTCGAAGCCCTTCTCCCCACGCCGCTGTCGAGGGCTCCCGGCCAATTCCACTGTGCAGCCACCTCACTCAAGTCAATTTTCACTGCAACTCTTAAAAGTTTTAATATGCCTCAGTTTATCTTTAACAAAACAAACAAACGCATTGACCTCCCCATGACCGCCATGCCTGTTTTTTCTCTCTAATTCTCCATCATCCATCTCACAAAGCGAAGGCAGATTTTTTTCGTTCTCTCACTCAGGCTTCCATTGCCTCTGGATTAATAGGATCATAAGGCTCCATTTTTTTTTCTCTTACCTTCTCATATTTTTAGACCTAAACATGATTATTGAGCGAGAGGTCCAGTAGTGGTGAGTAAAGGGAATGTCCCCTGACCGACTACACGGTTTACGAAACTTATTTTTCTGTCTGGTTTAATCCTCTTGGCAAAATAGGTATTGCAGATACTGTGATTGCCACTTTATAGTCACAGGGATGGAGAGAGGTTGCATGATATTTGTTTAAGAATGCAATGGCGCCGGGGCGCCTGGGTGGTTCAGTGGGTTAAGCATCTGGCTTTGGCTTAAGTCATGATCTCGTGGTTCGTGAGTTCAAGTCCCGCTTTGTGTTCTGTGCTGACATCTTGGAGCCTGGAGCCTGCTTCGGATTCTGTGTCTCCCCTGCTTATGCTCTGTCTCTCAAAAATAAAACAAACATTAAAATAAGGAATGCAATGGTGGAAAATGAGAGAGCACAGTTTAAACTCTGTTCTCTGACAGCAATAGAAAGCACTCTCTGTGCTGGGTGACTCCAACCAAAACATAACAAGCCTGAAGGACCTGAGTTCCAAATTTGGTCTGAGGGCTCTAGAAACCTGTTTTACTCCCTCCTGAAGTTCCACTTTGGCCTAGGATTATACAGAGAAGTGTTTTGCCATGAACCACATTGTATTTTGCCTGCTAACATCCAAGAATTTGGAGCACCCATGGCTGAGATACACTGCCCCTCATATGAAAATGCCTATTGCTCTAATTACCGCATTTGAGACTTTTCCAAGAGGTAGGCTGTGAGTTTTGCAAGGCAAGGCAAGGAAAGCGTTTTCTGAGCAGGCTCCTGGGGAGGGCAGTCATTAGCTCCTGCACCAGGAAGGATCTTTTGAAACTCTCCTGGAGGAAACTTGAGAGTGATTCAATGAGCAAATGCAAATGGTATTTGCTGCAAAACCACCTAATTCCTCTGGGGGATGTTGGGCTATAACAAAACAACTTGGAATTTAAGCAAAGTAAATTGTGGGAAAAAAGGCTGTTGTTCACCCCATACTTTGGTTTGTTACAGCAGCAGAGAGCTTTAACTTCCCATTTCCTCCCCACTAAGAACATGATTGAGGCTAATTTCATTCTCACACATAAACTACATGGCTCTTTAGTTCTCTCTTGGAGATCTTGGAGGAAGGCAGAGCTAGGAGGCTCTGTGGCAGTAAATGAGACTTTCTCTGACTGGTCTTAGATGGCACGCCTGGTAAAAGGCCCCTGAGGTAGGACCCGTGAGCAAAGGAACAAGATGGCAATGAGTTCAATCCTAATGCTGTGGCTTCAGGGAAAACTAATTGTAGGGATTATTTCTGGAGTCCTTTGTTAAGGGTTGGCCTCTGGCTTAAGCGTTCTGAATGGACATACTTGAACATACAGGCATTTTTTGGAGAGAAGGCATCGTGACTCAGGACCCACAGACATTATCAGAAATGTGAGTTACGCACACTGTTGTCCTTCCCATCTCTGACCTAGTAATGTCATATCCAGAAAGCAGAACTTCAGATGACAGGAATACCACAGGCCTTTACCTACCTTCTCGGGGTATGTGATGTTCATATCCCCAAACAAAGATCCAATCCACACTGACCAGAGCAGGAACGGAGGCCAATTGTCTTGTGAGAATGTTCTGGAAATGCCAGATCTAGTTGGAAATCTAGTTCATCCCCGTCTGGAAGCCTATGTTATCCTCTGTGCTCCCCTATTGCTGACAATATCCTTGCAGGAGATTTCATATTAACTGACCAGTCAGTTGATAATCTGCAGGAAGAATGATTGTGTCCTCCCTCTGTACTGACTTCTTGTGTTGTTTTCCTCCCCGTGGATAATGCCAAGGAAGCATGGTCAGTATCAGCACCTGACACCTAGTAAACAGGTCAGTGCTAACTACTACTTTTTCAACTGGCAAGTGTTTTTTGATCCCACTGTGTTCTGTGCACTCTACGACCCATGGGGGAAACAAAGAAATGTTGCATGGCCACCTTTGAACAACTCCTACTTCATTTCTGTCTCGGTATTTGGCACTAGGTGTCACGTCCTGGATGATATGCAAACTGTGTGAAGTGAGGAGATGCATGGACTGCCATCACTCACTTCGGCATGCCAGGCTGAGGTCTCTCCACCAAGCCCGCATTTCTGGTACATCCCAGAGCAATCCCCCTGAATAACTTGATCATAGCTGACGTGGCTTATCCCACAGGTTGGAATTCTTTCTTCTGCCAATGTAGGCATGAAGGAGGCCGTGAATAAGCTCTTGAACAGAAGACCATCGACCCCTCTGCCGGGGCTTCTGAGCGGTTCCACTTTGTGGCTGTTTCTGTTGCTCTTTCAGTTCTCTCCGCCCCAACCCTGGTTTCCTGCTGCCCTGTGACACATTCCTTGTGAAAGCCAGTGCTGGACTTCTCAGCCCATGCTTCTTGCCCTGCTGTATCACACGGACCAGTGGTTGCCTGCCCCTCCTTCCCCCGTCCCTTTCTCTGACCCCAGGAGCCCGTGAGCACCTGCAGAGAATCCTCACATGCTCCCAGGTGAGGATCTCTGGACCCCCGAGCCTGGCCCAGCTCCGTGCATGGCCTCCCGATGCTGATGCTCTCTGGGAAGCCCACTCACTTCTGGCCTCTGCTGGGAGCCCCGCTCCCTTGGTCCTGCCTCTTGGTTGTCCCTAAAATTGGGAGAATTAGCTTTCAGGCTTTGCAACAAATCTGATTTGCATTACGTCTTGGAGCCAGGCCAGTGACCGATGCAGAGCGCAGGAGTGTGGAGGGAAGACAGCATTAGTCTCTTGGTTCAGGACACCGTTTTTCTTACAAATTTTGCTTCTATGGTGAACACCTCTTCCTCTGGTGCCCCTTGAGTGGGGTAGGGGTGGGGGTGCCATGGGGGTCTCTCTGCTCTGATTACATCTGACCATAAACTGCAAGGAATTTCTGCACTGAGGATTTCCCTGCAAGCCTGTTGGCTGGAAAAGCTCACATTTAGGACACGAAAGATGCAAGTAACCTAACTTTCCACCACTGTACAGCAGCACCTGGATGCTTATTATAAATGCAGGAACACAGACCTTCACGCAGAGTCAGAATCCGCATGGTAACAAGGGGCTATGTGGGAAGCATCGAGCCATCTTTCACTAGGAGCTGAGTAAGACCCCAGCAACTTACAAAACTTCCAGGATATTTTTAAAAAGAATTTATGTTTATTTATTTTTGAGAGAGAGAGAGAGAGAGAAAGAGAAAGAGAGAGAGAAAGAGAGAGAGAGAGAGAGAGAGAGAGAGAGAGAGACAGAAAGAGACACAGAACCCTAAGTGGGATCCAGACTCCGAGCCCTCGGCACAGAGCTCTACACGGGGCTTGAACTCATGAACCACGAGATCATGACCTGAGCTGAAGTCGGACATTTAACCGACTGAGCCACCCAGGTGCCCCAAAACCTCCAGAATATCTTTAAAGTGTATGCTTCTCTGTGTGTGTGCATCACTGCCCACACTATCATTATAGACATGGTGTCGCAACCTGAAGTTTGCTAGCAAACCAAATCCCTTGGAGGGAAGGTTTGTGTTTAAATACAGTAGATATCAAGCACAAGTCTCATTAAAAAACTGGCATCTTTGTAAGTGCCCTGAGGAAATTCCCTTCTAATAGCCATGGATGAGATGAAGTAGATCGATTCTCTGTCTCCACCAAGGACTGACAGGAGGGTGTTAGCTCTTGGCCACGTGCTGCTTGAAGGGTCTTGCTGGGACCCACAGAGAAGGGGGACTCCTAGTGGATGCTGACAGCATCTGAAGAGGCAATTTTGATAAGAATCCCAAATCCTTCCCATGTTACCATTGGTGAGAGCCCATGTGAGGCAGCTGACTGATGGGTGCGATCAGATTCAGCGCAAAACCCAAACGGGTTGCGTTGTTGGATCTTGTAGGAAAATACCAAGACTGTCTTTCCAGAAGAGGGCACCCTGGGTCCTGATGGGTCTGTGAGCATCAGAAGGTCATTAATTGTCCAATCTGCTCCCGGGCCAGGCTGCATTGCTGATGGGTCACGGAGACACCGGGAAATGCGTGCCGTGACTTGATGAGTCTCTCTCCAGAAGATAACGCTGTACATTAGTCCTTGGAAGCATGACCATCTGGAAGCTAGATCCATTAACCTCAAAGCCCAGCGATGAGGCCACATTGACCTTGTAACCAGGGAAGGAAATGCCCTTTGCTTACCTAATATTCCCTGTGGCTGCAAGCAAATAAGCCGTTCATGGTTGGTCTTAAACCTTCACCTAATGTTATCCTGATTTATATAGAAGTTCTTGCATTTCCCCTTGGGGTGACTGTACTTTGTGCTATGTGAAGTGATCCATATCTATGCTGTTTCTAATCCATTTGTAAAACCATTTATAAGCTGGTTGGGGAGGAAAGGTGGTCTATAAATGCCTGGTAATGATAATGGTTGTGATGCTCATGAATGATGAAAGATCGCTAGGCATCAAAGCAGGGCGGGCTCTGCCTGCTCTCATATGCTTTTCCCCTTTTCTCAACTGCTCTCTGACCAACTGACATTTAAAAAGGAAGACTCCCTCTGAAAACCTCAATATCTGATTCGCCAGGACTAACGAGCATAGGAAAACCACACTGATCTGAAAGGGACTCACAATGATGTTACACTTATGTATCTGTGAGATTTAATTGTTTTATTAAAAAAGTTTTTAATGCTTATTTATTCCTCGTAGAGAGACAGATCATGAGTAGGGGAGGGTCACAGAGAGAGGGAGACATGGAATCCAAAGCAGGCTCCAGGCTCTGAGTTGGCAGCACAGAGCCCTACACGGGGCTTGAACTCATGAACCATGAGATCATGACCTGAGCCAAAGTCAGACGCTTAGCCGATTGAGCCACTAGGTGCCCCTTAATTGTTTGTGTTGAGTTAGTTACTTGTTCTTATGTCCATGGTTGTGAATTTGGAATGCGTGTGCTGATTTCTTCCTAAAAGTGGCATACAGTTCTGCGTAGAGGTTCAGAAATAAAAGGGCATTGTACACTTTGGTCGTACAGAGTAAGATGATGTTACAGACATCTTGAAGGATTTTGCTTCATTTCTGAAACACCACCCTTCTCTGCTACTCCCCTTGCTTCCCTGTGTCACTGGAGGTCAAGGCCAGGCTGAAGTTCAGTCCTGAAAGCAGATAGGAATGCAATTCAGCAGGCTTTTGTGATCTCTGGTAATCTGCCAATGGTTAATTCTATCCTTCTTCCTCTTTTCTGCTACGATCATGATCATGGAGTCCGTCTATCTACGGATTCCCTTCAAACGTAACCCCACTCTCTTTGCTGGGTAGGGACCTCGCGTCACCGAAGGAATGGCCCTGGTGTGTGGGGCCATGCTGCTGACATCTCCAAGGAAGTGACGTGAAAGGGAGTGACATACTCCCAACGCTCTGTCTACCTCTGACCCAGAACATGTGACTTTTATTCCTACAATCAGGTCACCAGAAATAGGCCGTGTTCAAGGCAATGAGTCTTGTTAAGTTCTAGTTTCACCAGAGTATTTTACATTTGTGTGTGACTGTTTCCATCATAAATATTTTTTTCCAGTGTATGTTAAACCAGGTTGCAATGCCCTTCTCACTGTGACTTCACAGGAACCCTGTTTATTTTTGTAAATTCAAAGAAATGTATTCCTAAGCCTCTAGAATATAAACACACATACACAATACATACACACACATACTTAATTCTTAGATGTTTTAGCTATACCTAAGGAAGAATTCAACATTTGAGATTTCTATCACATTACCGGCATTACAAAGGGTTCACTTAGGGAGTCTATACTCCCTTTTCAGGGACACACAAGGGAAATACGGAAAGCTGGCAGCCACAGGAATATCTCTCTCCACCCTGCACCTTTATTAAATTTCCAAGGTCCTCCCCTTCTTTCCTGCTTCAACGGCAAGCAACTGAGCTCTCTTTCCTTTCTATTCCAGCAACTAGACTCATGTGCCTCAATGCCCCAATACAAAAACCATGTCATTGGCTCTCAGGTGGAGTGAAGAAAATGAACACATTTTCATTTTCTGGTCTCTTCTACCCATCCTGTCTATAACACGGCTAACGGCACCATACCGTCTCTCAGAAGAAACACAGATGCTCTACAGAGATGGTGTGGTAAGAGGTGTACCCTGAAGAGGGCAAGGAATTTGATGTTTACTGCCTACCCCTTGAAGGGCTTCAGAACAGATGCCTCCAGAAGGGACCATTTTGTCATGTGGATTATTCTGAGCTGAGGGTGATGAGGACCCTGTGGGCTCAAGAGAATCTCTACTTCTCTCTTACCTACGTAGAAGAATCTGAATTGGAGGTCTTCCCCAGGGTCTGATGGGGACCCTGTGGGCTCATAGAAGAATCTGAATTGGAGGTCTTTCCCAGAACAAGGGTTTTCGCTGAGATATATTATATCTGAGTGACCCATCTGTATGGCAGGGAAACCATTGAATTATCTGTTGTTCTTATCACCCTGTGAAGGGCATTCTTTTCATCTGACGTCCCAGACTCCTACCCGCTTCTTGAGTTCAGGATGACACTTCCACCTCATTTTGCCTGTTACTGGAATTTCCACGTCTGTGTGGATTCCCTGGACACAGGCTATTAAATCTGGTTTTCTCCTGTTAATCTGTCTCATGTCAACTTGATTCTTAGTCCAGCTTCAAGGACCTTGAAGTAGACAGGAGTTCATGATCCCAGACACCTTTATGTTCAGGAGACTTATGTACCAAGGTTTCAGTGAGTCATTTCATTTTTAAAATGTTACCATTATTATTTAAAAAAATTAATACCAGTTCATGGGGAAAAAGAAAGTGCTACAAAAGATGTACAGCAGAAGGTCACTCCATCACTCCCAATTATTTTCCCCAGAGGACAGTTGCTGTTTTTCATGTGTCCTTCCTGTGAAAGTCCATGCCAGGCAGGTGGATGTATTAGTGTGGAGTGTAGGGGTGAGCACTTCCCCACTTTTTTTCAAACTGAAAGGTAGTATATGACATACATTTTCCTGAACCTCACTCTTTTCACTTAATAATATTGTCTTGGACATTGCTTTATATTCATATATAGAATTTATTATTTTTTAATTATTTTAAAATATTTATTCATTTTAGAGGGGGAGAGGGGCAGAGAGAGAGAGAGAGAGAGAGAGAGAGAGAGAGAGAGAGAGAGACAGAGAATCCCAAGCAAGCTCCACGCTGTCAGTGCAGAGCCTGATCTAGGACTCAAACTCACATACCATGAGATCATGACCTGAGCCAAAGTCGGACACTTAACTGAGCTACCCAGATGCCCCTAGACCTTTATTATTTTTGACGGCTACATAATCCTCATGATTTATTTAACTAATTGTGTCGGCTGGTGTTTGATCAGGGAAACAGGGACATGCTGGGTGGTCTAGAAGAATTAGACCTTCCACAGTCTGGGGGCTGGCTGGTTGAGCTGCCTGTGTAGGTCTATGGACCCCACAAACCGTACTTGGTCTGAAATCATTAGAGTGGGTGCTTGGGCTTGAAGTGGGGGGCCAAGGACAAACTAGCACTGTGAAGGTAAAGTGAAACCAAGTGCCTTACCACCTCTATTGCTGACCATCCAGGGCACCAACAAGATAGCTCCTACCCTCTACCACAGAGCTGAACTTGCACCTGCCCAGGAAGCAGAGAACCCGCAGGAGGAAATGCTGAAGGAGCAGCTCATCTTGCACATTTCTCTTGGTGAGTTACTTAACCCAGAAACTTACAAGGTAGGGAATCAGGAAATTTACTTCCAGTTTAGCTGGGTTCTGAGCTCAAAGCTCTACACTAGTCCCAAGGTGATGGAAACAGAGGATGTTTCCTACATTTTGGGTCTACAAGTGATGTTGTAATGAATAGCTCTGGTCTTGCATCTTTTTCACTTATGTAAGCACAGCTAGAAAGTTAATTTCTGGAAATGGAATTGCTGGCCCAGAGGATGTATGCATTTCTTATTTTATTAGATATTGTTAAGTTTCACTCCAAAGAGGTTGTACCAATTTACATGCCTGTCAGTGATGTATGAGAGTTCAGATTTCCTGACATCTTTATCAATGGAATGTATTATCCTGCTTTTTGATCTTTTTCATTTTGATATGTAAAAAAAATCTCATTGTGGGTTTAATTTGCATTTCTTTTCATTAGATATGTGGTTGAACACCTTTTAAAAATGTTAAACCCATTTGTATCCCCCCCCCCCCCGCTTACTGACTACATTTAATCACTTACCTATTGGATTCATTTTCTAGTTTTTTACATTGACTTTTAAGGGCTCATTGTATATTTAGAAATTCAGATTATATATATGGCAAACACATTCTCCAATGTGTCTTTCATCTTTTCCATTTCATCTATTCAAAAAATTGCTTTTATGATACTACACTTATCATATTTTTATTACATAACATTTGAGATCCTTACTTTTAGAAAGGATTGTTATCACCTGTTTTTGACAAAACAGGTGAAAGATAGGCAATATGTTCCTATTCTACCAACAATGAACCTGAGGTTGATGGAAGTCAAGCAGATGGCATAGATCACATAGGAAGTGATTGAATCCATCGTTCCCCCAGGAAACACAGAGTGAAAGTTGGTACCTGAAGAATGTTTAATAAAGGGACTATATTCAAAGGTGTGCAGAGAGTGTTGGAAAAACACCAGAGGTGGTTTAGTTCCCCAGGAGTAGGAATGGGTAAAACCATGACCACCTCAGGATAGGAAAGCAAAGGGAGGTAGTGGGTTACAGGAAGCTGGCGAGGGGTGGTGATATTGAGGGGAAGTAGGTGCTCAAAGAGGACTCACCTCTTTGGAGAAGAAACACAACCCCCTGTGAGGAGCTGGGAGAATAAATACCCTGACCTCTTTCTCTTCTCTCCAACAGACCCCTAGCCAATGATGTTCAGTGACTGAACCCCAGTGGAAGTCAAGGGCACAGATATTATTCAAGATTCCACTTGCAACAAATAATATTAAAGTTCTCCAATGACTTTCAAGAAAATGAAGATGATCTTGTCCTTCAGGGTTGTGTCAGAGGAAGAGATAAATGAAATTCATTGGCCACTCATCAAAGTCTGAGTGGTGCTAGCACATGTGAAGAAAAAACAAAGAGCTCCAGGTGAAGATGAAATTAGCTGACTGGGCACTAGAGTCAAAGAGATTGGTGCATTAAAGTCAGTGGGATGTGTCCATTTTTTATTAGTTGTATTTATTTATTTTGAGAGAGAGAGAGAGAGAGAGGGAGAGAGAGAGAGAGAGAGAAAGAATGTGTAGGGGAGGTGCAAAGAGAGAGGGAGACACAATCCCAACAGGCTCTGCATTTTCAGCACAGAGCCTGACACAGGCTGGATCCCATGACCTGAGCCAAAAGCAAGAGTTGGACGTTTAACCAACTGAACCAACCCAGGTGCCCCTGGGAATGTGCCAATTTTAATGGCAATGGGTATGTCACTAGAATTGTGACGTATCTCTCCACCCAAATCAGTTTGTTTGAGAGAAACTTCCGTATCACCAACTTTCATTACATAGGAGAGCCATAGAAAACTGGGCATTCTAAGGTAAAGTCTGAAGCTTTTTCTAAGTTAGAAAAAATGAGGACGTCAGAGAGTAAACACCAGGAGACGGGTGTGACCTAGAAAAAAAGAAGGCTGAATGACATAATCCAGCCATACTAAATTAACTTTAATTTCTGAAAACTTCTCTGTAGTGCTGAGATCTGTGTGCTGATGAATTTGTGCAAGAAGAACCACAAAATAGGGAGACATCTTAGGAGACTGTTGAATTAATCCAATAAGAGACAAAATCCTGAACCAGGGGCAACAGAGACAAATGAGATAGAGTCAAAGATCATTAGAAACAAACAATGTCCAGGACTTAAACCCAAGAGAAAAAGGAAGAGTGACATTATCCGAAATGTTAGACTTTCCTGATGAGACCACAGGCACATTAACAGAATTTGGGTATCCTGAGGATGTCTCCAAGAACTGAAGAGAAGAGAGATAGTGAGTTCCATTTATAGACTCTTGACCTGAGATAGCTATGGATCATATTGGTAGAAGTATCCTTCAGGCAGTTGAGAAGTATGTACCTATAGTTTTGGTTACTGAAGACACAGATATACAAAGACATATTCTTTCCATAGAACTGATTGTTAAAATTATGATAGTGAGATAAGTGAGGCTCAGGTTCAAGAAGAAAAGGTAAGGACTGAGAACGGAAACTTGGGGAAGCACTTTTCTCATTGGAGAAAAATGTTAACATACCTCCCTAAGTGGTAAGTGCTCAGCTAAGAAAATCTATTTTCTTAAACATAGGGCACAGAAGAGGAGCCAGCCCTGAGACCAAAGAAAAACCACAGAGGCACAGACACAGAAACACACAGACATCTTTCAAGATATTGGTTCATTTCATCTTAGTTATAAAATCCGTGGGTATGGGGTGCCTGGGTGGCTCAATCAGCTAAGCATCCAGCCTTGGCTCAGGTCATTATTGCATGGTTCATGAGTTTGAGCCCTGCCTCAGGCTCTTTGCTAACAGCTTGGAGGCTGGGGCCCACTTTGGATTCTGTATCTCCCTCTCTCTGTACCTCTCGCACACTTGGGTATGAATATATTTTTCATGTTTCTTCATTATCTTTTTAATGTCTATTGAATCTGTACTGATGTCTCATCTTTCATTTCTGACATTAGGAATTTGTGTCTTCTCTCTTTTTTCCTTTGTTAGCCTTGGTAAAAGCTTATAATTTGATTGATATTTTTCAAGAAACCCCTTTTGTTTTCATTGATTTTCTCTACTTTTTCCTATTTTCAATTTTATAATAAAATTTTCATTATTTTTCTTTTGCTTACTTTAGACTTAATTTGCCCTTCTTTTTCTGGTTTCCTAATGTGGACAGTTACAATTTTTATTTTATATTTATTTTCTTTTCCAATATATTCATGCAATGTTATTAGTGTCTCTCTAAGCACTATGTCTACTGGATCTTACAAAATTTTGACATGATGATTTTCATTTTCCTTTACTTTTAATAAGTTAATTTCTCTTGAGTGTAGAGTGGTATCAAAATGCTGAACTGTGAGTTGTAACATAGATGTAAAGATTGGCTCTTTGATTTACTAACTCTGTAGTTCTACCCACAACCACAATGATCACAACCACACATCCCAAACCACTGTCCCACCAGTACTGTATCAAACTCCAGAGTGTTCACTGTTACCAGATACTGTGCTATCGGCACTTCATACTTGCCTAATACATGTCTCACTCCATCTCTATACTTATGGTAGATATAATTATTGTGTGTCACATGCATAAACTTGCCCAGTGACATAGCCAGTGGGAGGTAGAATTAGGAATTGAATGTGTGTCTGACTAAATCTGAATCTTCAGATTCTTTTGCTGTTATTTGTTTTTTTTTCTCGAAAGTAGGGATAATAACTATGCTCTAATTTTGCAAATTGTGTGGCCAGACTCTCCACCTTTGGATCCCATCTCCCAAAAGATCTGTCTCTAGATCGTCCTTATGTCCCCCATCTTTATAACAACAGCATCGATTCTCCCATGGTCACTGCATCCCCTAAAACACCTGCTTTACCTACCTCTTCATCGTCATAGCCAAAAACCTCAAAAGAGTTACCTATATACTTCTTCTTGTTTCCACTTCCCTTCTTCCCAATTCTACCTACACCAGAGAATTTGGCTTTGTTTTCACCAAATCATTTGCCACAAATGATTTTTCTTAATTTCAGTGCTCAGTCTTCAGTGTTCATCTTATCTGACTTTCAAGTAGCTTTCTACACAATGGGATATTCTTTCCTATTTGACACCTCCTTTTCCCTGACACTTTGGCACAGCTGTTTCCTTCTCATTCCCTTTTTGTGACTTCTCATCTCTGACCGTCTCAACTATGGTGCTGCTGCTCAGGTCCTGATCTCCTCCCTATTTGGACCTATTTGCTGGGTGACCCTATATAGTCTCATGGTTTGAGTTCACATCAGTGCCTGGAATTCCTAGCTCCACACACCAGCACTGTCTCTTGGAGCGTCTGACCAGAGCAGCAGATCGCCAGGTGCCTGTATCTACTTGACTGACTATAGCCATCCCAAACTCTGTCTGGCAAAAGAGAATTCATCATTTCTTCCCCAAATAGTTTCTCTGCTGGTGTTCTTTATATACAGATATAATGCGCATAAAGGAGAGTAACTTAAATCTCTGTTGCTCCATATGTTTTTTTCCTTGAGACTAAATCAAGGAAAAGATCATCTTCTAGGTCTTATCTGGCAATCATAATTTATGAATCAGGGAGCTGATGAAGCCACTAAAAAATATTTACTAAGCCCAAACTTCATGCTTCCAATAGTTCTTCCAACGTTAATAATAGTCATGATTGCAAGTCTCACTTGCAATTTAAAACTTTTCTTTCTAGAATTTGGCCTTCCCTTATATATACAGAAATCAGAAAATTTAGGGCAAAACTCATGAAAACACAGCATCATTCCCTTAGATGTGGGAGACACAGACTGACCTATGTTGTTGACAGTATTTTCTAAGATACTCAAAAGGGAATTTTTATTTGATGGCCAAAGCCATAAACATGCATTCTATGGTTACAGAGGTGAGTGTAAGAGACAAATCTAAGGAGAAGTGGTAAATGTTGAGATGAGTCTCTCAGAATTTTGTCATTTTTTTCTACATCAGAGTGAATTTTTTGTATAATTGTCCTTTTTTGAAGAGAGATTAATCATTTTCAAATATTTTTCATTCAAACCTCTTAGACTCTGTTATCCTATTGTGATTGTATTGGTATACGGGCATAATTTATCAACTTTCATTTAGAGTTAATAAAGTTGTTTGTGTGGGCGTAGCTGCTGATAAAATTGTAAAGAAAAGACTCTCTAAGTTGAGAACACTTAGATATATTGCCTGTTAGAAAACATATCAGAAATGTGTTCAGTGAAAGCTTGCTTTTTTTTCCATTTAAAAAATGAACATGGCAGGGCCAAGTACATTTTCTCAATGCATCCATTTGCTAGAGTGGTTGATTATATTGATTTTTTCCCCCTGCAAATTTCAATCAAAATAATATGTATTTTTAAAGTAGTGCTTCATAGTTCTGGCACTGTTCTTAGAATCCAGAATCTTCCTTTTATCTCCTTGACATGTGTCAGCTACAGCTATATTAAAACTACATTTTAATCTTTCTGAGTTCAATTCTCTTGACGAATTTCTCCTTCCTCCATGCCTGGAGTTCTGACTTCAAAAGAAGCTTTGCACACACAAGAGAGATAAATGCCAGGGGAATTGAAGTAAGGATTGGGTCAAATAACATTGGGTCCCCTTTCTTCCTGCATTTTGAGATGTGAAATGTGAACCCAAACTAAATGGTAATAGAAACCCAGCTCCTATTCTGTTCTTTATAGGTTCTATGGGAAGAAATTGCGTCTCTCAAAAAGAAGAGTTCATTAACTGTCTGACTTCACTGTGAGATCCAATTTCTTCCAATATCTATCCTGTAAATGGAAAAATCTGCAGATTAAATATCTTAGACAGTAACGGGCTGGTGGTACATGGCTCCGATGCTTCATGAAGAGCATCTGGGCATCTCAATGTTAAGGAAGCAGAGATACCTTTAGAGTATCTGGCCATCAGAGTTACGTGTAAAGGAAAAATCCTATTAGCGCAAACAAATGACAGCATTTCGAGACCAGCCTCTGTTTTCTCCTTGTTGTGTGTGACCTTTCCTTGTGAGATTAGAGCTTCCCTTTCAAGTCTGTGCTACACAGGCAGTGCACACACAGTCACACACACACACACACACACACACACACACACACACACACACACTTGTCCGGGAGGGAATGGATGTCCACACACATGGAAAAAATATATCAAGTAAGAAAAAAACCCCGTGGCATCTTTGTTTTCTGCTAACATGACACAGTGCCTTGCACATCGGGTCACTTCTTTGGAGGGAGGCGTCGGGAGTCTCTGGAGCAGACAGGTTCTGCTTTAGGAAGAGGGATTGTCACCCCTCATATGGGTTTACCACAGTGAAAAATAGTTTGCAGATTCTTGTAATTATAGAAGAGAGCTGGGCAGCCCTGTCTGACCACAGGAGGAGCAGAGTACTGAAAGGGCAGAGCACGGCCCCATGGGATACGAGGAGATGTGCCAAGAGCCACCAGAGGGGAGGTCCTCAGTCGTAAGCTTTCATATGTCTGCAGTGGTGACTGAAATTTTGATCTTGCATCCACAGTCCTGCCAGGGAGAAGATCTTCTGGCAAAAATGCAGTGCAGCTGTCCTCAAGTGTTTAGCAAAGAAAGGATACCGGCTTAGTGAGACTGATCAGGGAGCCATGTCCTTCCTGACGTGGGCTCTGCTCCTGGGGGTCCTGCAGACGGCCTTGAGTCCAGGAGCAATTGTCATGGCAACAGAAGGGGACACAGCACATACACTCAAATATTTTGAGTTCAATTCCTCTAATTACAGTAAGATACTTGGTCATGATAAAGAGTTATTGACAAAAACAAAGGATGAACAAACCTTCTGTGGGCAATTGAATTACTTTTTGTTTTTTCTCTTTGGTGAAATCCAAAACTCAAACTCAAAATCACATATCAAGCACGTTATTTCCCAGAGCAGCTGCACCAGGTTGCATTCCCAGCAACAGTGCAGGGGGTTCCCCTTTCTCTGCATCCTTGTCAGCATCTGTTAGCAGCGCTATCAACAATAGCCAGATTGTGGAAAGAGCCCAAATGTCCATCGACTGCAGAAGGATAAAGAAGAAGTGGTGTGTGTGTGTGTGTGTGTGTGTGTATACATACTACCTGGCCATGAAAAGTAATGAAATCTTGCCATTTACAACAACATGGATGGATCTGGAAGGTATTATGCTTAGCAAAATAAGTCAGTCAGAGAAAGACATACGGTATGATTTGACTCATAGGTGGAATGTGAGAAACTCAACAGACGGACACAGGGGAAAGGGAGGAAAAATCAGATCAAAACAGAGAGGGAGGTAAACCATAAAAGATTCTTAAACACAGAGAACAAACTCAGGGTTGCTGGAGGGGTGGTGGGTGGGTGGAGGATGGGCTAAATGGGTGACTGGCATTAGGAGGGCACTTTTCGGGATGAGCACTGGTGTCGTATGTAAGTTATGAATCACTGGGTAGAAGATGAGAGGCCATGTTTTCTCCACCCAACAAACCCCTTCAGTCCACTGCTCTCTCCTCTGTGTTGTTTGTTCATTCATACTTTTTCACTTAGGACTTCAGTTCAGTTGGAGCCTTGAAGGCTGAGCTCCCCCCACTGCTCGCTTTGCTTTAGATGTTAGCAGGGAAGCTGTGCTTGCGTCCTACAGCCCAGGGCTGATGACCTTCTGGGCCGTGTGCGCAGGGCAGCTGGGGGAGGATGCGATGTGGCTCAGCACACCTTTGGTCTCTGCCGGCATCAGGTCAGCATCCGTGGGTCGGGAAACAGGGCTGTTTTCCCAAGAAAGGCCCCGTCCACATGATTACTCCTCTCGCTAACACATTCAGGGGGCCAAAGTGAAAAGACTTCTCTGTTCCTCAGTCTCCACGGGCACAAAGATGAGGATGTCTCTGTGAAATGGAGAGGAAAAGGCAGGACCATGCAGGAGGCTCAGTAGGAGGGGCTAAAACTCCATCTTTGCCAGGGGACACTAGCCGCTGGGATGGCACTTGGAAGGCAGGGCAAGGACAACCCCAATCAGGACAAGATACGGGGGCATTTAATTTGGTTGGAGGGGACAGGAAAGCCTGAAGTCTAGGTCGCTGCCTGCAGGGCATGATGTTTCAACCGGCCACAGGCTTAAGATTCTTGAGGATATAATTTATTGGTTCATTACCTACAGTTTAAGCCATAATTTCTCAAAGTGTGGTGTAAGTGCCCCTCGGGAATTTTTGTTAGAATGCGTATTCCTGGACCCTTCCCAGCACCCACCAAATGATGTCCACCGGGCATTGTGTGGTGGTTCCCAGTGGCCTTCAGCAGTGCAGACTCCGGGCACGCTGACCTTCACCATGGAATCTTCCCTTCACCAGCCAGCTGACACCTGCCCCTTGGTCCAGACTTTGCTCCTCAGTTTCCCAGCCACAGATGTTTTCTCCTTAAGGCTCTGACTATAATTTCTTCTGAACTCTGTTGCTGCCTTGAACTTGGTTTGTGCTGTAATCAACTCACCTTCTGGGGATTGCCGTGACTTGTTTCTGTCTCCTTAGTGCTTCTCCCTCCTGCCTCCCTGTGCACGCCACCGCTCATTTTAATTACATCCCTCCCCTCAAGTAAACTTGTCAGTGCTGACATTCTATTACTAATGTAAAAACCCAAACACCTTCGCTTGGCACCTGAGCCCTGTGCATCCGACCTCAGTTTAGACTTCTTTACACCTTTATCTGACCCTTTATTGCACAGAACGAGGCTGGCAATTGTTTTTTAACCTCTCTCCCTTTCCCTAGTGGGGAATTCACATTCTTTTCAATACACACATTTCTTCTGACCCTGTTAGAATTCCACCCCCTCTTCTCAGTGCAACACAATCCCTAAATTTGAAGGGAGTAACACCATGAACATCTCCGGTCACTTCAGTCAAAGAAAACATGCTGCTTCTGTCCCTACCTGTCCCAGTACGTGCTCTTGGATGAATCTTTGGGTACTTAAGTATCATAGACACCTTCCCCTGGCTGAACTGTAGGCAGACTTGCGAGCAGGGCTGTGCGCTGTAGCTGAATTTACGGCAAGGACTAGCTGAGTCCCTGGGTCATTGTGTGGTCCCCTCGCTGCCCTGAGCTCTTCTCCAGGACAGCAGAGCTTCTCCCAGAATTAGGCCACTTTTCAGCAATAAATAAAGTCTCCCGAGTCAATGTGCTTTCCTTTCCTTCCCAGTTATGTGTCTTAAGTTAGAATCAAGATTTCTGAGTTACGGTATGCTAGGTGAGTCTCAAAGCAGCGTTTCAGGGCCCTGAGGAAGTTCCTTTCAACTGTCCCTCTGGCCTGCTATTTGCTCAGCGTCCACGCAAACAAAGACCCCTACATGCCTGACCTGACCTGACTCTACCCACTCTGTGACAGGCACTGAACATCATCCTGGCCAAAGCCCATGGAAAGTTCCACAGGGGGGTACCCAGTATGAGTGGGATGAAGCTTGTCCTCAAGGGGCTTAGAGTTTGGTTGGAGTGAGAAGAGATTCATGGGTAAAGCTCTCAGCAAGCCTGACCCTAACAGGCCCAGCTTACGTACCCATAATATCTCCTTCCCAAGGAAGGAAGAGCTTCAAACCTGGTCAGGCAGACTCTTAGTCAGACCAACTGTACCAAGTCCCAGGCAGAGAGGTTTAGATCTCCTGACTTTGAACTTCTTGCTCTGGCCCCATCTGGTCGACAAACCCTCAGAGGCCTGGATGGTTGGCCATCCACTCTTCATCCTTCCATCTACTTCATTGTCAAAGACGGATTATGTTGCCTCTGCATCTCCCCCGGCCTCTGCCCACTTCTCCATACCGAAGACCAGAGATTTTGAGATTGAGGCTCGGGGAGCCAGGAAAAAGAAGGCTGTGTGGTCCTTGCGAGTGTGGCCTACTGCCCTAAGCAACTCTCTTGGAGCTAGTGGAGTACAACTGCAGTGATGCTTCTCCCGCCTTGCACTGGCTCTTCTTATAACCTCATCAGCAATCCTGGAATATAGGTAATTATGGCAGAATTTGAAAATTCTTCAGTTCTTAAAGACTCTGGCTAGATTCACCAACATGGTCACCTAACCCTTACTAGAAAATGAACTTCATGGGGTACCTGCAAGGCTTGGTCAGTTGAATGTCCAACTCCTGATTTCAGCTCAGGTCATTATCTCACAGTTCGTAGGTTCGAGCCCCACATCAGAGTCTGCACTCTTCTCCCCTTCTCTCTACCCTTCTCCACTTGTGTGTGCTCTCTCTCTCTCTCACTCTCTCTCAAAATAAATAAATAAATACACATTTTAAAAAAGAAAATAGAGCTTCATAAGGACATTATAATGGAAAAGAATCAATCCCTTCTGTGTTGTATGTATTTCACATTTTACAAAGCTCTTCTACTGACAGAAGAATAAAAGAAAATCTAGGAGTATTTGATGTAGAGAGGACTATTTTTTTCAAATAGTATAAATACAACACTTCCCTCCTTCATCAGTTTGAATGTGTTTGCTGGCCTCTAATGACAAAAAGTCAAAAAACAACTAACAGTTTTTGACGAGTTGGGACCCCAAATGAGGTTTTGGTTTTTGTTTGTTTTTTATTATAGACTTGTACCATCTCCTGCAAGTGAAAGCATTAGACTATTTCTGTCCAAATCTGAGCACCACATACATGCCAATACATCAGGTGATTAAATGTGACAGCTAAGGGTCATAGTTAAGGGTGTAAACCATCCTTCCCCCTTTGTCTACTCCTGATTCGGATTATTTTTAAACTTGCACATGATATAACTTGAGGGGCCAAGTGAAGCATGTGTCATCCTCCCTGTGACATGAGCCCCGTGTCCCTGGGGAGGAGCTCCGGTAACTGATGAAGACGTCAGCCTGTGCTCCAGGAGTGTCAACAGCTGCATGCTTATGACTTGTGCCTCAGACCTTCTCCGACTGAAAGATTTCACTGTTTATCCAGAGCAAAGACACTTAATTAATGACTAGGCCTAATCAGGCTGTCTTATTATTTACAGGGATACCGGTGTGGCTTAGCTCAACTGATGTGCAAACAAATCAGCCTTGAGGAAGCCTTAATTAATAATTCTGAGCCAGGCGTTCGGAGAGGCCTGTCACCAAGCTCTCGGGTGATTTACAGCAGCTCCTTTGCCATGTTCTCATGTCCTCTGCATGCAAATGAGTGACCACCCCAGCAGATCTTCCTGTTTCAGATGCACTGGGCCTTGTTTATTACAGAAACACTCTTATCTTTGCAGAGGACTTAATGGAGATGGATGCCTGAATGGGAACATTCCTGGTGTCTTTCTTGGATGTGTTGCCATTCAACAGTGTTTCCATAAATTTATTGAGCACCAACTGTGTTATAATACACAGGGGATTCATTCACTTTAGTAAATCCAAAATGAATGAAGCCTAATATTGCCCATTTGGGGTTCACAGTCTAGTTGGGCATCAAGTATTATGATCCAAGGTCAGTTATGCTCAGTGTTTACCCAAAGTAGAAAGCTCACTGAGTGGAAGAGAGGAAGAGATAAAGTGCTGTTAGCAGGGCTCCAGGAGACCTCTCGGTGTCAGGAAGAGGGGATAATTAGCACACTGAAGGATAATAGGAAGCCAATTGGAATTGTTCAAGAGAAAGACAATCCTGGTAACAACTCCGAGGTTGTATCAGAAGGTGGAGAGATGGATGGGGGAGGATGGTAGGACACATTGGCAGTTGATTGGCCGGATGATTCATTATCTGGGTATAAAACAGGGTGTAAAAGTTGGCAATAGAACCAGGGAATTATGTCTGAGAGATTTCCTGCAGGCAGAATCAGATTTGACAAGGGATTGGATGTGGAGGTGAAAGAGAGAGCAAGACCTTGACTAATTGGGAGCATGTGTCCTCAACTGTTACTTCAAATCGTTTCAATATTTTTTCTCCTGCAATTTTTTTTTGGGAAAATATCACCTTATTGTCTTCTTACATCTAGTGGGGCTGAGGGAGGTTTAATGTCAAACAAACTCCTGTCATTTTGTAAGTTGAGGTTTGCTTGCCTGTGTGTACGCATTTTGTATCTATCCATCCGTGAGTCATCTAACATCTCTGTGTGCCTGTCATCTTTATGTATTTATCGTCTTTCTATTCACTTGCCTAATTTTCCTATGGATGGCCTTGGATTTTTTTAAATCGTCACTGCTCCTCAATTTCACTGAGATTTCTAAATGTGAACCTTCCTTATCTATCCTGTTTGGAACTTTAGAAGTCTTGAAATCTGAAACGTCATTTCAAATTCTGGGAGAAGCTTCTATGACAATTCCTTCATATATTTTCTTCCCCTGCTTTTCTCTCCTTCTTGAGTGCGTTTTATCTCGAGGTGGTAAATGTGTTCCGATGCCCCACATGCCTTCGTTTTTCTCCATGGCGTCTGCTCTCGTCTAGCCCACTGCATCCCGGGACAATTTTTCCATCTGGTTGTCCAGCGTTCCAACTTACTCTTAACTCCATCCATCTGCTGCTTTCCACATCAACACCCTCTCTATCTAAATTATTGTCTTTTTTTCATACCAATTATTTTCCCACATGGTCTCTTATTTCTGCCTCATAATACTACTTTCTTCCCTTATGCCTTTGAGGAGATGTATTATCTTATTTTAAATTCTTGATGTATCTGCTCCAGGAACTCCGCCATAGGTGGTGGCTGACATTGGGCTTATTGACTTTCCTTTATGTTGGTTGCAAGACTCAAACTTTCACTTAACTACTCTGTTCCTCTGGGTGAGATTTCATCCCCAAATTTCCAAACTAACCAATGCAAGGAGGCTTTCCTTTAGGACTGGATCACTACTATTCTTCAGACACTAACCTTCCTCATTCTCTGGGCCTGGAAATACTCCTCAGAGACAACCTTCTTTACGGAGTGATCTTGGGGATTGGTGTCAAAGGTAGGATGTCAGCTTTTCCCTTTATGCATGATGAGAGAGGTCCATGAGGGAGTGGAGATTCTTCAAGGACATATCATTGTTTCACAGTCTGCCTCTCTCTTATATTGTTGACTTTGAACTTGATGTTTCTTCTGAACTTGGGAAGACCTATGGGAAGACTTCTGTTTCTTTCCCAAGTTGAGGCTGACTACTCATACTGACTAGATAGTGCCTCAAATTTCTGGTCCATTGTTGATATATGTATCTATTTGAAATGTCTTCATGTTTTCTTTTTTAAAAAAAATCTGTGTTTTTGAATGGACTTCTGAGTCTGAGACCCTTCAATCTATCTGGTTGCATTACACATAGATATGATCTCTTTTAAAATACAAGTATGAGAAGGGCACCTGGGGGGCTCAGTCAGTTGAGTATATGACTTCAGCTCTGGTCATGATCTTGCAGTTCATGAGTTCATGCCCTACATCGGATCTGTGCTGACTGCTCAGAGCCTGGAACCTGTTTCAGATTCTGTGTCTCCCTCTTTCTCTGCTCCTCCCCTATTTTCTCATTCTCTCTCTCTCTCATTCTCTCTCTTTCTACAAAATAAGCATGACCTAGAGGGAGTCATACTAAGTGAAGTAAGTCAGGCAGAGAAGGACAGATACCATATGTTGTTACTCATAGGTCTAACAGGAGAAACCTAACAGAGGACCATGGGGAGGGGAAGGGAGGAAAATAGTTAAGGAGAGGGAGGAAGGTAAACCATGAGAGACTCTTAAATACTGAGAACAAACAGGGTTGATTGGGAGGTAGGGGAGAGGGGAAGGGGGATGATGAGCTTGGAGGAGGGTGCTTGTTGGGATGAGCACTGGGTGTTGTATGGAAACCAACTTGGTAATATAGTATATAAAAATTTTTTTTAAATACAAGTATGGGAAAAACTAAATGAAGCAGTCTTAGTCCTGCAGAATGTTGCTGAGCTCATGTCCACCCTGTTGAAAAATCACCAACATATTTCTGGTGGCATGAGTTTGAAATTGACAATTGTTGGTGTCAGTCACTACTTAGGTTATTACCTGACTCGCCACACTTCTGCTGATCCCTTTTACACTTGTTATTATTTGATGAATGCAACTTATTTTGAGAAGTTTTTCTTCAGATTTGTTATGAATTTAGCACTTAATTTCATCATCTGCTCTTAAAAAGTAATCATTAAGTTTAATATCATGTCAAAATCTACAAAAAGAATTATGCAGTGTCAGTTCACACTTTCTAATAGCTAACGGTTTTAAGGACATTTTGATGGTGACACAGAAGGCATAGAGAAGAAGTCATCTTTCTTATAGTTAAGGTGTCACTGCCTAGGTTCTGACAAACTCATATGCCTTCACAGCAGTTAACTCATGACGACCCAAGGAGGATTTCAGAATCATAGCAGTTATCGTTGGGTTTTAAAAAGTTTTTACTTATTTATTTTGAAAGACAGAGGAAGTGCTGGCAGGAGAGGAGGCAGAGACAGAGGAATAGAGAGAGAATCCCAAGTAGGCTCCGCACAGTGCAAAACCTGACTCAGGGCTCGAACTAATGAACTGTGAGATCATGACCTGAGCGAAAGTCAGATGCTTAACCGACTGAGCCACCCAGGTGCCCCAGGAGTTATAATTGTTTTTAACCAGTTTTGGAAGACATAGTTCCACAGCTCTGTTGCAAAGTCTAATTTTTTAAAAAAATTCTTAAAATGATAGCATATAACTGTTTCTGAAATTTAAGGTGGGCAGATCGATGCTGCCTCAGCTTGGTCTATCTTTGATTGCAGGGCATTAAGAATCCCGCCATCAGCTCCAGGTTTGGAAATGATATACTTTCATTCCTTGTAGGTTACAAGACACTGTGATACCTACTTGCTCACTCGCTAGTCTTTGAGAAACTCCCCATAGACAGATACCTTTTTCTTCTTTTAAGAGGTGGTTCACCAACTTTTCCCTTTGAAATCTGAAGCTCAAGGGTAGTTGTAGAAAGTAAAGTAAAAATATACCTGAATCATTTGCTTCGAAACCAGATTCTTCTCTTCACCGCTGAGCACCCCCCTCCCTGTCTCCCCTACACGCGTGGATCCCACAGTCCATTCGTAAACGTGCCATGTTCTCTTTGCCCTGGGCACTGATATGTCTGGTTCCTGTCAAGGGAAAGAATCTGTTCTCCTTTCAAGGACGGGCACTCTTCCTAGACGTCTTATCTGCCACTTCTCCTGGGACTCACCCTATTACACCCCCAGCCCAGCAGACGAGGTTACAGTGTGTGTCACATGTGACTGTCAAAGCACCCATCCTTCCTGATGAGCCTTCTGCTCTGTCAGGAACTCCCCGATTATCTCTCTTACCGCTACATCACTATAATCCAGTCCAGGGCCTGGCACTTAGTAGGAGCTTAACTAATATATTTGCTGAATTTGAAGCTGCCTTTTATCTAGGGAAATGGTATGACATGCTTTCAAGATCCAAGTTCATAGTGAAAGACTGAGGCTGTATCATTATCTCTCCCTTCTTTACACCTCTTTCCCAGACAGTCATATTTGTCTTGTTGGTAGAGTAAGGCAGTAAACTTAACTAACTTTGGAGCCATACGTCCAATAGGTTAACCCCACAAACTAAGTAGAGGGTGAATTCTAGGGGTTGGTTATCGAAGGAAGCCACTCCTCTTCAAAGTCACCCCAACACTGCGGACCTCCTCTAGGTGATGCTGGCCGCTGGGCAGACGCACCATGAGCCATCAAAGCATGAATGTGCATGGCTACGACCCACCGCCCCGTTCACCTCCCACTGGACAGAGGAAGTGTCACAGCTGCGCCCGCCGTCTGAGGCACGATTAAGTGGACCAGTTCCAAACCCTGGTGAGCCTCAGTGGGGTGCCGGCCGGCAAGGCCACACGGGGCACACGCAGACAATGGAGGTTGTCACAACCCCTGTAGGCTGACCGCTAGTCCTCTTGCCGTCACTGTTAAGTCATAGCTTGCTGACAAAGGTCTTTGACTGTGACAAATAGAAGTGTGCCTTAGAGTAATACATATGGTATATCTGCAAACCGTTGGCGTTTCTTACCTGCAAAGTGGTCGCATAGTGCAAAGGCGATGGCCACCTTCTCCCACCAGTGAAAATACTTGTATTACTTGGCAGAAGACAGCTTTCAAACTATTTTGCAACATTTGGAGAGGTTTAGTGTTCCTTGTTTAAAAATAGCAAAGACTTTAGTGCTTATTTTTTAATACTCATGGATACTTTAAATCTTTCACATTTATTTTATTTGTTAGTCAAGTGCTAGTTTCACTATTCATTCTTGAGCTGAATTTAATAAATACTTGCACTAATAATGTAATAAATTGAGTACATGTAATTCAGTTGATTAAAATTCGTATTCCAAGTATCTACATTTATTCTAAGTTCTCATATTTTGAAGGTGGTACACAAGTTGCATTTCATGGTTCTTACACGTTCCCTTGTTGTCTCGTGGTGAATGTGGACCAACGTTCCCCCACGGCCCTTAGTGCCTGGCTCTCTGGGATACAACGCACTTCGATGTATTTTGTTTGAAGATGGAAATAACAGTGTGGGGCTCTCAGCTTTCTAAAAAACACATGATTACAAGAATTTCAGAAAAATCCACAGGAAAATATTTGGAAAAACTGTGTTTCTGATTCCTGTAAAAACTGAGTTACTTAACAGTATAAGGTCATGTATTATCAGCCTTCAGTGTGTTAATTATATGAAATAAAGCTTTTGTATACATCGTTTTTATTATTTCCATTTTTAAAAATAGTCCAACTAAGGATGCCTGGGTGGCTCCGTTGGCTAAGGGGCTGACTTCAGCTCAGGTCAGGATCTCTCGGTTCGTGAGTTCAAGCCCCACATTGGGCTCTGTGCTGACAGTTCAGAACCTGGAGCCTGCTTCAGATCCTGTGTCTACCTCTCTGGCCCTCCCCTGCTCATGTTCTGTCTCTCTGTCTCTCAAAAATAAATAAACGTTAAAAAATTAATAAAAGTTTGTCAATCTTTACTTTTTTAATGTTTATTTTTTAGAGAGAGAGAGACAAAGAGACAGAGCATGAGTGGGGGAGGGGCAGAGAGAAGGAGAGGCATAATCCTAAGCAGGTTCCAGGTTCTGAGCTCCCAGCTCCGAGCTATCAGCACAGAGCCCAACACGGGGCTCGAACCCACGAACCATGAGATCATGACCTGAGCTGAGGTCAGACTCTTAACCCACTGAGCCACTAAGGTGCCCTCAAAATAGTCAAACTTTCCACTGGTGAGACATTTTCAAAACTGTATGAAACTGATGGGTTTGAAAATCATGGACCTTGGTGTCACCTGTAAGTTCCCATCAGACAACCCAGGCTTGCGAGGGCTCGGAAACACATCTGGGCTATGAAGACTGAGAGGGTGGTGGTCCTAGGTTTGAGCCCAGTGTTTCTCATGTGCACACACATGTGTGCATGTACATATGTCCTTGTGTGTTATATAGGTGTGTGTGTGCACATGTGCCTGCATTTGCATGTGTGTTTGTATATGCATGCCTCTGTGTGCACGTGTCCCAGTGTGTTCATGCACAAGTGTGTGTGCACGTGTCCCCATCTGTTCCTGCATATTTGTGTGCACAAGTCCCAGTGTTTTCCTGCACAAGTGTGCACACGTGTCCCAGTGTGTTTCTGCACAAGTGTGTGTGCACGTGTCCTCATGTGTACTTGCTTGTGTGTGTGCACATGTCCCTGTCTATTCTTGCACATGTGTGTGTGCACGTGTCCCCGTGTGTTCATGCCTGTGTGTGCACATGTCCTCATGTGCATGTGTGTGTGCACGTGTCCCCGTGTGTATTTGCCTGTGTGTGTGCACGTGTCCCCATGTGCGCCTGCACGTGTGTGTGCATGCACATATGTATGCTTGCCTGTGAATGTGTATATTTTGCTGCTTCTTTTATAAAACCCATGTATATACACAAACACCTAATCCATTTTACATATTTTTTATTTTGTTTAAACAACAGTTTGACCTTCTCTTGATGACCAAAATAATCATAAATTAAGTATGTATCTCAGATATATTTCAAGGAAAATCCCTTATCCTGAAATAGTTTGAAGACATCTACCAATTTTTGCTAAAGGTGAGGACATTTGGGGTGATAGAACAATATTCAGTTGTCACAGGTTTGATCATCTATAAAGTTGCTCACTCAACCGAATTTTGCTGAAAGGGAATATTTATTTTATTGATTATTTTTAGCATGGTGAATAAATGTTATCTTTACCATATGTAATGCGTAGTCCTTTAAAAAACATAGAAATGTACAAGAAGAAAGGGACACTGCCTGAGTATTTACCACCTCACGGCAGCTATGACTACTACTTTGTAAATATGTTTTCACACGTCCTTTTATGCACATGCACATACTTCCACAATTTTACACAAATAATACTGTAGAGTAGGTTCCTTTGTCCTCTGTCTTCTTCCTGCATCGTTTCTCTGTGTTCCGTCTTCTCTTCACTCAGGGCCCTGCCCAGCGCGGCTCCATGATGGCTCATCTCTGCTCCCCGGCACCTGCTCACAACCTCGAGTGCAGGCGTGCAAACACATGCAGGGTGAAGATCGGTGCAGCACTGAAAGGGGACGCATTACATCTCCTTCTCAGCATCTCACGTTTCTCCCTCAGATACTAATATCTTTAAAAAAATTCCTTACATGGACTGAGAGAGATTTCGTTGTATCCATTTTAAATCCCTGCATAATATTTCTATTTACTTGTTATTGACAGCTTGCTTTATGTTTTGAGGGTTTCGAGGCCTTGATAGGGCCACCCACGGTGTCCTTTGGTTTTCGAGTTACATGAGTCTTCCTACCTGATCCTCGCACCCACACTTAATACATGGTAACATTTATTTTTGTGCAGTCTAAATGCTGTGAATTGGAAGATGAGGTCACCAAAGGGGAAAGTGATCAGTCACCCTTATAAGCAGACCCGGCAAACCTACCCGATTGCATAGACAGCTGACCTAGAAAACAATAGTAACGTCCACAATGTTTCACAGGAGGTAACTCAGTGTTTTACACATACTTCGTATTTGTTCCATTTCAGCTGTCTTACTATGTAGTAAGATTAATAAATATTTTAATGAGAAGTTGCATTTCTGGGGGAAGCATTAAAAGATGAACAAAGTATATTTGTGACAGGTCATAAGCACTAAATTAGTGCAAGAGCGCTCTCTCAATTTGGCTACTAGTGAGTTTACCCCTGATAATAAATCTGGCAATAACTCTGCATCTCAGCACACACTGGATCAATGGCAGTAAAATAGTAACTTCTCTTTTTATTTATTTATTTATTTATTTATTTATTTAATGTTTTATTTATTTTTAATACAGAGAGAGACAGGCATGAGAGGGGGAGGGGCAGAGAGAGAAGGAGACACAGAACTGGAAGCAGGCTCCAGGCTCTGAGCTAGCCATCAGCACAGAGCCTGACGTGGGGCTTGAACCCACGAACGTGAGATCTGACCTGAGCCGAAGCCAGAGGCTTAACCGACTGAGCCACCCAGGCACCCCGTAACTTCTCTTTTTAGTGCCTTTGCAAATTCAAGGCCGGAGGCTAATGCTTTTGTGAGCACATAACTCCGCTTCTTGTATTTTAACGCGTGCAAAGGAGACGGTGCCTGTGATCTTTGGCTTCTACCAATTAGCCGTGTCTTCTCTTCAAACCCTCTGCCTCCCTGGCTTTTGGGGTAAAAGAGGGAAAGAGACAGCAAAGCTCTCTCACACAAAGAACCCGAAGCAGACCTCTTGTTACTTTGGGAGGATCCATGTTGCCTTGCCTTCACTCCCCGGTGCCGTGGAGACTCGAGGTTGGGGACAAGCACAGCAACTGTGGCTAATGACAACCTTCCTAAGGAAATGCCCACGCCTTGAAACTCTTCTGGAAGGACTAAAAAGGAATTATTTTTCTCTTGTTTTGTTGCTGAAATGGTGACAGCAACAGAAGCTGTATTTATAGACACAGGTGATTTTGTTCTCTTGTTGGCTGCCTTAAAAATGTATGTGCATTTCCCGAAATACACAACTTTCTCAAATACGTGAAATTAACATTTCTGAACAAGACGAATTCCAGATGGATAGTCCACCAAACTATGAAATACTTGAAAGCAAATTGTATTTAGGGAAGAAGAAAGCTTTCTTACCTTGGGAGTGGTTTCTTAAGAATGTTAGAAATTGGAAGTCATTTTCTTAAGGCATGCAGGTAGGGCTACATTAAAGTGAATTTCAAGTGAAATAATGTAACAGCACCGAAGCAAGAGAGACTCTTCCATCTCCCTTGTTAGCGCTGTGACAAGGTAGGTCTGCTTATTCACTCCTGCCTCCCTGGCTGATTGGTTATTAAGGCTGGATTTGGGCTCCAAAATACATCCATATGGAAGTTTTGGAATTTCCCCACAGAAATTCAGGATATACTCCAAAAAAAAAAATGGAAGAGTGGGGTCTAACCATAGCTCTCGTGAATCCAGGGTAGACATAAGGAACAAAAAGCAGGCAGAGATTGCAGGACTGTTGGGGGAGTTGCATGGAGTACTTGCAAGGAATGTTCCTTCCGGTCTGGGAGCTATTTGTTGACGGGCTTCAGGAGTCAGGAAACCTTCAAGTCTACATCAAAAAAATACAAAGAAAGAGCATTGGGGGATCATGATGGGAATGCCAACTTTCGTTGATCTTTCTGGGCTTCCTGCTGCAGGAAGGCTTTGGTGATACAGAGTGAGAGGCTCGCTCGCTTCAAGTCATCCCCTGCACTTACATCTACATGTGGTTGAGTTAATTTCTACTTGCAAAATTGTCTGAAAATGGAGAGTTTAGTTTCTTAGCAGTAATAAATCAGAATATGTCTGCTATCCTCTGCATTTGTTCTGTCTTTGGAAAAAAGATGTTTTCACTTGCATGAGTCATTAGTCTTTGGGAGTGATTTTGAAAAGGAAGCACTGGATGGGGCGCCTGGTGGCTCAGCTGGTTGAGCATCTGACTTGGCTCAGGTCATGATCTCATGGTTTGTGAGTTCAAGCCCAGCATCGGGCTCTGTGCTGACAGCTCAGAGCCTGGGACCTGCTTCGGACTCTGTGTCTCCCTCTCTCTGCCCCTCCCCTGCTCACACTCTGTCTCTGTCTCTCAAAAATAAACATTAAAAAAATTTTTTTAAAGAAAACACTGAAGATAATGACAACACCTGTTTTCTCTCACTTCCAAAAGTGAAAATGATTTCTAAAAATGTAAAACAAAAATGCAATATATTCAGCAATGTGACCACGCTCATTGACGTCATTACACCGTCTTTATTCCAGAGGTATCAGATGTAACTGTCCATGCCTTCTCTTGGATCCACTGGAGAAGTCATTTTGCCTAAAGGATATTCCCTCCCCAACCACCCTTTCCAAAACATCACTTATTCAATGAAAATCCTGGGAGGAGAAGTCCGTGTGGAGCTCGGCCTGAGCACAGAAGGCCTTGTTCAAGGGTGAGCCTCTAGAGCAGTCAGCCAGTCGATCTTGGAAGAGCCCTGGGACCCCTAACATGTTAATCAAAGAAGGTAGGAGTAAAGCTATTGAAACGGGAACCCTAAATTCCACTTCAAGTTAGCCGTAACTAGTCTGGGAATGTATTTTTTTCTGTGTGATTACGAGTTTTTATTATGTATTTGCATTGCATCAATCATTCTGAAAGTATAATGGATAAAGCAAATGGATTTCAGAGCCTAGGAACAGAAGTCATGTAAGCATATCCACTTGGCTTAAACAAAATGGTAAAAATAACACAGGGGCTTGAGGGCTGGCGGGGGGAAGGGGGGATGAAATTTTAATCCATTCCAATCCATCCTGTAATGCGTTACAAAAAAGCAACTCATCTACTTACCCATTTCCACATGCTTTATCTGCTAATACCTTGGTACTTAAAGCAGAGTATTGGAGAAGATGAAAAGGGAGGGGTATAGATTACATTTTCCTGCAGGGCTTAGAGGCTCTTTGGGGGAGCTTTGATAGATATGGGCATTCAGACCAAGGAAGATCATGAGGTTTGATGGACTGAGGCATGAAGTTGCAGCCAGAACGCCTCTAGTTTTGTCCGGCTCCCCATCTGCTTGGTTGGGAGGTTTTGGGTAGCCCAGATCAATCAGAACTTGCACACAACCTAAAACCTAGGGGGAAACTCGGTCTTGCCAAAAAATCTCCTTAGAAGAGATTATGTGTACGGTTTTGCTTTAGTTTGACATCTTCATTTCCATCTTGATGCACCCACTCAGGAAATTAGACAAGAGGACAGTGTGAATTTCCACATTCATCGACATTTGCAGTGCATGCAGAGTCCACTGATTTCAAAACCCAGTGGAGGACTCAGGAAAGAAAGGAGAAATGTTTATACACAGTTTCATGGATTTCAATCCATTATATTGCTTACATCGCTTAGCAGGGACCTGAGCGCATACAGCATGTGAATTAACAGCTTCAGCACATAACAGCTTCTGGCCTCAACGTACGGTATACATAAGGCCAGCATTAAAACGTCACTCAACTGACTTCTAGATTTTGCTTTAATCCAAGACGTTATGCATCTTTTCTGTAGCTCATATAAACCATCGTCCCGTCATTTCAATGAGGAAAGTGGCACCTCCTCCACCTTAGGGCGGGTCCATGTGCTGGTGGGTTGGTGCGCTGCCTGGGTTCCAGAGCAGGGTGGGAAGAGCATCTGCTAGCTGTGGTGACTGTGCAGGTCGCCTGGAGGTGGGGGGCACAGACGACAGCAAGTGCTCTTCTCACCTAGACCATGCTACCTAGAACCCTCTTTACCTCATTGCTGCAGTCTCTGCAAAAAGATGCGTTTACGTGACCCTCCCAGAGCATATCATGAGGGCCGCTATTAACGTCTGCCTATTTCAGTCCCAACCTTTAAAGACAGAAATAAGACATCAATTTGCCCATATTCTTAAATTTGTCACAGGGGGTGGGGGCAGGGGTGTGGTTTGGGAAAACTTGGGAGAGAAGATTTGGAAAACTGACTGTATCCTCAGGAAAGTATTTGCTTAAAAATTTGCCAAAAGCCTGGCAAATATCTCTCTTTGATGCCCTGTGCAATTAGGTACATATTTTACACGTTGAAAACATAGGTATATACATCAAAATAATGACTGGAGATTATATAAAACGTAAGGTACCTTATTGCTTGTTAAGTTGGTAACTCTGCCTTGAAGTACGGAGTGAAGAATCATGAGCCGATCTTCTATTCTTTGTTCTACATCTCTCTGCCCAGGTAGAAATGATGGGAATCTGTGTTGTTAGCAGTAATAAGGCCGATGTAAATGTATGTACATAATTAAGGCTAAATCCTGTATTAAAAAATTCCAATTATTTTCATAGGCACATGTTTCAAATCTTCTACCCAAATGCCAAAAGAAAATCCAATTATCTGGGTATAATTGTTAGACATTATTTGATAAACAGGAGAGAAATGTCTGTGACTGTGCAATTAACAAAAAATAAGCAATGTTTGTTTTCACCTGTTAAATTTTAGATTTTCAGCTAAGTGAATGCTTCTCCAGTTCTTTCTAAAATGACTTTAGAGAAATTGTCATATATTTATGTTAAAAGACCCAAGAGATATGTCATTAGTATGGTCATGCATATATTCAAATTACGCATAATGGAGTCAAATCTGCTTACCCCGAGTTAATTTAAATGAATATGACAAGAACTTCTGGGAAAGATGTCAGCTAAATTATATGTTTACAAACTCCTCCGGCTCTTCCCTTCAGCTCACGAAAATAATGTCCTCAGAAATTAATACAAAGAGCAGCACCTGGGTGTCTCAGTTGGTTAAACATCCGACTTCAGCTCAGGTCATGATCTCCCAGGTCGTGAGTTTGAGCCCTGTGTCGGACTCTGTGCTGACAGCTCGGAGTCTAGAGCCTGCTTCAGATGCTGTGTCTCCCTTTCTCTGCACCTTCCTTTTTAAGCTCTCTCTCTCTCTCGCTCTCTCTCTCTCGCGCTCTCTCTCTCTCTCTCTCTCTCTCTCTCTCTCAGAATAAATAAATATTAAACCTATTTTTTTTAACATTTATCTAATTTTGAGAGAGAGAGACACACAGAGTGTGAGCTGAAGACGGTCAGAGAGAGAGGGAGACACAGACTCAGAAGCAGCTCCAGGCTCTAAGCTGTCAGCAGAGCCCAACGCGGGTCTCGAACCCACGAATCGTGAGATCATGACCTGAGCTGAAGTCGAGCGCTCAGGCGGAGGGCCTAGAGAAAGTGCGTGCTGACTCAGGAGGCAGGTGCCGACAGGTGTGGACATCACCACGATTCACTGTCATCAGCTTCCCATCTCAGAAGGGGCACTCGCTCATGTGGGGGGTCTGCTTTCCATGGGAGAGGCCCCTCTTCTCACCTGGGGGTGGACCTGTGGGCAGAGATTTTAATGATTCTGAGAAAACCCCCACGTGGGTGTCTAGTGCCCCTCATCCCCAGCTCAGCGGAAGATCAGAGGTGCTCAGTGCAAATCAGGATGCAGATCTGGGAAGCTTCCCCTACATTGTGTTTAGGTCAATAGCAGGACCCAGTGGAACTCCCCCATCAAAAGTGAGTAAGCAAAGCAAAACAAAGAATAAAATAAAATAAAAAATAAAATAACAATTAATTAATTAATTAATTAAATCAGCATGGGATAGGTTAAAAAACTTGGCATTAAAAAGGCACAAATGAATAAGGTCTAGAAATGAGAGCTGAAGAAACGTCTTTTCAAGGAAACAAGAAACACATTCATCTACAACAGATTCTTAAAGAATTTAGATGAGAACAAATAATATTTTTACAAAGCCGGCCATAAGTGAGTTAAAAGGTTAGGCAGAAAAACAACAACATTCGGGGGTTTAAAAATGAATTACAAAGGATGACTAGAGAAACCAACACAAAGCTAAAATCGATGGAGGGGAGTTCTCCTGATAAAATCACAGGAGAGACAAAGAATGACGATCATGAGAATATACACGATAGAGCCTTAAATAGTGATCCTTCCAGCGATCCATCATCAAATCCACTGATGAAACAAAACCTGTTCCATCATTTATTAGAAAAAAAAAATCCTTCCAAAATAGAGACAGGACCATCTGTAGGTCTAAGGGACTTCTCACATTCCCGAGTAATAGGAGAAAGTTCTTCAATACAAAGACCAGCTGTGGTGAAGATTTGAACTTGAAGATGACAGAAAGAATTTCAGAAGCCGCCAGGCCAAAGACGTAGGTTAGTTACAAACATAAACAAAACAAAATAGAACAGCCCAACCATAAACTTCTCACACATGCAAATTCTAGAAATGATGAGAAATATCCATAAATTTAGAAGGAAAGTAGATGGGACTTTATCTCCCCCCACCCCCCCCATCAATAATCTGAGTCACAAGTATTTGGATATTTTGAAAACTAAAAACTTAGGCAGGGAGAGAAACAAACAAGCAGAGTGTTACCTACAAGAGTCCACCTGGAGGGTGACGCATGAAGGAGGGGAGAGAAGCATGAAGAAGCTTCTAGTAGGAACTGATGATCCTTCTGAGACAAAAGCCAGGGGAGTGTGGGCCCAGGGAGGGGCTCAGGACAGCTTCTTTAGGGTGCAGCAGCCGCAGGCTCAAGTGGGTCCCTCTTGTCCTCTGGACCCAGGACACCCCCGGCGCCCGGTCCAGCCCTGGAGGCAGGAGGCACGCGTCTGTCATGGACGGGGACCCTCGCTGGCCAGGGGCAAGGCGTAGCGCACAGGCTGCTGAGTCACATCTGTAAATAATTACCAAAAGAAGAAATGAAATGTCCTCACCTCTTTGAACATGTTGAAGTTCTCTCCCTCAGAAAATAACAAGAACAAAAACCAAACTTAGGTCAGAAAGGAAAATGCAACAGCAGTAACAGGTTATGTAAAAATAATTATAACCAGAAACAATAAATATAACAGTTAGAGGGCATCCTCACAGCTGTACTCAGTGGACCTACGTAGGCAAATAAGGGATTTTTAAGGATAAAAGGGGATATTGATGAGTTAAAAGGTAGAAGGATCAGAAAAGTACAAATGAAATAATAAACCACATACAAAATTTGGTTCTTGGGGGGAAACAAAGGAACAAAACAACAAAAAAGGCTGAATGATAAGATAACTAGAGAAAAATCACCAAATTGAGGCAAAGGGAGGGGCAGAGAAAAATCTCCGTAAGTTTCTAAGCTAAAATCTGGATAAACTATAAAACTTTTTCAGAAAATACAAATGATCAACATTGACTTAAAGAGAAATACAAAATCCAAATAAGTCAAAACATATCTAAGAAATGAAAAACATTTTCCAGGAGTCTACACTGCAGAAAAATGTACTGTGCCCTCAGATGGTTTTATAAGTGATTTTTTTTTCAAATTTCCAAATAATAAATATCTCCTATATAAACATTTGCAGAGAGAAAATATCTCATTTATTTTTGTAAATTCAACAAAATATGAAACTCAAAGTCTTGACAAAATCAGTACCCAAAAGAAAAATGTAGAGAATTTCACACAAAATTTGAAATAAAAATCCCTAATTAATATTTTTAATTTTTTTAATGTTTATTTATTTTTGAGAGAGAGACAGAGTGAGTAGGGAGGGACAGAGAGAGAGGGGGACCCAAAATCCAAAGCAGGCTCTGGGTTCTGAGCTGTCAGCACAGAGCCCGATGCAGGCTTGAACCCATAAACCGTGAGATCATGACCTGAGCCAAAGTTGGATGCTTCACCAGCTGAGCCACCTAGGTGCCCCTCCGCTACTCCATGTTTTTAAAAAATATACTCTGTGTTTTAAAACAATCATCCTTTTCAGATGATAAAAGCATTCGATCTTAGCATACGATAAAAACTGCACATCTGAGTTGAAAACCAGCAGCACACAGAGTTTTAAAGCACTAGCAACATTCTCATTAAAGTCAAGAAAAAGGAAGTAACTAAGGCAATTAGAGGCGAAATAAAACTAAGAAGGACAGATGTCAGAAACTGTCAGCTTCTTTATCTTTACTTGTAGATTACGTGATTGTGTCACTGGAAAATAAGAAATCAACTGATAAACCACCAGCAAGGGGGAGTGAGAATTTCAGTAAGAGAGGCAATTAGAAAATTAATATTAAAAAGCCACCAGCTTCTTGGATACATATTACCAGCTATAGAACATTAAGGAGAAAATATACCCTTTATAATTGCAACTTAAAAACACCTGAGAAACTAGGAATATTTTGAAATAAAATCATGTAATACCATTCTGTGAACATTCAATATAATCCTTATTAAAAGATTGGTTGATATTTTTTGTTACTTGGTGAAACAATTGTCAGTTTCATCTGGTGTAAGGACGCAGGTCTGAACCAAACTGACTCCACGACAGGCTTCGAGTTTCCCTCTGACTTTGAAGGCTTAAGTGTCATTTCTCAGAATCATTAGACAATAAAAGGGCACACATTGCCCAAGGCAGGAGGGACCACCCTTGTAACACCCAATCAAGAAAGTCCAGCTAACACCCTTAACATTCCTAAGGGCGGGCCTAGAGATAGAACCTATAGGTAATCACTTATTGCTTAAGGCTGGTCATGCCCTGCGGGAGGGTCCTGGGTCTTGGGTCTACTCTGTAATTGGTTAATACTCTAAATGTTGTGATTGGGTCCCACCAAAAGTAACGGACACTCCGGACAATGTGTATGGTTAGAGTTACTGCCAATAATGTTAGGCAATAATGATTGGGTCTCTGTGCCTGTGTCACCATCTCCTGTAACTCCCCCTTCCCAAGCCCATAAAGGCCCTGCCCCGCCTTTGTTCGGGGCTCTCAGCAGGGATCCGCCGCTCCGGTAAAGTCTGTGAGCCCGAGTTTAGGCCCGGCCAGCCTAAGCCCATAATAAAGCCCTTTGCTTTTGCATGTGTGACTCGGTCTCCCTGGCGGTCTCTGGTTTTGGGGGACGATATTGAAATCTGGGCATAACACTGGAAAATAAACACATAATAAAATCTGGCTGTTTCTGGGGCGCCTGGGTGGTTCAGTTGGTTAAGTTCCTGATTTCGGATCAGGTCATGATCTCAGTTCATAAGTTCAAGCCCACTTTGTATCCTCTGTCCCCCTCCCCTAAAAAATAAATAAATAAACTTAAAAAAGTAATATGGCCATTTCCAAAATGAAGAGTAATAGTGAGTGGGAATCTAGGTAAATATAAAATGTATTCGTAATTATTTAAGACATACATATTATTTAAAACTGCGCATTCTCACATAGGAACTGATGTGATGTGAGAACGGTAGGTGAATTTTCAGACTCATTTTCATTAGTCTCCATGTACATAGAGATCCTGGTTATACACATATTATTTCAAGTTATGGAAAAAGATGCCAAAAGAGAAATATAGAAGATTTTTATAGATTATTTGACAAAAGGTATTGGCACAAAAGAGTAAATTTTATTCTTTAAGCTAGAAGCCGACAGCATCAGTATCCCAAAATTATACCATAGGTAGTCAAATATTCAGACTTAAAATAATAATAATAATAATAATAATAATAATAATAGAAAGGGAAGAGAATGTAAATTAGAAAAAAACTTTAAAAAGACCCCACAGAAGTCTAACATCATAAAGTAAATAGAATTATAATTAAAATGGATGTAAATACTTTAACTTTTCTAATAGAAAATATACCATAAACTAAGTTAATGGGAAGACAGCTGCCGTGATAATATTTTGGATTGTAACAAAGAATAATTTCCCTAATGAGCAAAGAGGTGATACAAATTAATAACTAAAGCATGAACACCTGAATGCAAAGGGGAATCTACAAAGGGGTGAAAGTTATTTTCTATTCTCACTAGTAATCATTAAAAAAAAACAAGAAAGTACATGATTTTGTTCATTCAATGGTGAAAAATTTAAAACACTGAACCAAATGTAATTCAGGATTTAGAAGAATGTGTTTGCTTTTGTACTGTTGGAAGGAGTGGCCATCACATGTCTTCCTGAAGATGTTTGGTAACATGCATTGAAATGTAAAGGTAAGGTATCATTTGACCCCAGAGTCAAATTTCTAGTGACATTCCCCAAGGACAGTGCAGAGTTCACCAAAGCAGCGGGCACAGTTGCGTCAGTGCAGTTTACATCAGCAAAACAGTTACAAAATTTAGAAAATAAGTGAGGGCATGTATGTCAAATATAGAAAATGGAGCACCGAGTAACAACTACAAATGATAATGTGGACACAGTTACTAACTTAAAGGATGTCTCTGACATGTATCTGAAAACAAAAGAAGATTCAAGAACAGCATGGATAGGATGATTCCAATTTTGAACACTTGCGGTGTTACTCATTTACCACTAATTTATTCATCTAGCTCTCAGTGTGGGAGCCGCAAAAACAAGAAACAGTGCTTTCCTCTACACCATGGGAATTCAGGTAAATTTGACCCTCTTTATGCTCTTACTTTCTAGACTACTTCCTTCATGGCTTTTCTCCTCCCCTTGTGTCTCTCCTCCTTTTCTTCCTGTCTTCTTTTTCTTCTCCTTCTGCTACTCATTTGTGTCACGTGAGTAGGGAAAAGAGCTGTGTTCATTTTGGAAGACAACTGAATCAGATGATGGCTTTTCAGAACGCTCAAGATTTTGAGACACTGTGAAACCCCTTTACAAAGTGTGCATGGAAACACAAGACTGTGGACCTGAAACAGGGTTTGGGAAACTCAGCTATTTGTCATGAGTTTGAAATCAATAAGAAACACACATTTAGAAGCCACGCAGCGTTTGGGGATTTAATCTCCAAAGATAATCACACTTTTGCCACCCTTCTGTGCAACTTGTCTCTTTAATGAGATTTTCAAATTGCCCCATCAAGCCTTGATGAAATATGGTCTCGGAGGGCAGTTAACTACAGCCTATAATCCACCACAGCGAGCTTTGTTATCATAAAGTTAAGACTGAGAATTTAAATGTGAAGCCCAGCAAATTGGCAGTGAGGTTTGCAACTTTCCATTTTTGCCCCCTCTGTTGGAAAATCCACTTGTGATTTTGTGGGTTTCATGGCTCCTGCCTTTTGGGGGAAAGAGGGTCCCAGACTCTTCATTTGCAACACCTTTTCGCAATTTCCCTGTGGCCCAGAGGAGGGTGCAAAAGAGTCTTGGGGGCGGGGCTGGGGGTGGGGTCCGTTAAAGCTCTGACAGCGGGCTCCACCCAAGTGCTGACTCCAGACGCCTCTAGTAGTTTATTCGATTCTATCTCATGAATCCCCAAGTACAGCTCCTGGCTGGTCCAGCAGCCACACTGTGAATACCGGCTTCCAGCAACCTCACTTATTTACAAGTCTGCTTCCCACCTTTTGAATTGTAAACCTAAGGTAATGCTCTCGAGGAAATATTTAAAAGACTGAATCGTTGCGCACAGGATGTTCTAAGAAGGAGGGTAACAAGAGTTCTTTCAGGTCCTGCTTCCAACGGGTTCTGCGAACGTGTAGTGGCCATAAAGGGGCCGCACTTAGCTGAAATTTTGGGCAGAACTAATGAAAAGTAGACAGCTGGAATAAAAGAAATTTGCTAGCCCCTACCTCTCGTCTGTATTCCCTTTCCAGTTGGCTTTTGCAGGAATTTGTATTGGTGGTGGGGACCCTTGAGTACATTTTTATAGGTTCTTATCTTTGCCCCTTCTGCATGGGAGCAGTTAAAGAAAGAGTTCATGGCCAGGAGAGAGTGAAGATAGACATTTTAAAGGAGTCAGGCTGAAGAGCATGTTTTCAGGTGAATTTTAAGGTTTGAAACAATATTATTCTAATATGTAAATCACGGAAAGTAATTTCTGCAGGGACTGGCTAATTAGCCTTCTGTCAGAGAAGTCGAAATCGCCTCATCCTTTATTCCTGAATTTGTGGGAATGATGCCCGAGCATGGGCAGCTAAGTCTTCCATAAAACATGCGTCCTGTGAGGCACGTCCTTCACCCGCCTTCATTTCTGACACTAGCCCATTAAAAAATTATAAATCCTCATTAGGAGACATTCATTGTAATTGAAAATGAAATTTCCAATTAAAACAGCAAGTTTTTGAGTTCATTTATTTTAGCCACTGACTCATTCGCTTCTCACCAAATTTATTTGTGTGTTTTCATGAAAGTTTTACGTTCTCACTGAGAATTTATTCCCATCTTGTGGAGGAGCGAAATTTTAAGAGAAGGAATTTTGGTTCCACAGAAGAAGAATATTTGTAGAAGGCGAAGTGTTGTCTTCGATGGGAGTGAGCTGGCCTGCGAGGTGGGGAGTTCCTTATTTCTGAAGCAGAGATTCAAACAACAGAATTGCGGAGTGCTGGCATGGAAAGGAGTCTAGGATTGGTTCTTTCCAGCGATGATTTCTCGATTCACTGGAGTCTGTCTCTGGGCTTGGTCTTCGGCTACGAGAGTAATTAACCCTTGAGGGGAAAGCACATCATTTAAGTAGAAATACAGTTTTTTCGTACGTGTGAACTCACTGCCATCCTCCATCATGCTCCCCCTGGCTCCCATCCTCTGTTGAACTGGAAATACTGGCAGCAGCCTATGGCCTGATACATCTCCAGAGTCAGGAGAATAATGCTGAACTTTTAGCACCAGAGATGTATGCGTCAAAATTGTCTCGGTCTCCAAACCTGCCTTATGACCCTTAACATGGAAGACCCAGTCCCTCGGCCTCAGGCCGCAGACAGGCTGGTCTGTGGGGTTCATCTCCAGACAGGCTTCCGTGATGCGCAGCGAGCCTCTGAGACGGGAAACACCCTCCCTGGGCGGATGCAGGGCCCACAAGGGAATTCCAGCCCAACAAACAGTCAGAATAAATGTTTCTTTTTAAGAGTCAAGTTGTACATGTTCACTGATAATTATTCATGATCTTTCATGTTCTTGAGTAATGAAAACGACCTCAAGAGTGCCGGGAGCTGTATTCAAAGTCTCTGTGCTGAGCGAGGTGCTAGAGGCATGGCTGGCCTGGGCCGTCCTGGATTATGCAGGGAGCCATCTCTGAAGTAAGGCCTCCCACCCCACCGTCAGATGGAGACCGGTCTACACCCACTCAACCTCCACTCAATTTCTGCTTGAGCACCAACCCCCAAGACACCTCACTGACTGATGTCAGGAGTGACTTGCCTTCTTATGCTAAAAACATGTAAATTGTACCTTATGAAAAAACTTGTGATAGGAGTTTCTTCTTTTGTGATTATAGGAGCAAATGTTACATTTCCTGAGAAAACCTGTCTTCTTCCCCTGGAAAAACAGGCTATTGACCCCTGCTCACAAAGACCTAACTCTTGCCTTTGCTATGCTAAAAACTTTGCATTGTATTTGAATGTTAAAGATCCCATCCTTCCCCAGTGATAAGCATCTAGTCACCTACTTCAATCTCTATTGGTAAAGGTTATGCAGGAGTCTTCTACCAATCTATGATCTGGGAAACTTTTACATGCCAAAGAATTTGTTATCAGAAATCATTGTCTAAGGCAATTGCAGCTTCTGTTTTGTACCCCATGCATGTTTTTGATAAATAAAGCTGACTCTCCAGTCAGTGCAGAGATGCCTGCCTGGTGAGCAGAAAGAAGCCAAGGCTCTCTGGCTCCCTTCCACCGACACCGTCCATCCTTCAGGTAGCCTTGCACCTGCTGGAGTAGGACTCAGTCCAGGCTGCAAGGAGACTAGCAGAGCAGAGAGAGTAGCAAGAGCCATCAGGTGTAGAAACAATCCAGTGACGCCAGTCTGATCACCACCTCTTGGTTCATTCCTGTTTCATCTATTTTCTTGAAAAGGCTTTGACTGTAGTCACTTTTCATGTGCTGGGCTCCTATGTCTTATTATTCAGCCTCATGTCTACTAGACTGATGATATTATTATCCTGACTATAGAAATTTTGCTAAACTGACCACGCCCCATCTATGTGTGGGATGGAAAAAGCAAGTATGTAGAAAAGGTGAAAGTCACTTTCATATCTACTTTTTCAACGGCTTCCTTCACTCGGAGGAGAGGAATGGGAGCTGTAACTTAGTGCATGATCTCTGTAGGAAGAATTTTCTGGGGCTATGCTGTCTCTGTTTAGAGCTGATTAATAACTTTCTTGTTTCCTTGTTTCTGGACACTACCTGCCCTGTCCCCTCAAGGGCACTGCTATTTGTCAAGCAAATTGTTCTATATTTTATTTTCAAATAAAAATTACCATTTTTGAAGGTGCTTTCTTTAGAAATCATGTTCTGCTGGTTGGGGGATGGATGAGGGTAAATCAATATTTTTGTCACATGTTGCCAAGGGCATTTCCTTAAGGGGATCTCAACGGGAGATTCTCAGCTATTTCGGGACATTTTCTTTTCTGTTCTGACCATTAGGAAGTTTCCTGGTTTCAGAACACTCTAACCACTGGGTTCAAAGCTACCCATGGTTGTTTTTCCAGGTCATACTTTTTTGCTTGCTTCCATTACTCATTGGTGTGAGGTCCTATTTCTGTTTCAGTTATGATTGCAAATCAATAAAAGGATTCTAGTGGTTCATGGAATCAAAGCAGAGACTGTTTAGAATATCTTCAGGGTGAATCTTTATTGTTTGCCTGGTGCCACAGATTGAGGCCCTCTGAAGGGGATTTGATATCGTCTCATCTTTAGCGACTTATAATATAGCTGGAAAGACCAAATATAAACCCACAGAAGCAAAGTAAGAACACTAGATTTAAATGGGAATTTTCAATAAAACATCCGATGTCACAGGGTGGGGTATGCTTAGTCTTTAATTGAATAGTGACGTGTGATCTTTCAGAGATCTGTGCTAGCCCAATAATCGCTACAGTGGATGGGTCACACTGGGTGGGCTGTGTCTTTTCCCCTTTGGCTACCTTCTTTACCTTTCCTCACCTCATGCACCCTCTCCAAATATCATATCCACTCACTGAACTCTGCTGTCCGGGACAGAGCAGGGCCAGTCTGCATGAGCATCAAGCAGTGAAAGTGTTCTCGTAAGAAAGCATAGGAGTCAGAATGGACGGGCAGGACTTAAGAAGGATGACCCCGGCGTCTGGCGCTCTATTAAAAATGGTAAAGTTTGCAAGGTGGGAGTGGAGGCTTAAAGCCATCAGAATGGAAAGGGAGAAGAAAGTCAGCGAAGCACTCTGGAAGCAGTCAGGTTACAAAGGGTAGGTTATGTGGGCAAGGACTTGGCAACAGAAACCCTCGACGTAATTGAGATAATGATTTAGGATTCGTCTGCCTAGAAGTGATGACTGATGTTGTAGGAATGAATTAGATCAACAGGGAAGAGAATGTAAAGAGAAAAGAGAAGAGGCCCACAGCTTAGAGAGAAGGGGGGAGAGGACCTCTGTGTGTTCAAGGGCAAAGCACCGCGTGCTACAGGGAGATCAACTAGATTGGAAATTGGCAATGGTTTCACCCAAATGCTATAAAAATCGATACTTTTCATTAACAAAGTGCCTTGAAATTTAATTTGATCTTATTTGCAGACAGTATTACTTATAAAGGGATATTTATGCTCCTAAGGTCAGACATAGAAACTAGCATTAATCAAAGATATTAGTTCATTTTAATTTTTCTTTGCTCCATTTATGTTTGAGCCAGTGAGACCATTTGGGGATATATCTATTTTATAAAAATCTATATATTGAGAGAATGAGAGAGAGATGCTGTATGGTAAAAAGAAAAAAAAGAAAAAAATCCTTTTTGGCAATTAAGTGGATGGTTGATTCCCTTAATATTCTAAGAGCAAACACAGCCATCGTTATGAATCACTATAGTTGATGAGACTAATTCTTTTTAGTGCCATTAGAGCAGATGCTCACATTTCAATCCTCCGCAGACAGATCAATCCTCGTCATCCCTCATGTGTGTCCCAGTAGCTACACTGGAGTCAGGACGGCTGCACTGGTGTGGGGTCGTCGGATCACATTCTTGGTGAACTCGCGAGGCAGCTACCAGGGAATCCAGAACAAAACGGTCCTGTTCTTTGCAGAACTGAGTGACCACAGTTGTCTGTGAACCTGGAGATTTGGGTGTGAATAGCCTCTGCTTGGCTAATTCTGGCTTTCTGAATTTTTGTGCCTAGAAAAGCAAGTTGAGATCTGATTACTAGTCTCTCTAAACAGGATGAAAACAGAAATACCAGTCATTCCAAGGGAAAAAGGTCTTTCCAATGTAGGGCATGGAAAATGGCTGTATTTTGTGATCTGGAAGGAAAACGCTATGCACGCACACGCACACACACCCCACATGCACACACACATACTAACACTCTTGATTCCTGATAATGCCACATGAGAGTTTGGAATAAAAGGTGGCAGAAACTGCCTCAGAAAAGAAAGTGTTTTGGTGTTTGCCTTTCTGTGCAAACACGGCCTCTTCTAACCTGATCCTTGAACAATTCAGAGAATTCCAGCTGCAGAAAGTCTTGCTATTCTTGTTTCCCGAGGTTAGATGCTTGACAAAGGGCCTGTGGCCGCTTCTGCTAGTTTCTGTGGCTGCCAGGAAAAGACTGGGCGGCTTAAACAGAAGTGTATTCTCACGGTTCTAGATGCCTGAAGTCCAAGATCAAGGTGACCACAAGTCGGTCCCTTCTGAGGCTGGGAGGGAGAATGTGTTCTGGGCCTCTCTCTTCTCCTCTGGCGGTTCGCTGGAGATCTTTGCCATTCCTTTACGTCTGCTGCTTCCTTCTGATGTCTGTCTTCTTATGAACGTGGCATTCTCCCTGCGTGCACGGCTGTGTCCATGCTTCTCCTTTTTATAAGGACAAAGCCTGCTCTTCTTCATATGACCTCATCTTAGCTAATTTTATCTGCCTTTGACCCTATTCCCAAGTAAGGCTATGTTCTGAGTCACTGAAGGTTCGGAATTTGGGGAGAAGCCCAATCCAGCCCAGAACACTTGCCCCCCAGAGTTCATGTCTTCTCACGTGTAGAGTGCATCACCCCCTCCCAACATCCCGCTTGTGACTAAAGATGGCCGTGCCTTATCTTCCACTGTGCCTATGTTTTGTAAGCAGACCTTGTCATTCTGCCTTAAAAGGTGGACTCCAGTTTAATGCCTTTGACTTTAGGCTGCTCCCAACCAGTTCCAATCAAGAGAAGGTGGTGGGAATGATGTTTTGTAGGTTCTGAGGCTGAGCCTTATGAGATCTAGAGCTTCTGTTTCTGCCTTCTAGAGTGTTCTTTACTGGAGCCCAGCCCCCATGGCAGCAGGAAGCTCAAGCTGCCCCAAGGAATAGCCTTTCTGGAAGAATACCACAGCCCCAGCCCCCAGCCCTTGGGGAACTGAGGCCAGTGATTGATGTCAATTACCAGCCACATGAGGGAGGACATTCTGGAAACTTCAGCCACTCCAGCACTCCCTAGGACACCAGGAAAAGCAGAACTCCTTGGTCATACAAAGAATGGTAGCATAGGGGCACCTTGGTGGTTCAGTCAGTTGAGCATCCGACTTCGGCTCAGATCATGATCTCACAGTTTGCAAGTTTGAGCCCCTCATTGGGCTCTGCGCTGACAGCTCAGAGCCTGAAGTCTGGTCTGGAGTCTGTATCTCCCTTTCTCTGCCCCTCCCTTGCTCCTGTTCTGTCTCTCTCAAAATTAAATAAACATTAAAAAAAAAAGAATGGTAGCATAATAAATTGCTTTTGTTTAAGCAACTGTTTTGAAGTGTTTTGTCAAACGGCAATAGAAGAATTGAAACATTCTTATATTAGCAGTGGAATGCTTCAGTGACAAAAGCCCAGAGCTGACGGCACTGGCTTTGATCAGAAGCTACCTGCAGGTCTTGCAAAGCTTGGTGCAGACTGGAAAGGCCTGAGAAGACACCCCTGAAGCCTGGAGAAATTGTGGCCTGTGCTCTGGGTTGCAGACCTTTCCGAAAACCGGTGTTTGCAGACACATAGAAGGTAGAACATTAGAGGCCCAGGCAGAAAGTTGGATGTCATGGCAGGCTCCTTTTAGCTCTCAGGGATAATGTGTGAGGAAAGGAGGGTTTGGAAAGAAGCTGGGTTTTAAGCAGAACTCAAGAGAAGTATTCCAACTACAGCCTTGCTAGGCTGGAAAATAAAATCTTTGTCATTTATTTTTTAGAAATATTTACTTATTTATTTGAGAAAGAGAGAGAGAACAAGAGCTGGGTAGAGGCAGAGAGAGGGGGAGAGAGAGAGAATCCAAAGCAGACTCCACACTCTTATCATGGAGCCTGATCTGGGGCTCGATCTCATGAACCATGAGATCGTGACCTGGACCAAAATCCAGAGTCAAGCGCTTCACCGACTGAGCCGTCCAGGTGCCCTGAGGTAATTGTTATTTCTGACTTGTCCAGTGGACAAATATTTCTCAAGATAAACGGTGACTCAGGCAAAGATCAAAGACATCTGCTTCCAGGAACACATGGGCTCCAGGTTAAAGTCAAAGATGTGAACTTGGAATACTTAAGATCTCAAAAAATTTAAGAGGTGCTTGTTTCTCCTCCTGCACTGGACAAATTTCTCCCAAGAAATGTAAAGGCTTTTCCCCACAGCTCCCCAACTCACAACCCATGTGTAGGGTGCTTAGTCTCAAAACCAACCAAACAAACAAAAAACATGTGGCCTCAATGTTTGGCCAATGGACTGAATTAATGATTTTATGCACTGGAATCCCACTGGATATTTTTGGCAGCTGTATTGGTTTGGGGCAAGGGGAAGAAAGTACAGAATGGAAAGAGGCATCCTTTTCCCCAAGGATTCTGAGGCGGTCAGAAGGCTACTCTGTTGCAATCATGGAGCATTTCCTATGGAAAAGGAAGCATCATTCAGAGAAAGGAAACCCATGGTTCAAAGGGAGAAGCCCAATGCTGGGGAGAAATCCTCCCCATGAGAAAGTCTGGGTCTTCTATGAACAAGGGAAACTGATTTGCTGGATTTCAGCATCACTATGTACATAATGTCCATTTGGCTCTTTCTGATTTTGAGTGTCTCTTACCATTGTTCTGTTGCCGTTTCCCTGTGCATTCTGTGTCTTCTGTCTGACTTGTCTTTGTAATCATAGGTCTCCCTACCTGGGGGGCCCTGTGGGAGAAGCCTTCTTGACACCTGTGTCAGACCCAGATGACAAGATCGTGGCCTTTGCACTGGAGCTTGACACCATCATGGGATGGCAGTTATGGGGTCCTTGGAGGGGTCAGTGTATTTCATGTGTCAGAGAACATAAATAATTTGTGGCCAGGGCAGGGTTTCTGCTGGATGATAGATGGCTGCAAATTCTTGCTCCTCCTCTGATTGAGAAGGAGGGTCTCCAGGCAGAGAGAAGGCTGTGGAAAGATGCTGTGTGGCCTTCACAGCTAGGCCATTGTCTTCTGCCACGGCTCTCCCTCTGGAGCCCTCTGCTGGGACCTGGCGGCCAAGCTGCTCCCCACTGCACACCCCCAACCCTCCAAGGTGACACATGTGAAGCCCTCGGACTGCAACTCTGTGACCCTAGCCAGCATCTCAGGGAGCAGGAGAAGCGCCAGGCTGGGTGCTGCCTGAATCTTGAGGCACAGAACTGTGAGGGCACAGGGATAAATCAAACAACCACTTAGAGGAGACAACACGCAATGGGCTTGGCACACAGCTTGGTCATTGCCCCTCTCAGTGGGTGAAATTTTCTGACACTCCCGGCACACTGGATGTGGTCAAAGGGTACATTTTTAAAGTACCCTTAATAGAATGGAGGGAAATGTTTTAATGTCATTGAACTTGAATGATTTGGCCTTTGTACATTGACCCATCAAGAACGGATCCATTTCCCCAATATTTTATCTTGGTTCGATTGAATCAGTCATTTGACAAAATCCATTAATCTGACTATATCATTTAACTTTGAACATATTTGATGAAAACAGACAGGTGGCCAACAGGAAGCCATGTCAAGATGGTGCATACAAAGTGCAGGAAGCTGGCTCACACCGTAGAAGGGGCAGCAGCCTGTGAGTCACCCAGCATCCCACATCTTCTTGTTTTTATTGGTCATCCCATTGGTTCTTTCACGGAACACAGCATTTAGTGCATGCTACAGATGGAAGTTTTGGAAAGAACCACAAAGTACAAAGAGAAAATGAGGAGACATTTAAAAAAATTTTTTTAATTCTTATGCTTTTTCTTTATTTTTGAGAGACAGAGAGAGATAGTGTGAGCAGGGGAGGGTCAGAGAGAGAGGGAGACACAGAATCTGAAGCAGGCTCCAGGCTCTGAGCTAGCTGTCATCACAGAGCCCGTTGCAGGGCTTGAACCCACAAACCATGAGATCATGACCTGAGCCGAAGCTGGACGCTCAACCGACCGAGCCACCCAGGCACCCCCTGAGGAGACATTTTAAACAAAGACACATGTAGAACCCCAAACTCTGAAATTTCCAATGGTCTTCCCTCATTCAAAACCCATAAGCTGTAAATTAGGAACCACCTGATGCGTCAGGATTTTATCCAAGTGTTTTGCTGATCCCAGACTTTCTTTCTCTTTGCACGTCCCCTGATTTTCACTGAGGGAGCTGTGAGCGATACCCACAGTTGTTACCAAAATCGATTTGGGGTCTGCACCAAAAGCACTCCCCACTACTTTTCTGAGGAAGATGGAATATATACTTATCAAAATGTCCTGTCCGAATAAGAGATTAAGTAAAAGCCAAGAAAAACAATGTATTGGAATTCTTAAGTGACAGGAGCATTCTTCTAGTTCAAAATCTCCCCTGACCACCCCCACGTAGGGACAGGCCCGTCACAGGTCTGGTCGGCCCTCAAAGGAAGCAGGTGGCGAAAGGACTCATGGCTAGGAAGGTTGTCTGAAGAGGCAGGTACACCTGTAAGATGTAACGGGTGTGCTGTTGGACTCTCTATGGATAATTAGCTTACACGGACTCGTCATCTGTCAGACGTAAAATAATAAACAAGACTGTGGATGTGGTTGTCCGTTCGGATCAAATAGAGCCATCGGTGGATGTCAGTGGTTTCAGCGGGTTCTGTTAGAATCAGGCCTTTGCGCCAGCAGGCCCTCACTTCACGAAATCCTGCACAAGCAAGCACTTTCTCCCTCTCCACCATATTAATTAAATTACATAAAGCTGGCAGTGTTTAAATTCTGGCATCTGTATTGTCTCACTTAATTACGCCCCTGGACTCTTTTCAAAATTCTTTCATTTGCTACAGGGACATCTATCGGCGAAAGGGGAAGAAATCAGAGGCAAGCAAGCAAGTGCAATCCCGGGGTCCCCTGCCCCCCAGCCCAGGCCCACTCTTGTGGGACAAGCACTTTTCACTGGTCTGGAGCATTGCACCAGGTGCTGAGGGGCTGGGGCTAGACAGGAGATGGAAAATGCCAACGCGAGGGACACTCAGTGGGAATGAAGGGCATTTTAGTGTTGAGCCTCTTAAATAAAACACTTTTCAATATCCTTTCAACTTCTTTTGAATATGAGAAACCAGAAAGTGGACTGCAGTTTCCCATGCCCAAATTTTATGATTCATGAGCAGCCAAATAAGAGGCTCTTTAGAGTTTGGGCATGGGAGAATCTTCCAGAAGTTTGTAAGATGCGTCCTGCTCAGAGCAGTGCAGGAAGCCCAAGGGGGCGGGTTATCCCTGCCTTGGTGGGGGGTGTGGGAGGACAGGGAGAGGCTGAGCAGACAGAACACCCTGTTCCAGCAATAAAGAACTCCTGGCCGAAAAGGCAAAGATCAAAAAAAGCCCACAGATATTTTTGGACAGACTCTTTTCCTTTGTTTTAAAAAAAAAATTGATATGTTCCAAATTGAATTGGTTTCTCTTCCAGATCCACTTGTCTTATTGACCTTTTTTGAATCCTAATGAACATCCAGGATCCAAGCCAGAAATCTGGGCTCACTTTGACCTCTCTTCCTGTCCCTTATGCCTGACCCCTATTTCCGGCCTCTGCCTCTCCCTGGTCTGGCCGCCACCACTCTGGCTTGTCAAGTTCGCTCAGTGGGACTCTGTTCTCTAGATCAGGTCTCTTGGCTCTTTCCCCATGTCCTGAACCTGCCAGGATGATCTTTCTAAAATGTGAATTTTGCATGGCTGCTCCTCAGTGGCTCCAAATTACCTCCACCATAAAATCCAAACTGCTTAGCATAGAAATTGAGACCCTCCCTGATCCGGACCTTGATTCCCTCCTGGATCTCACTTCTCTCTCTATTAAATTGTTCACTGTCATTGAACCACCGAAATGGGGTCTATCGACTGAAGTTTTAAAAATGATGCTTATATTCTACTGAGAAAACAGTACTCAATCTGTTGGATTTATTTTGTTAAAGAAAAACAATGAAGAGAGAAAAATCGTAGGTTTGATTGGGAAACAATCTTTTGCTAGTTATCATGGGAATGTGATTTTTTTAAACTAACATGAATACATTCAGCAATTCAGAAAATACTGCTATGAATCAAACAGCGAAAAGTTTATCCATCTTTCTTTCATTTGTTCAGCAAATATTTAATAAATGCCAGCAATAAAGCACCGCCAGACACCTCCACGTGGAGATGAGACACCGTTGCAGATTTCCATGAGCTCAGGTGCTGTAAGAAAGGACAGATGAAATATGTGACAGAGTGTGGCAAGTGCTGGAGGAAGGTACTGGGCTTAGCCAACTTGATTAGTTAGATCTCCTTCTATTGTGGGTAGCAGAAAACTCAGACCAATCTCATTTGAACCGAGGTGGGAGGGGACAGGAGAGAAAACTTGTCATACGTAAAGGAAAATTTCAGAAACCGCTCACATCCAGTTATAGTTTGATTCAGGCACCTGCTAATGTTGCCAGACTCGTCGTGTTTGTGTTGGCTTTCTCATAACTGGCCTTCCCCATGTAGTGACAAGTACTGACATTAGAAACTCTAGGCTTACATTTTACTGGTTAATAGATTTTATAAAAATAAACAAACAAAACTTCTTTCCTTATTAATCCTATGGGACGACCTCAGATGACTGACAGTTCTAGGCCTTGCATGGGGCAGATGTCTACTCTTGACCCAAACACACGACTGAGAGAATAAAAAGCACTGTCTGAGGAGCATCATCCTTCCAACCTTGGTGTCGGAGCAAGCAGTAAGCTTCACTTGAACAGTGCAGGCGGCGGGTAAGAGAAGAGTCACTCCCGGAGGAATAATGACCCGAAGAAGGAGGAAGAGATGTTGCGTAGGACGGAAACAAGATATACTTGTCCTAATGCTTTGGCTGGATCTTGAATGATGAACAGGAGTTAGCCCACAGAAGTGTTAATGAAAACCATTCCAGGCAAAGGTGGCAGAAAAGGAAAAAGAGCTATCAGAAACATAGTACCTTTAGGTACCTCACAATGATTTCATCATGGTAGGAAACCTGTGAGCGTACGGCCTGTTAAAAGACCAGAGAGATGTTGAGTCAAAACATAATGAGCTGTGGAGTACTTAGATGTTGAGCAATCTTTCGGGAAAGTCTTAGCATGCCAGAAACATGAATACTTGTAACATTTCAGTAATGTTTGGAAACGGTTGTGTACAGCCCTGGTCTATGTCCACGGACCCATGTCTGAGCCCAGTTGAGATGACTTTGGCTACAGTCAAATGGACATGAAGGGGATTTCTGACCTGGAGACAAGCTGAGACATAACTTCTTTCCCAAGAAGTTCTCCTGTACGCAGGTAGTCATTTGTCACACCTGTCAGATCAATGTTCTAGAGGGAGAATCCACTCCTAAGTAGCAGATGGAGCAGTAAGGAAAGAGGGAATAGTTAAATTACCACCACGGCAGAAATTAGAGCCAGGAGGAACAGTAATGTAGTTACTAAGGCTGAGCCCTGCCTTGAGCCACCGTGTAGTTCTCCCCACGATATTCTGGTTTTTGTGAGAATAGGTGGTTTGGTGTGACTTTCCTTTGAGCTCAGCTGTGCAGATGATGTTGTTGTTTCTCATCATTAATCTTTACAATGAACTCCTTTCTTCTGGTGACCCTAGAAGGCTCCTGTGTCTTTCTACCTGAAGGAACTCCCATAGATAGATTCAATGCCTGGCACATGCCAGCCCATAGTCTTCATGTGAACATGAAGACACTGGAAACATTCTAAAGCAGTGTTGAAAAGTACATGTTAGCTTTGTGTTTTTCAACATATTAAACAGAGCACATCCTAAAACGGGGGTGGGAGCTGGCACACCAAATACTCAATGTCTTCCACTTACTAAGGAAGTTTTTCTACTCTCATCAAAACTTAATTTTCAGGCTCCCCAGTTGGTAAAAGTCAAAAAATTTCATAGCCAAATGTTGCTCTCGAGATCACAGCTCCCTGTCCAGGACATGCCATTTTGGTAGTCGGTTTTGCTGTTGTGATATGGACAATAGAGTTGAGGCATGTCTAAGCAGGAAAATAAATACGGCAAAATAAATACATAAAAATAAATTTTGTCTGAATAATGTCTATGAATGAACATGGGCAAGTCACAACCTCTAAATGATATTCAGTTCTTATTTGTATTATCATATTCTGTATATATTTTAGATCTGAAGCTTGAAATAGTCGGTGTGCCTTTGACTATACAAAGGTTAACAATTCTGACATTAAATCAGTGGATGAAAAAATTCTTGAAACTAATTGATATACTTTTGCTTTTGAGGATGCATTTTACAGAGAACCATGATCACTGCAAGATGAAAAACAAAACCAAAACGAAACCAAAAAAGCCTTGCTATCATTAATCACACCAAATAATTGTTCTTATAAAAGTAATTTCAACACACAAAAAAACCAAATACATTTTTCTTTCTTTGTTCTATGAAAGAGACCCAGTGAAACAGCCCACGAGAGACACCAAAGGGTGATGCTTCACAGATAATGGGGCACATTCTGGGTTTCTAATTGTGCAGCATCTCTCTGGCAGGTTATTATGATTAGGTTGAAACATTTTCATTCATATTTGTTATCTGGAAAAGATAATTAGATATTTCCACTGCAAAATAATTTACATTAATGGGCCATAACTTTCAATATGTAGTTTTAAACTGCACATTTAAATAATATAATATCTGTCTCCCTTAATTTTACTGTAATTGTCTCCATGTGGTGGCCTTATTTTTCTTTTCTTCAAAAAACACAGTTGGCTGAAGCAGCATACTGAATGTCTTTAATTTATTAGTCTGAAATTTTGGAATCAGTGACATAGAAAGTTTGTTCAGGATTTTACTAAATTCCTACTGTGGAAAGTGAAAGTGTTTTTAAACTGGAAAAACAAACAAACAAACAATGAAGGCTGGAGTCCTGGCTAAAGACAAGGATTACATAAGGAATGTGTTTGTCTAATGGGGGGGTGGGGAAGTGAATAACACATAATGAAGGATTTGTCATTTTTTAGTCATTTCTGCACATAAACCAAAATACGTATTATCTGTTAGAGGCAAAGCTTGCCTTATGTAATCATACACCTAAGCTTGTTCTCCATCCAGCATTTAGTCAACAATACTTTCTCTAGTGAATGATCAGTTTTTAATTGAATATTTTGTCTATTCACTCCTTCAACTACTCCCTCGGTTGCAATTCATGGGTTGAGAGTGTCATTCATGGGATAGAAAAAGGAAACCCCTAATGAATTCCATTTAGAAAATGAAACATCTACCTACATTCCACCTACGGATGGGCTTTCCTGGAGTAGATTATTACCAGCAACTTTACAATTATGAAATTGATTGCATTTGCCAAGGCTCCTCAAATATAAATGGAATGCTCTCACCTAGGCACCATCCGCTTGGTCTGAACCATTCTTTAATTAGAGGTAGATTGTGAGTGTTCTTATACTCAACTGATGTTGGGCATGATTAAACTATTAATTTTATACTTTCTTTTGATAATAATATAGAAAATACCAAGAGATTTCAATTTTCATGAGTTTAGATGGACAACGAAATATACATATGGGCCTTCAGAAATGCATATGAAAATATTTCAGGTTTTAGAGTTAGAAGTCATGATTTCTAGTTAGCTAGCTAGTTAAGTTAATAGAAAACCTGCCCTTTTTGAGTTACTTAACTTCTCAGAGTTTCAGTGACCTTGTTGATAAATGTATGGTATTATTGGTGACATTAAATGAACATTATATATCATTTTATATATATAAACAAATAAAGGTATAAACCCTGTAGAAATGCTTACATATTAACACTAAGAATGCAAAAAGAAAATAGTAGTAATAATAGAGAATCCCCATAAAAGGTCTTTGGAGGATGGTCAAAATAAGATGCTAATCACCCAAATCTGCAACTTTTCCCAGAGTCACATCCTTTGTAGCTTCTTTCCTATGATTTTTTTCTGAGTAATATAAACATTCTCTGAGCAAACTTGTTTATGCTACTAATTAGTCACATCTGGAATAAAGTATTTACAAAGACAAGAGTCAACACTCTGCTCTCCAAATTATGAGGTTTGTTTGTTTGTTTGTTTGGAATTTGTAGATCTAAAGAATGCGGTTTGATTCTATAGCAAATTACATGCATATTATTAACACATTAATGTCCACCATTTAAAACAAGAGGCACTGTATCATATTCTAAACAGCATCCAAATAAACAATCAGTACTTTATGTTTAATTTATTTTTATCACTCAAAAAATACCTGCAATGTCCCAATCCACTCTCTCCCAGGCTTCTCTGTTAATGGTTTCTTTGACAATGTGACCAGAAAACAACCTTGGAGATGATTTTGTTCCCAGAATATCTGTAGCATCCGCATTCTAGACCGAGCTCGAATAATTCATTGACTTTTATTTGTCAAATAATTGTGACTTTGGTCTCTCGTTCCTGCCGGCAGCACATGAGTAGCTACCACTGAAGCACCTTATCGGATAAGGAGACCATCAAAAGATGCAGTCTACTGATAGCAATTTCCGTTGTCACATGCACTTCCTTCACCGTGTACAAAGACTGTACTCATGTGATTCCAATACCCTTCAACTGGTCAAGTTCCATTGACTCATCCTTCAATTTAGAAACCAATCCTGGCCCTCCAATATAGGAAATGAGTTGAATTACATTGTCATTCATACAAACCGACATCACAATACGTTTTCATACCTCTGTATGAGTTTTCATATATTAATATGAGAAGTGCATGCTCTCTAATGTGACCTTGAACTAGTAAGTACATATTAGTGCATTTAGTGTGTGTGGCATACCCAGTGTTCCTCTAACACTGGGGATGCACAGGGGCTGGTCTCTTGGAGCAGTGTTCTTGAACGGTGAAACAGACAATACAAAGGTAAAAGTGTCAGTATCAGGTGAAGAAAATGACATGAAATAGAGATTAGTCAGTCTGGGGTTAATTGGACTGAGGAATACTCTTGGGGCACATACGCACACCCTGGGTAGTTCTAAAGAGAGGAACACTCAGATTAACTGCTTCCTCCAAGTGAGGAGGGGATCTTGGAAAGAAATGAGGTCTGGAAAGTAAGACCTCAGCCAGGATCAGAACTTTGGATTCGGTATAACCCAGAACACAGGTCTGCACATTGACTTGTGTTTTTCACAAATTCTCACATGTGTTTACATTGTGTAGGTTTTTCGTTGCTGAGTTATTTTATGCCCAAAGACAGTACTTCTCTCTGTACCACTGAAGAATATTCCAAAAGTGAACATTTTTTTTCAATAGCTTAACCTTATCAAGAAATTGTAGCATACGAAATCACTGTAAATAAAGGAAATATAACGGTGGTAAATATCTGGATGGCCGATTACAAAATTAGTAACTTCCTGGTTAATTCATATATACTTAACTTAGATGAATAATTCTTATTTTTAAGTGTTATTGGTCACTGATTGCAGAAGCAATAAATAAAAATCCATTTGTAAAGTTACAGTATTGAGAAGAGAATGGTGCTGAGGGGGAGTGCAGAAGCAGCAGTGAGATGTCTAGAACAAAGGCTTACAAAGCTGAATTCACAAAAAGCATGGAACGATATTCAACCTTACAGGTGATCAGGAAGATGGAAACCCGACCACAATGATGAGACATTCCGCGCTCATATTTGAAAAAAAAATCAAAACTCTGTGAGTAACCATTATTGTTGAAGATCACAAAGGGAACTTTGACTCATTGCATGTGCGATTGTATATCTGTGTAGGTACTTTGAAGAACAATGTGTGAATGTATTTAGTAAAGTGTAAGTAAGAAATGCATATCCTATAATTGAGTCACTTTACACATAGGTAGAAGGGAATGATCCAAGGAAGACACGAGTAAGAATGTTCACAGCTGCAACACTTTGGAAACAACACAAAATATTCACCCACAGGGGGTTATGTAAAAAAAAAAAACAAGTACTGTATTTATGCCATGGAACATGATACCACAGGGAAAGTCAACAAACTAACACTACATGTATCAACTTAGATGACTCGCAAACACAACACTGAATGAACAAACATAGTTGCCAAAGAATATATATGTTATGACTCAAGTTACCGAAAGCTGTAAAATATACAAAACAATAATGTATATTGCTCAAGGGTGTGTGTAAGTGGCATACGGCATGAAAATTATAACCATGCTATAACCAAACCATGCTTTGCTACAGAAAAGAATAAAATTACAACTTCTGTTTTTGAACCTTAACTTCTGCCAATTTGTCAATGTCTCTCAAATGATCTTTGCGTGTTCGTGTTCAACAGAGTAAAGCCAGATTCGCTCATTTATCTCCATGAATAGTTGAACAAGGAATACTCTTTATTGACCTTAATTTCAAAGTTTCTTTAACATGAAATAAGGGATATAGCAAAATTCTCTGAGATAGTAAATTTGGCAGAGATTCATAAAACCTCCATTACATCAAAATTTTTAAAAATGAAAATACTGGGTCTTTATTTCTTCAGATTTGATTCTTGAAGCTTTTAAATGTCTCTGGAGAAAAGAAAAAACCAAATGCATTAAAAAACTTTAGCAGAGAATGTATTATAAGTTACTCTCATTTTTTGTCAAAAATTCAAACATGACCTTTTGTCCAAAAATCAGAGAAGATAATGAAATGAAAGCAAATATTGCCAATATTTTATTTACTGCTTCATAAAGAATTATCTGTTTCTGGCTGAAAACAAAGGTATTGAAGCATTGACTAATTTATTTCTGGCCATTCAGACCAACAACTTTGGTCATTCCTTCGAGCATTCTTCAAAATTTGATTTTTTCCTTACTATGTATGTTCATTTCATTATATCTTATTGTGGCCACAGTTATTTGCTTTCTCTGTAATTTCAGTGCACTGAAGCTAACAAAACACCTAAACAAAATTGTGTTCCACTGTACCTTAATCCAGATTGATACTACTAAATTTCATTCAGTAATTCCACAATTTTCAATTCCTACATGTATTAACTAAAATTTATACTGACAAAACAAAAGTATTAGACCTCACAATTTGCATGGTTTTACTGTTTTACATTTTATATGCAATGAAGTCTAAAAGTGGGCACAGAATAAGAACTGGAGTAATTTGAATTGAATGTTTTCCCTAGTAGATTTGTGCTGTAATTTTCTATTCCACATCCACCGTTTAAACACATGTACATGGGGGTGCCTGGGTGGCTCAGTCGGTTAAGCCTCCGACTTCGGCTCAGGTCAGATCTCACATTCTTGGGTTTGAGGCCCGCGTCAGGCTCTGTGCTGACAGCTAGCTCAGAGCCTGGAACCTGCTTCAGATTCTGTGTCTCCTTCTCTCTCTGTCCCTCCCCCTCTCATGCTCTGTCTCTCTCTGTATCAAAAATAAATAAAATATTAAAAAAAATAAACACATGTACATGTGTTACCACAGGGTATGGAGACATGAAATCTACCCAAATGAGCTTAGATCTCCAAACTTTGCAGACTCACAAGCAGGAAGCTCAGTTCTCTGGAATAACTATCGTATAGAATGCAACTCACATTAAGAATATGTGATTTTAAAAATGCTCCGTTAGTACAACTTTGGCTCAGTTCATGATCTCCTAACTTGAGGGTTCGAGCCCCACTGACAGCTGACAGCTCAGAGCCTGGAGCTGATTTAGATTCTGTGTCTCCCTCTCTCTCAGCCCCTTCCACACTCATGCTCTATCTCTCTTCCTCAAAAATAAATAAACATTTAAAACATTTTATTAAATGCCCCTTTAAGGCTTACATGTAGAGATTAAAGTTTGACAGTAATAGAATTTAGACCAACACACTTTTTAAGAGAACAAGTATTTTATCACTAAAATAGTTTAACATTATACCCTTTTGGTGGTTGTAAAAAGCAACCAAGGGCATGGGGGAAATGGGTGAAGGTGGTCAAAGCTACAACTTTCCAGTTATAAGATGATAAGTTCTGGGGACCTAATATACAGCGTAATAACTAGAGTAGACAATGCTGCATTGTCTTTGAAAGATGCTGAGAGATTAATTCTTAAAAGTTCTCACCATGAACACAAAAAGATAACCATGTGAGGTGATGGAGATGGTAACTAATCAAAATCATTTTGAACGTAAAGATGGGAACAAGCTTTCCCATACAGACATTCTAAAACACTGTCTCTACTACACTCCACACTCAGGAGCTTAGTAAATTTGCCTTCAATTTTTAATAAACTTTTCATATTAAATATTATATTGGAACATTACAGGAACTATCACTGTATTTTCTACAATATTTAAAAAACCAAATTGTGTGCTTAAAGGACAGGAGTGAAGAGAGAAAGGACTTAATTTATAAGCCATTATATTCATGTGAAGTTGATAAGCCACAGGTTATTGGGCCAAAAATCACTCTGGAAAAGGCTCAGAATGCAGAGAGATTCTGACCTCACCAAAGAGATTCTGATCTCTGATACCTGCGTGCAGCAAGCATCAGAGACAATCCCACCACCAAGTCATCAGGTAATATTGATACAGGTGATCTTTGGACCCAAACTGGAAAACTTTGTCAGGGCAATTAATATTTTGTACTGAATGTAACAGTCTAAGGATCTTTGAACATTCCCTACTTGATCAAACTGACCCTGGATTTATGAAGCAAAAATATTGTTCAAGACCATTTAAGTGAGCAAATAAATATTAAATAAAATGATGTATCTGAAAATGTTTTATGCAACAGAATTCATAAGACTATAGCCAAACTAAATAAAGAAAAGAGAGAAAGGATGGGTATTACTAGTGTCAGAAATTAGAGAGGAGACATCACTACAGATTCCATGGACATTAAAAGAATAATCAAGGAATATAATGAACAACTGTATGCTCACAAATATAATAACCAAAGTGAAATGGACCAACTGCTTTAAAAACACGATCTGCCAAAACTCACACAAAAAGAAGCAGATGATATAAATAAGCTTGTGTTTATTAAAGAAAGCAAATAAGAAGTTAATAGCTTCCCAAGACAGAAAGTAACTGGCTAGATGAATTCAGTGGTGAATTGTACAAACACATAAGAAAAAAATTAGACTAGTTTTCTATAATCTCTTTGAGAAGATGGAAGTAGAGGGAATATTTCCTAACTAATTCTATGGAGCCAGTATCACCCTAATACTCAGGCCACATTACAAGGAAAGAAAATTACAAACCAATATTTTTCATGAACATAGATGCAAAATCCTCAACAAGATACTAACATCCTGGATAAAAAATAGATAAAAAGAATTATACACCGTAACTAAGGGGAACTTATCCAGGGTATGCAAAGCTGGTTCCACAACCGAATATCAAATGACGTAATCCATCCCATCAGCAACTAAAACATAAAAATAACATGATCATATCAGCAGATGGATCAATGGAACAGAAGAGAGAGCCCCAAAATAGGCCCTTATGAATAGTCAACTAATCCTTGATGAAGGAATAAAGGCAATACAGTGGAGCAAAGGTGGTCTTTTTCACATGCAAAAAAAAAAAAAAAAAAAGAGCTTTGACACAGGTCCCACATCCTTCACAAAAAATTAACTCAAAATGGATCACAGATCCAAATGTAAAATCCCAACTAAGACCCTGGAAGAGAACATAGGAGAAAACCTAGTTGGCCTGGGGTATGGCAATGCCTTCTTAGACACAACACCAAAGACAAAGTCCATGAAAGAAATTATTGATAAGCTGAACTTCATTAAAATTGAAAACTTCTACTCTGTGAAAGACATTCTCAAGACAATAGGAATACAAACCATAGACTGGGAGGAAATATTTGTAAAAGACACATCTAATAAAGAACTGTTATCCAAAATTTGCAAGGAAATATTAAAAGTCAGCAATAAGAAAACAAACAACCTGATTTTAAAAATGGGCCAATGACCTTAACAGACACATCACCAAAGGAGACACAAGGATGTCAAATGAGCCATGAAAAGATGCTCCGTGGCCAATGTCATTAGGAAAACGAAAACAAAAATGATGAGACACCATGACCCACCTATCGGAATGAGCGAAATCTGGACGGCTGACACCATGAAATGCTGGCAAGGAAATGAAGCAATAGAACCTCTCAGTCACTGTCAGTGGGAATCCAAAGTGATATAGTCCGTTTGGAAGAGAATTTTGTGTTTCTTACAAAACTAATGTACCCTTATCATATGATCCAGCAATCGTGTTCCTTGGTATTTACCTGAAGAAATTGAAAACTTATGCCCACACAAAAAATGGAACCTGGAAGCTGATGCAACTTTACTCATAATTTCCAAATCTTGAAAGCAGCCAAGTTGTCTCTCAGTAGATGAGTGAATGAATAAACTATGATACTTTCAGACATTGGAATAGTATTTAGTGGTATACAGAAATGACCTATCAAGTCTTGAGAAGACATGGAGGGATGTTAAATGCATATTACTAAGTGAAGGAAGCTGATTTGAAAAGTCTGCATACTACTTATTTTCAAGTATATGACACTCCAGAAAAATAAATTATGGAGTCAACAAAAAGATGAGTGGTTGTCAGGGTTGAGAGGAGGGATGGATGAATGGCAAAGCACAGACGACCTTCATGGTAGTGAGAATACGCTGCAGGATACTATGTATAGTGATGGATATGCGTCATTATGCTTTTGTGCAAGCCCAAAGAAGGTACAGTATCCAGGGTAAAGGCTACAGGAAAGTATAGATTTGGGGTGAGTATGATGTGTCAAAGCAGGTTCACTCTTCATAAAAAGTGTACCACTCTGTTGAGTGACATTGACAAGGGGTAAGTCTATGTGTGAATGGGCATAGGAGGCAGATGCGAAATCTCTTCTCAGTTTTGTTGTAAACCTAAATCTGCTCTACAACAGCAAGGTCTTTTAAAAAGAATAAAAAGAAAAGAGAATGTTTCATAAACTATTCAGCACCATGCAAACATAAGACTACTGTTTTCGCACTGAGGGTGGTGTTTGACAAAATATTTTGTAGGTCTGGGATTGAAGATTAAAGGTGGTGGTTAAAGCCAGGGGACCTGATTCCCAAGTGTAATTCTTAAAGGGATGGTTTCAATACATGTGTTTACACCAACTTGACAATGGTGTGAAACAAATGTGCGCCTAATCCTGGTATCTGAGACAGAGCTGAATTTTCTCAAGGTCCCCAAACAAGATCTTTTTTATATCTGCAAAAATGGCCTCAGAAAGTGGGAAGGAGAAATGAGATTTAGTTTTGCTTGTAAATAAGAAATATCCTGAATCCAAACACATATGCTCTATGCTAAACTCTCCTCAGATTAGCATAATCAAAAAGTGGAATTTGTTAATTCCAGATCAAGGAAGGAGTTGTAGCCCATCTGTTTCTTTGCAAAATTTGAAGACCTATTATAGTCTCAGTGAGAACAGAGCTCGGTGTTTATTGCCATTTTAATAATTTTGTCCTTCATGGAGCACCTCTCACCCAAAAGTCTTTTCACGTCACTGCAGGCAGGGAGGGTCCCCATTACCCAGTTTGTGGGGGAGAATGACATGTGACAGCTGTTTCCCATGCGATATTAAAGAACAATTCGAAATCCAAAGTGGAGAAGAATATTGCATTCACATTAGCAGTGTAGAGGAGATAAAGAACACAGTCGTCTCAAAAGATCCAGGACTAAAATTAATCCCTGACTAGTGGAAAGAGTAACAGGGGAGTGGGGACTGTTAACTGTGTCTTAAATCCAAGCAGCTTTTTTTTCCCTACCCGGCAGCTGTCTGCGGCTTCCAGGGCTGGATGTCCATTTGGCAGTGACCGTGAAGGACGAGCACCTGGCCCTGATTATCAGCAGCACCGGAGGACCTTCCCGCAAGGTCTCCTCTCCCACAAGCAAACAAGTTTCCTTTGCGGTTCGTGCAGGAGCCGGCAGGTCGGAGGTGCACGGAAATAATTGGCAAGTCAAAGGACACGGCGGCCCATGGAGAAGGCCACGGCTCCGAGGCTGAGCGTCCGTCCTGACGTTCCTTTAACAAGCCTCCTCTGCTCCACTTGAAGTCCTGATTAAATACCGTTCCTGATGAATGAGCCGGGACAGTGCGGCACTGGGGACATCATTTATTTCAGATGGGAGTCAGAAGGGCACGTTTAAGGGTATTACACAGGCCACTCCACAGCGAGGCCCACGGAAGAATGCGAACATCGGAGAGCCCTTCGCCTTTTCACCAGAAAATTCACTCTTTTTCCATTAAAAAGTGTTGTTGATTTTGTTTTTTTGTTTTTTGCTTTTTTCCAAATCTCCTTTCCTGATGGATGCTGTAGCCCACCTCTGGCCGTACATTTGTTTTAGCGTTCTGAATTACTGGCATCTGAAACCTCCTGGTCCACGCTTTATTTACTTAGAATTGGCAGGAAATGAACTTTTTTTTTTACATACGTTCCACGTGGCCATCAGACCTTACTCCCTGGGGTGGTAATATTAATGAAAAGATTATACTTCCTTTTCGCTTTCAAATCACCTGTGAAATATGGTTTAATAATCCCTTTATCACTCAGAGTTCTAACTCTGAGAATCAGTTTTTTGGCTCACCAGACAGCAATGCAAGGCGCCCCTGTGAAAACAGGGTTTTCGTAAGCTTTCTGGGCTCTCTACCTCCTGGCCCCTCTGGCCCAATCCTACCCTTGCTTCTATTCTTCTTCCCCTTTCCATCTTTAAGGTACTGCATGGCCACTTATTTTCAGAATGTGTATAGAGTAAGAGGAAATAACGGTCCTGTGTGAGCGTGGGAGAACTAATTGATCATAAAACCCATGACTGCAAGTCGTCTCTATGTATTAACTATAAGTACACAGTTATTGAAAGATAACTATCTTCCCTCCTAACCAGATTGATTTTTGAGCCAATAGTTAAGACTGCTGGTTACATCGCCCCCAAAAATGCAAAATGGGGCTGTATGATATTGCCTCTCAGTTTTGAGCTTATTGGTATAAACCCTTCTGAAACAGAACTGAGAACTATATATATTATATAAAGAGAACTGAATAATATATAATTATATATAATTTATACAATTATATATAATATTGTATATTTATATAACACTTTTATATAAAGAGAACTGAGTAATATATGTTATTATGTATGTGGAAAATGTATATGTATGTAGTATATATATTACTTGTAATGATGTAATAAAATATATTTGTACATATGTGTATATGCATGTATACTTGTAGTAATATGTATTATGATAATATATACTCTGTATTAATTTTAGTAGTGCATAGGCCTTATTTGACAGCAATATTGAAAATAAATACTAAACTAAAATTTTCAATTTCAAAAAAATACATCTATGAAAGAAGTGCTCAATGCGGTACCTCCATACACAGCAGCATAGTCTGGAATGGCAAGTGGCTAGAAACCACTTAACCGTCCCAAATAAGGGACAGTCTGAAGGGACAGTTGAACCACGGTTCATCTTTGTAAGGGAATAGTTAACAGCTGTAAAACAAATAAAAGCAAAAATTAAAAAAAAAAAAAAAAGGCAGGTGAGTCTTTTACGTAACCATATGGTATGACTTCTATACTGGAGAACGTAGGCCAACCCGCTGTAGAAACTAAGCGCACAGAACATCATCACGATCAAGGTCATTCTCACTCTCCTGGTTGGCAGGCACCTCTCGTCCACAAGGTATGCTTAACTGATCTTCACTGAGGTTACACGAAGACTTGACCTTGCCTTACATGGCCCCATGACACTCTAAAAGCTCCTAGTGTCTGCATCCCAGCAATAGAATGGAGTGGAACACGGTGGACACAGCTGCTTCTTAAAACTTCTGACCTGAAAGGGCGTGTGACTTCTCACACTCTCCATCCCATGGCCATACCTAGATCCTGGACAGTACAGGTCCTGACTGGGCAGCTCCTTGGAGCCGTACCTGCTGTTCTGGAAGGGGAGAATGTACTTTGCTGGACTCTTAGTCTCTCTGTGACCATCTCATTTACATATAATTACATGTAATGAGTAATGGAAGGAGGAATATACATTTGTATTTTCTTGTCACATGTATTGAAAAAACTAGTAACCATGGTTACCTATGGAAGAGGTTCTGGGAATTAGCAAATGCTAGCTAAGGCAGAAGGGAAGTTTCACTATATACCTTTATATACGTCTGATATTCTAACAATGTGAATGGAATTACCTATTCAGAAAAAAATGAGCTGAAGAAGAAGAAAACGGTAGAACGCTACTGATCTAGACAGAAGGTAAGAAACAAGACTTCTAGACGCACTGTAGACCCATCTGGCTCAGGGCCCTCTCATCCTACAGGCAGCGTAGGAGTGGCTGAGGCCATCTGGGAGCCCCGTGAGGAGCTGCAGTGTTGGAGACTGTGAGCAAAGTGTAGGCGAAAATGTACCAGAACTGATGTCATGATAGGAAACCGGCTTTTCTTTGCTCAAAGAAGAGGCAGAAGTTTATAGAGTGAATATCTCACTTCATACAATCTGTGAAATATACATAAGCAAAGCAGGTGTATTTTCATAGTTCTCCTTCCTTGCAACAAATATGTTTCTTACTGACCTCAGTGAATTAGAAGTATCTTTATCACAGAGAATGGAGCACTGATGTCACTTCAAGTGCAAATGTTCCCCAGAGCCTCTGGGTATGAATTTAGAAAGATTAGGGTGTCCATAGGCAGTATCTATAGGAGACTAGTGGGGTGTGGATAGGTAGCTGATGGAGGAGTAGTTACCTGGCTGCCTACCAACTACAAGGCAAGATGTCCAAAGGACGTTTCATCCTCATCTTCAAAATTTTTCCTGTAGGACTCCCAGGAGCATCAGGAATCTGCTATGAGGAAGGTTGTAAATGAGAAGGCTCCCTGAGACATGAACATGAACTTCACATACCATCAACTCATTACCTCCATGGTTTAATTAGTTACCCAGTCCCAATCACTAAATGAGTCAGTGGGTTTTCCTAGGAAAAAGAGGCAAGAAGGATCTGGAGAAGGGGCAGTGTCTCAGGAGGTTCACAGTTTGGGGACATGAGCTTTTAACAGGAGAGAACATACTTCACTTCTTAGCCAGGAATTGATTCTGCTGTTTAGTTTCAAAGTACAGTGTCTCTGCCATTCAATGACATGCAGTTATCCAAGTCAACAGAGAACTCTTTACCTTAGTTACTTATAAATAATACACTCTTTTTCTAACAACCCAATGTTCACCATTAGTTGGGTTATAATTTCCTAAATAAGCCAGCAGGAGAAAAGTTGTAGTGTCATTTCTTTGGAAATTTCCTTATTTTGCATTCCTGGTGTGCAAGCCTCCACTAAGATCTTGTAGGAACAGTTCACAATTTGCTTCCACAAGGGAAGAAAACTCATGGAGGAGACAAATACTGAAATTAATAGGATCAACTGTAATAAATATTATAATAAAAATATACACTTCTGGTTCCCAGATTTTTGGTTTCAGTAATCCATAAAATTAAAAATGCAATAAAATACAAAGCTGCCGTTATTTACTTTGCCAAAAAAAATCCTTTATAAAACTACCACTTAAAATCACCACCACTTCATAAAATAAAGGTTATTATAACACAAAAAACCCTGAAAGCTATGATATCAAGAGGAAATTAAGAAAAGTAAGTCCTTATATTTCAAAATTCAAATGCAATTTTTACCTTAAAATTTCTTGACATTATGATTTGTTTTTTGATACAAGTTTGTCATTCTGTTTTCAATTTGGGGACCTGTATTCTACAGTACAATGTGAAATGGAGCTTGAGTGTTCAATTTTTTTTCTAGTAGATATTTATCACAGCTATTTTGGAAAATTGATTCATGTAGGTATAATGATGGCAATTGAAGTAAAATTCTTAATGCTATTCACTGAATTCAGCTTACAAATGCCAAGTGAGTTGACATAAATCATAGCCTCATTTTTGTAACTACTTTTCCTCTAAAAAGCTAATGTCTTTTCATCAGGAAATGTAGGAAAGAGACTTCAGATGCTTGCATTTGGATGGTCACAACATCTGGGGCTGTGTAGCATGTGGGCTGTAATCTCCAATGTGAAGAATTCAGGGCTTTTTCTAAAAGGAATGCCACATATTGGTGAAAATGACCTGGGTCTACACAGGTCTACTCCCTGGCTTTGGGAAAAACTGGCATGAATATTCTTGAGTAGGAATCATGGATAAAAGTTGATTTCCTTAAAGCTGGAAAGAGTCTATGGTAGGCTGCATATATTTGGGTCTTGTTGTTTGTTTCTTGTTTTGTTTTGTTTTGTTTTGTTTTATAAATCCATCCAGCCATTCCACACCTTTTGTTTGGGAAATTTAATCCATTTACACTTAGAGTAATTATTACGGGTATGGACTTACTAATACCATCTTAACTGTTTCCTGGCTGTTTTGTAGTTTCCTTCCTTCTTTCTTCCTCTCTTGCTGCCTTCGTTTTTGAATTGATGTGTTTTAGGGGATTTTTGTGTTTTGTTTGTTTGTTTGTTTGTAGCAGTGTGCTTTGATTACTTTGTTTATCTTTGTTATCTTTCATGAATCTATTGTGGGTTTTTGTTTTGTGGTTGATTCAAGGCTTACCTAAACCACATTACAAATATAACTGTCTATTTTACAGTGATAACAACATAACTTTAATTGCATACCTTTTTGCTCCACTGCTTTTATATTTTTGATGTCACAATTTTCCCATCCCCTGGTTTATGGATGATTCATTATTCAGGAGGGGGCCAACAAGAAGTTAGCTTCTTTGGCAGCTCCCACACAACCGGGGAACTCAGTTGCTTGCTCATATGGTCTCTCTTTCCCCTGTGAGACCACAGACTGAAAAGATCTGTCCTCCCCCTAATGTGTGCCACCCTGAGGGAAGTGTGCTATTGGTAAAGTTAAACTGCACTTCCCCCACTTCCAATGCATCCAAACTCATTCTTTAATTTTGTCCCAGTGGAGTGTTGGAGCTTCCCCTTCTGCAAACCTGGACTTCCACAAAGGTTCTCTTGTCCATGAGTGATTGTCCAAGACAAGCTTTCTCCAAGAACTCTTGGATTATTCCCATTCCTGTCTGTGCATGGTCAGGTGAGAAAGCTCATTTGTCCCCTTCTGCCTTCTGTACCAGGTTTTGCTAATTTAGCCACTGAGGTCTTCCTTTTGAGAGTCTTGGCATTTGGCAAGTGTTTCTGAGTTGACCTCTGCACAACTCTGAGATAGGGGTTTATTAAAACTCATACCCTAAGTCAGTAGGATTGGCAAATCCTCTAGAACAAATTCTGGAGTCTTTTACCTCTATGATATCACTTTTCTTCAAGTGTCTAGTTCCTGAAAAAATTTCTACTTGTTTACATCTCAGTCATATGTATGGATTTAGGATATACCAGGAAAGGCTTCTCTAACCTTTGCCCCTCGAATAGTTACAGACTGAATCCTACATGTAGTCTTCACTCTGGAGTTTTTTAATCTTTGTCATGTCTTCAGGACCATCTGATTTTTATATAAACATATCTGTTCTCATTCTCATTGCTTACTACTTTGTTAATATACTGCTATCTTCAAGCTCTCTTTGCCAAATATATAAAGGTTCTTGAGTAGCCCAACCACTCATGTCTCTCTCCTTATTATCTTTCTTTCTCATTTATTCTTGAGACTGATGATACTTTATTTCAATCACTGTTTTGATTTTATCCTCAACTTTCATATGCATTTGGTAAGTATTCAACCCTTGATTAACATTCACTTTTTTGACCACTTAGCAACATGATAAGCAATCTTCTTCATTGGACACTGTTGGAAAAATTAAATCACTAAAGAAAATTGTTCCTCATGCCTCTATTTTTGTTCTTTCTATCCCTGTTTTCTCCCAGCCATATACCTCACTATGTTCTACTGCATTTTCAATGGATTACCTTACTTCTTGGTTCACACACAAAAAATAAAGATCATATGACATGGATTCTCTTAACTTCAAACCACCTTCACCATCTCCTCACCTATATATAATATTCCTCTGGTTCTTTTACATAATAAGAAAATAGGGAAAGAGTCCTATCGAAGACTAACCTCAATGCTTGTTCTCTGGTGTCCATATTATCACATCTTTTTTAGGGAATCTCAAATTCATTCATTCATTCATTCAAGAAACATCTCTTGCACCAGGGATTGTACTAGCCATGGACAATACACTGATATTCAATCCTTGATCCTAAAAAAATTAGTGTCCATTGAGAAGACGGGAACCTGTAATTGTCAATTATGATGCAATGACCTTGTAATAGCTACCAGAGATGCCTCACTCTCTGTTTATGCAAATTAACCCTTGTTTAAAAAAAAACAAATAAGTATGCTAATTTTCAAGGCACCAAATTATTGTAACAATCCTAAAATCTTTTTACTACCTCCTTTGTTCAGTTGTCATTGAGGTATCTGAGTACTCATAAGATAAAATTTGACTGGATTCTTATGGCCTCAGCTTAGAATTATTAGCAAAATGAGGAAGGAGAAAGTGTGAGAAATAAAGGTGTTAATGTTGCACACCCAGCACTTCAAGTAGTGTGGAAGACCAATACCCTCCCAAGTACCGAATTTAAAAACCTTCCTCCACCATCACTGCTGCCATTAATTTGGTTTCCATGCACTTCAGGTTTAAAGTGTGTTGTCAGAATGCCTCAAAAATGAAGTGATTAAGTAGCAACACCCTGAGTTGTTTGTCCAGCTTCTGCTTCCTGGTGAATGCTTAATGGGTTTGCACTGAAAGAACCATGATCTGCCTATTCTTGCCATTTTTACATATGTATGTGTGTATTGGTGTATACACACACACATGAATATGCACACATGTGCATGAATACACACACATACATACAATCGCAACACACATGCACCCATCCACACGCATGCATCCACACATATGCATCCACACATGTGTACATACATTTCTATTCTTGCCTTTATCAACTTGGACTTGAAGCCAAGAGTGATTTTTTTTTCTTGGTAAAAAGGATTCAGATTCCTCCAGTCATCACAGCATATGATGCCAAAAAGTGCACAGAACAAAGCTGAGAAAACAGGCTCAGAGGAACATAGTCAGCTATGAAACAAGTTGTGACATCACATGACCTTCCATTAACTACCAACCTGGATGTAATGGGCTGAATAGTGGTCCCCCAGAAAATATATGTTGACCTGGAGCCTCAGAATGTGGTCTTATCTGGAACAAGGGTTTATGTAGATCGTAAGGCAAAGATCTTGAGATGAGATCATCCTGCACTAGGATAGGCCTTAAATTCAGTGATAAGTGTCCATTAGAAGAGGCAGAAAAGGAGATACACACAGAGACAGGGAGGAACCCACGAGGAGATTGAGGCAGAGGTTGGATTGAAGACAAGCCCAAGACACCAAGGATTGCTAGCAGTCACCCTACTCTGCAGGAGGAGAGGAAGGACTTTCCCTAGAGTCTCAGGAGGGAATACGGCCAGGCAGCACCTTGGTTTTGTACTTCTTTCATCTAGAATTCGGAGAAAACCAATTTCTGTTCTTTTAAGACACTGTGTTGCTAGTAATGTGCTACAACCATCCCAGAAACCTCATATAAAAAGGCTGCCAGCATTTGCTACAAATATTCAGGGACTACAAGCTTCCCCCAGAGCCAATCAATCGACAAGGATTTAATACTCCGAGATTGTTCTGTGAGTAAAGAGTAAAAGCTTTACCAAGTCTTTCATGATAAGAATGTTGGAGCAGGAAGTGGACACACCTATATTCATGGCGTGAGATGATGGGACAAGACACAAAAAGCAAGTCTTCAGGTCAGGCAGAAGGACCATTTAGAGCATGACTCAAACATCAACCGTAATGAATGTCTTGTGTTCAGTGGGAAGGATTCATAGAGGGTGAGTCATGAAATGGTAAAAGTTTCTCAGGAAATGAGACGGCAGGAAGTTTCTCAGGAGAAGTGACTGGATTTCAATTAGTAAATTTAAGGGGTGCCTGGGCTGCTCAGTCGATTAAGCATTCGATTTTGGCTCAGGTCATGATCTCACGGATCCTGGGTTCAAGCCTTGCATTGGGCTCTGTGCTGACAGCTAGCTCAGAGCCTGGAGCCTGCTTTGGATTCTGTGTCTTCTTTTCTCTCTGACCCTCCCCTGCTCACACTGTCTCTCTCTGTCTCTCATAAATAAAAACAAACAAACAAAAAAACATATACTAGTAAATTCAAGGAAACAGTGGAGGTCAACTGACCTTAAGAAGAAGGAAAATAGACACCACAATGAGGGGCTTTGCTTATTTGTAACCAACGAAGGTGAAGCTACAGAGAACAGTGGGGACCCAGTCCAGTCAGGTCTCTCCTTTCCATGCTGTGTCTGTCTCTATCCTGTGCCTCCTGCAAACAGGACCTCCTCTTGGTTGTACTTGCATTGCAGTGAGGTCAGTATTCTTATTAGAGAAGGAGACATGCACTTAATTCACTCCACCTTATCACTTGAAGGAAGTCTGGGGAGGAATTTGGTAGAAGTTTGTGCCCCGAAGAAGGATATCATGAAGAGGAAGAACCTGTTTTGTACATAAAAGTTTAAAATGAGCCATAGTGAGAGAGAGACAGAGACAGAGAGACTGAGCTTCTGGTGACTGCACATCTCTTGCATTGTAGCAGAATTTGTTTTGAGGAGGGCATTATCTGTTCCCTTTATAGCCCCCATTTGTTCGGACATTAAAACCAGGAAGGAGACACCAGAGGTCTGAAATTTCCAAAGAGAAAAAAGTGGAGGAGCCGTTCCTGATACTTACATGAGATCTTGTAACATGATGTTGGACACAGCCAGCTTCTTGGTTGCCTCCTCTCCTTGCCACAGAGACATGGCATGATCATCAGCTACCATCAGTTCTGTCTTGGAGACAGGCACACACAGCCACTCCAGAGCCCTTATAAGCAGTTTGTCAATATGTACAACAAGAAGCATGCTGTTCTTACTCAGTCATCCTCAATGAATCATTTTGCTTCTCCCTGAAGTCCGCATAGATCACAGCAATTAGATTGTGCTATACTTATCCTTGATCGAGATGAACATCATCTGGCTATTAATAATAAGATGTTGATGCTCAGTGTGGGCAAAACCAGTTAAGTAGCCACCCCTCACGGAGCTCCATCCCACGTCGTGGGTGGGCATGAAGGAGACATTTCAAATCCACAGGGTGGACTCGAAAATGTAGCACGGGCTGTGAGGTCAGATAGACTCGCTTCCTGTTCTAATTAAACCTCCACCACCTGCTTATGATATCTTCTTAGAAACCAGTTCAGTTTCCTTATTTCTAAAGCTGGAACAGTACTTTGTGATATTGCTTTTCTTAAAATAAAATAATGACTATGAAGCACTCAGTGGGCACCCGAAATATACTAGTCTCCTTGGGTCCCTTTCTCCTTAGGTCAGTGCTGTTCATAACAGTGAAAAAGTATGAAATGCATCCCTGGAGCAAAGGGAGAGCACACACAGGCCCTTTCATCCTAGAGCAGGGAACCCACAGAATTAGCCACCTTTAAGTGACAAGCTCTTTCATGTCTCCTAACTTTACATGAAACATTCATATGCATTTTGTAACCCATTGCATTCTAGAAGCTCTGTCCTGAGGAGTGGGTTTCCCTGGGAGCCTTCCCCAGTGCAGGCTGATTTCTCTCCCAAACTTCACCCCAGTGCCTGGAGTAGAGGAAGATATGTGTTCAGCCATCGCTGCCAACTCCAGATCGTACCCCCTCCTCCCGCCACAGCCCAGGATATAGAACCTTCACCTGGGGCAGCCACAGAGCCCAGGTCACCCTCCACCATTACTTGAAGATTGTGACTTCCAGCTCATTGGTACTTTTTCCAGCATTCGCCATTATTATTACTATTTCAAGAATCACATAAAGCAGTGGCTCTCAAAATATCACTATAGAGACTTCCAGTAAATGTTCAGTAATCATAATTGGGTTATACACATGCACACACATACACATTTCAGAAATACTTTTTATTCATATTAGGCACAATGGACTCACGTATTTTCTTTTCTTGTATCATATAATATCATGTAGTATTCTCTTTTATTCTTACTCTATTCTCTCCTAGTTCAAAACAGATTTGACAATATCTATTCGATTTACAATGTAGCCCACTAGTGGTTATAAACTGAAATTGGAAAACACTCTCGCAGATGATACTTAAGATATTCTGGCCACTCAGTTCAATGCCTTTCCTTTTCAAAGATCTTGTGTTGCTTTCCTGTGAATTTTGGGGAAGGAATAATTTCCCTCGCCCTTCAGGGTCTTTTTCAGCTGGACTGAGAGTCAAGATATGAGACAGATCAACAAGAGAAAATAAAATTTAATAACATACATACAGAGAATCTCAAAGACATAGACACAGACAGGAAGTCCCAAGGTCAGTGAGGCCACAGGAGGCCTCTGTGAGCTAAGGAGATGGGGAGGGTCTGAGGATGCAAAGGGGAGGAAGGGCATTAGCTGGAAGGTAAAAAGGAGCTGTCTGGAGAACAAAGGTTGCCCTGTGGTGCAGAGAAGTTTCTTAGGTAAAGAGGAATCTCTGTGACCAGCTCTCTCTCCAAGACAGACAGTTGAGGTGGAGCTGAAGAGCTTTTCCTAAATCTGCTGATAAATGATGGCTCAGAACTTAAGACATGTTCATGCCAGGGTGATCCACTTTGGGCTGACCTGCCCTTGGCCCCTACATCATCAATATCTGCACCTCTATGATCTTAACTGCAGGCATTGCGTCCCCAGTAAAAATTCCTATTGGTCCAGCTGTGCCCTTGTATGACCTTGAGTCTAACAACGGGGGCTCTCTCTTAGTCCATCACTGTAATGAGGAAGCATCAGAAGCTAGTCTCGCAAGACACCAGTCCTGGTTAAATACAGTCTTGCCCCACACTTAAACCCATACATCCAACTGCAGCTGAGAGAAACACACAGCCAGGTTGGCCAGGCTTATTTTAAATTACCACTGACCTTAGTGCGTAGTATGAGACTTCTCACATCTCTGTAGGCCATTCAAGGCCCCCTCTCCTCCAGTCTCCTCAGACTTCCAACCTCCAACACTTCCAAAATCCCGATTGACATCTTTGCTTCACTGAGAAAGCTGAGAACTGCCATCTCCAATTTTCTTTCCACCTGGGTTCTGGGACTGCTCTCCTCTTATTCCACTTTTGCTCACTATGTGCTCTATCTGGCTCCGTGTCCACCTTCTCAACACTGAAGCACTCCAAGTCTCAAAGTTCAGATCCCTTTTGTAACTATGCCCCACCCTCCACCCCCCACTCCCCGGGATTGCATTCCACCAATGGCTTTCAACCAATAAATGCTATGTATTTATATTCCAATGACACTCAACTTTATCTCTTACCTTGATATTATTTCCTGAAATTGACTCTTGTATTTAATTACCAACCCAACGTATTTACCAGGGTTTTGGTTTCTTTTTTTAAAGCCAATTTAATGTGTTTTAAAAGTTTATTTATTTATTTTGAGAGAGAGGGAGGCAGCCAGGGAGGTGGGCAGAGAAAGAGGGAGAGAGAGAATCCCAGCAGGCTCCATGCTATCAGCATAGAGTCCAACATGGGGCTCGATCTCACCAACCATGAGATCATGATCTGAAATGAAATCAAGAGTTGGAGGCTTAAGGGACTGAGTCCCCCAGGCAGCCCTCTACTAGGGTTTTTAACAAGCATCTTACACATAATATGTTACAAAAGTAATCCTAGCCTCCTTCTTCTTTCAGCATTCCTGGGACCCTCCTGTCTTCTCCATTTTTGTTCAATGAAAGTCCATCCTCACTTTGGTCAAGGCCAAATCCTCAAAGTCACCTGTGATTCCTCCATGTCTCCCATGCCTAAAATGCCAGCTCACTCCAGTTGGCCAGGACTTCCTAATTTTCATGCTGCGAGTCCCAAATCCTTCAGTGCCAGATGGTTGTTCACAATATTCACTTCCCACATCCACATCCTCATAGTGTTCCAGATCACTCACCTTCTGAAGTATTATATATTTTCTTATTTATCTCTTTATTGTTCACCCCACCCCCCAACCTGCAATGAAAACAGGGTCTTTGTTGATTTAGTTCAAGCTGAATCCTCAGTGCCTGGGACATAGCAGCAACCTTAAATATGGGTGGAATAAATATATCCGTTGGCCTCTCTACAATACTGGTTCAAATATCCATCAGGTAAAGTTAATGTTCTATATTTTATTGATCTGGTGGCTTTGGCCACCTTAACCAGAGTCTTAGGTGTAAGGGGCATAAAAAAAGAACACTCTGTCGGGAGTTTCTATTGCCTTATGGCCTATGTAAGACTCTGGGATAGAAATTAAAGGAAGCTCTTACCTCGATCCCAGAGTTCCAGTTTGGAGTTGAAGGCTCAGCCTATTCTGAGCCCATTCCCATCTGGTCTCCCATCCTTTGTCAGAAGTGTGCATCTCTGTCTACTTTTACGTGTGTGTCTCCTTCTACTTCCTCTCCACTAGAAGATTTCTTTCTGTAAGGAGAAATGTTCTTTGTTAGTTACCCTAGGAAGCACCACGGAGCTTCGCAAGCAGCATTTCTTGAAATAAACACTATTCAATAATATTTTTGAAATGGAAATCCCAACAGTAGAGCAGCCGAGCTTCCTGGGAAATTGCTTCTGGGAATCAAGTGGGCATACAGTTGGTGCACACTGTGTAGTGTGAAGTCTGGCTGTTGGGAGGCCAGGGGAGCGTTGGTTGCTGGGTTTGCCCATTAGAGCTTAATTGACTGCATATCTCGTGCCTTTAGGCTCGTGCAAAGGGATGTTTGCAGCCCAATTAGCCTTCAGGTTCCTTGGATTTGGTTTTGTAGATATTTAGACCCATAATCTACAGTAGGGATGATGCATAATTAGTGAAGTAGCAGTGAGTCACTCTCCACAGAGGTGGATCTCAGCTTCCCACAAAGATTTCTAAGAATAGCTGCTGCAGACATGCTCTTAAAGAGAAAAAACGAAATGCTTTGTCTATAAAGATTCCTCTTGGTGTCTAACAAGGAAACCATGATAAAAATCAAGGAAAATCATTCCTCAGCAAGTGACCTATGTACCTGATATCCTGGAAAAGCAAAAGAGTCTATTCCTATAGTTACACTGAATTTTTTATGATAAAGAAACATTCTAGTTTGCTGTTCATTTCGTAGGCAGAAGGAAAAGAGTAGACAGTAAGTTTTACTTTTTCTACAACTTCCAAAAGATTGTTTGCAGGAGATGAAGGGAACCAAGGACAGGCCACTACTTATCTGTCAGTTAATTATAGACAAATACTCTATTTTTCTAATATATAATGCTTTTTTCATTTGTCCTGTATTCAATTAGTTAAGTCATTTCATAGATATTTTAAATGAAAATTATAATGTGTAAAGAAACTGTGAAGAATATAGACTTGGATAAAAACTGAGTTTCTGTTCTCTGGGGGTTTATAAGCAAGTGAAGGAGAAGATATAAATAAATGCAAGTAACTCCAACAGAAGGTAGGAAAATCAAACAATATCTAATCCAGGTCCTGGGAAGGTGTTTTTGTTTGTTTGTTTTTTGGGGGTTTCTTTACACTGAGCCTTCACTTTAAAAATTTAGTGCTCGGGGCACCTGGGTGGCTCAGTTAGTTAAGCGTTTGACTTCAGCTCAGGTCATGATCTCCTGTTTTGTGAGTTCCAAGTCCCACGTTGGGCTCCCTGCTGACAGCTCAGAGCCTGGAGCCTGCTTTGGATTCTGTGTCTCCCTCTTTCTATGCCCCTCCCCTGCTCATGATCCGTCTCTCAAAAATAAATAAATGTTAAAAAAATATTAAAGAACTTAGGACAAACTGGAAACAAAATCAAACCAAAAAACCCAAAAACACCTGAGGGGAAAGTATGTTTTAAATATGTATTTAAAACACTATAAAATGTTTAAAACTTGTTACAACATTATCTACCAATGTGGGCATATATTTTTAATCTTCGTTTTTTTAATCCTATATATTCAGTCACTAACTCAACAATGAGTATTAAGAATGATATATACATCATGTTCTGTGTGGGGTAACATGGACATAAAATACATCCATGGTCAAGAATCTCTCAGTGTAGCAGGAAGTGATGCACAGATATTGTTGAATACATACATGTTGAATAAGTACAGTTTCTTTAAAATAGAGGGGTTGGGGTGATACATGAGGAGAGATAAGACATTTAGGGAAATCTCTCCAGAGGAGGGAAGGCTTAAGCTGAGTCTAACAGAACAATGCATATACCATGTAATATTTACTGAATGATTTCTATGTGCCAGCAGAATTAGAGGCCTTCTGCTCATTAGAACTCTTTGAATTAAGTGGAATTATCCACATTTTGAAGGTGCTAAGGCTTAGGAAGGTTAATTGGTATGCCCAGATTGTAAGTGGGGAAATTGGGAATTAAGAGCAGATCAGACAGATCCTAAACGCTGTTCTCTTCATGGAGCTAAGCACATCCTGAAGCAGAGCAGCTTAGCCCCTGGTCATGAAGGACATGATCTCAGACCCAGAAGTGGGCACAGGCCCAGACCCAGGACATGGGCAGGCTGGGATGCTCCATAGGTATTCCCCCTGGCGAACGTGACCAGCCCACAGAGGTGTAGATGAGGGACCGGGGATGGTTGGTGCTGAGGTCCGAGGACCAGACTTGAAGGACATGTATGACATCAGGCTGAGGAGTTTCGTCTTCTTTTATCTTGGCAGTAATGGGTAGATGCTGGAAGATGTAGACTGATAGCATGATTAGACTTGGGTTTTTACAGAGAAAGATCACCCTGGCCCTGTGCCTCATGGACTGCTCCCCATTTGGGCCAAGGAGCCCTGAACAGGGGAAATTGCGGGACCCCAGGGGTCTGAGACTTCTGAGCTTTGGGGAGCCCAGATCTCATGTGTAAAATCACACTTTCACTTGGAATCTATAGGAACCCACACAGTTATTTAGACACTTCCTTCATTTTACAGATGAAAACAAGTCAAGCCCTTGATGATGATGTAAGATCCAGAGGCTGCTAAAAATTTTATTTTTTACTCTTTAAAGTTTATTTATTTATTTTGGGAGAAAGAGAGAGCTCACACATGTAAGTGGGGCAGGGGCAGAAAGAGAGAGAATCCTAAGCAGACTTTGTACGTTCAGTGTGCAGCTCCATGAGGGGCTTGAACCCACAGACCGTGAGATCATGACCTGAGCTGCAGTCAAGAGTCGGATGCTTAACTGACTGAGCCACCCAGCCGCCCTGAAGATTTTAGAGTGTAGAGATTTTCTGGCTTCAGGGAGTTGGAATCATTTAATTGCTCTGCTGTCCCGTGGCCCTGTCCAGGCCCCAGGAGCCCGGAGGAGGGCTGAGGGGCACGCCCGTGTGCAGCATCTTTCTGTCTCATTCATTCTCCCCGCTGCTGTTTGCCCAGTTGGGGTCCACGGGGTCTCAGCAAGCAAATAAGATTTCCTAACAAGGTTATTGAGCTATGCAATAATAAGTAAATTTTTCATTTTTACCCCATTAAACTTTTATAATAAAGTGTTCCATTTGTCTTTGTCACTGACAGGTGGTATCTCGTTCACATTTTAAATTCCTTTTCTGTATCAGATATTCAGGGCATACTGTATTGTATTTGGTGCAGCACAAAATACCTTTCCAGAAACGGTTGCCTCGGGGTTCACTCTGGTTAGGCCACTGTGCCTTGGGGAAAGAGCTCAGGGTCAGAGGCCCCAAGCCTGGGACTTAGGTCCTCAGAGAGCAGCCCACGGGCCAGGCTAACCACCTTGTCTGTCTCACGCTGTTTTTAACCTGTAAAAACCTGCCTTGCAGCCCTCTTCTCAGTTTTTGAGCATGAAATGAGATGATAATGAGATACGGTATATATAAGATAATCTGTTTACAATTTTTAAAAACAAATGTTAGGGAATAATATGTCTGGTGATGAAGCAAACCATCTTTGGGTGTAAGCAACTTGTAAAGTGGAGATATATGTATTGCTTCGTGTTGAGAGATACTAGAAGAAGTTAGCAAAATTCAACAGCAAACTGAAAAATAACCATTAGTGTTGACCAGGACACTTTCACAAATGTAGACATTTCGCACTGTCTTGGTTAAGCTCCGGGGGGTCGGGATATCTATGGATATTTAATGTGTTCCAACGGTTTAATGCATCCTCTGCTAAGAGATTGTCATGCATACGCAAGCTTAATGTCCACCAAGGTTGGTAGATAATAAATCTGGACAAATTAGCTCAATCCTATTCCTCAACACTCTCACAAATCAATTTTTAGATGCTAGATGCTTGGGAATATTCTGTTATCAATATCATATCCATGGCCCCCGCTGCTAACATTGTAAATGTAGATTAGGTTTAAAGCATACTAAAATGGACAAAGCAGAATTCCCAGTATTAATTCGGAATGCCCACAAGCACGTGGCGCGTGCGCACACGTACACCCCTTTAAATGACACCACAGTAACGTTATCTTAATGGGCAATGCTGTTTTCACTTCTGGATCTGCCCTGAGGGATGCTATTACTCTCCATTATTATGCTAAAGACCATCGTGGTCATCTCCTTCAGCAGTGTAATTGACAGCCGTTTCCCTACCTGGGAAGACCCCTTCTTGCCTAAATTATGCCGTGGTTCCCAGACTCACAGGCCAGTGTTGGATTTCAGAAGAAGCACTAAACAGCTGTTCTACCAGATGGATGATCTTTAGTTGTAAGGTTTATCCATTTGCAGGACCGGAAAACATCTGGGCAGTGGCAGTAAAGAAGGGCTCTTGTTTCTCTGCTCTGGTGACCAAAAAATATTTCTTTTAGAATATTTCCAAACACCTGAGAATTTTGGTCTAATTCAATTCCATAAATAACGGCCTACTTGCAAATTGGAAATCAAAATTTGCATTGTGTCATGTCTTTCAAATTAAGACAGAAAATGAACCCTGCTCACAAATGCAAATGCAGAACAGAGCAAAATCACCTTTGTCAATGTCTTCTACTTCCAAGGAAACGGTTTGATTGGAAAGACAGTTTCTTCCCCATCTTAAAATTGTTCTTGCTGATACGAGCATAGTCCCTGAGTCTGATGGCCGAATGTGGGGGCCTCTGGGCAACTCCCCTTGGAGCTGAAGGCTGGTTCCTCCTGTGAACAGTCTGCTCTCTGCCCTGCTGACTTATGGAAACCTCTCACACACTGTGTCCCTCGATCTTGGGTTTATTACAGTGAATATTGGATGTTCAGAAACTAAGAAGGATGAGAACTCCACCTCTAATAGTGTGTATTATTCAGATCCGATGGACTACTGATTCCTTTCACAAAATCTAGGTAAGCAGGTGATGTGGAAATGCATCAAATCCCAGGGTCTTTGCATTGGAAGGGAACCGACCTTGGTCTTCTCCGCAGTGATATCTATTGGGGAGGTCATGCAGTAAAGAGTCAACATTTTTAAGCAATGAGTTTAGATTTTAGAACAAAATAATTTCTTTTGAAAGTTTTAAAATGAGCATTCTTGGGTAATTGCTCCCTCCTACGTAGTATTTCTTTTATGTTAGTGATCTGTGCCTAACACATGCTTGGAGAGAGAAGAATGCATTTTTTTAAAGCACCATTTCCTTTGGATGACACATTTTCATTTCAAATATCTCCATGAAGTGATTGGGGAAACAGGGTGGATGTGTACGTGTCGGAGGGGATTCTATGTAGCACCGAACAAACTAACGGCTACACAAACCCTGGAAAGCAAGCATGCTGTCCTTGCATGAAAATGCTGATCTTCAGTCATTGCCATTCTTCTGTGCTCTTCCTTCCCCACACTGTCTGGTTTCTCTGTAAACCTGTGTTCTCTTTACATACCGATGTCAACATAATTCACTGGAACAGAAAACATTCTCATTACAACTCAGTGAATTGTCTATATGAGAAAAAAAAAAGCATGGAATCCAAACAGCTTGGACTTCAGGGATGAACCCCAACACGTGCTCCTCAACCCATCAGAGCTGGGGGCATCACAGCACTGGAGAAACAGAAGGACAGAGAGGGTGGAAGACATCTAATATGTTGACCTCTGATACCATCTCTATGTGATGCTTTCAGATCTAGTTAGTTACCTGGTGGTGTGTCTTGAAGCTCTCATGCAGAAGGCTGATAGAAGCTGAGTGGGCAAGTGCAGGGCAGGAGAAGAGTTTGGTTTCTCTCTCAAGTCTAGTGGAAACCTAGGGACAAGGAGAATGTTCCGGCGACCTCTTAGGGAATGCGGATCAAGGAAATAAGTCATCTAGAGGCATGTGCCGTCTACTCCAGTTCTGTTGCCCCTTCATTGTTGTTCCGTTTTATTTCCTTGGATAAATACATTGGAACATGTAGCAGGTGGGTGTTAGTGGTCTCTTGTTGCCCATTCACTTTCCCCCAGTAATGCTGCATGAAGATCCTGATCCTTATCCAAGCAGTGAAAGATGTTTTGGCAAAGATCGTTGATATTCTGGAAAGTAACATGTAGCTACCTCTGAGTAGCTGAATTATGATCCAGGTGTGTCTCAGAGGAAGTGAGAAATATTTGTCTCATTTGGGATTTTGATGAAAACAAATAATCTTTATGATTTCAGTAATTGAAGATATAATGTAAAAAATTCCATGAAAGTAACAAATACTGGGGACTAAACACAAATTGAAGGCACATTGGGAAAATAATTTTAAGTGGCCACAGATTGTAGGGTGGAAAGAAGAGGGGCCATCACTGGATTTATCCTGGCATAAGTTTGACCTCTTATGGTCACAGGGATGCCACAGCTATATAAATTCGGTTAAATATCTAAAGATTCTCACATACAGTTTTACGCCTAGAATGGATTTGACCAGAAACAAAAAACAGTACAATTCTAAACATCTTAGCATATGAAACAAGACTATCCTATGGAAAGGCTCTTACTTGTAAGCAGAGTGTCACCATTTAGGATAAATATCACAGGTTATGATAGGCAGGTGTGTGCCAGTAACAACAAGCTTTGAAAAGAAAGAGAATGCATACATATGGATCCATTCACATGTGCAAATTTATTATAAACTTTACTGATAACAGAGATGAGTAGCAAGTAATCTACAAATAACATATAATACCCTACTGTAAATTTCATATAGGAAATTGAATCTCATAGGCTGCTTTCATTGAGTTTTTAAAGTGTTTCCATAGTCAACCTACCATTTGAATTGACTACCCAGTGCAGTCATGACATGAAGGCTGGTTAAGATTTTCATTTACATAATGAGCAAGGTGAATGTGACACAACAAAAATGTGTGAAGACCTTTACTCATTCATCAATAATATAAGAGACCACCTTTCTCAATTGGAAAATACTTTTAAATTCTAGAACAACATTTCCTTAATTTTTTGTGCCATTTATAATGTAACAGCTACTTACACAAAGTGCTTTTAGGTTTAATCTGCTCTATTGATGTCTTCCCACACGTCCTTACATCTAGACAACCAACAAAACAGCAAGTCAAGCCCCAACTTGCAGCATCTGCTGATTTCAGTGGTGTGAATTCTTACTTGAGAGCTGATGTTAACCTGCCAACATGACTCTAGTACACACAGAAATGAATTATTACACAGATTAATTACACAGAGATTATGCAGAGATTAATTATTAATAAGTTTCTATTAAACAATAGTCTTTCCAAATTCCTGAAAATTCAACAACCTGCCCTTGAACTCTTCATAAGATGTTTTGCTTCTTGAATACCAAGATTATTGGTTTTGCAACTCTGAACATTAGAATGAAAATCTTGTTTCCTTTGGTCTTCACCAAGTAACCAATTTAAGATAAAGCTATCTTTTCTCTGAGATTTGGTGCTTACAACTTACTTACACCCATATCTGTGACAGTTATGATGCATTGCTGTAGTTTATGTTAAGGGTGAGTGAATGAAAGTTACTCAGTTGAAATCCTAAGAAACACCATTTGATATTCCTTTCAAGTTATTAGTTTCCTCAAAACAATGCTGATAAAGGATAGTGAAAGACATTTGTAAAAGTACACAAACTTTATGAAAATCCACAACTACATTATTTCTTCTAATTTAAAAAAATCACCGTGAATGTTCACAATTACATTGGGCTGGTCTCAAAACTCAGAAGAAGTGATTTGTTACATGCGTGCATTCATATATGCTTGTGCTCAGAAGAAGGAACGTTCAGATGTCCTAGAGAATACATCACAAAATGACAGGGAGGCAGGCGTACCAGGGACACCAGTGATCACAGTGGAGAGGACACATTCTTCATTCCACTGTAAACTAAGTATCTGACTTGGTTGAGCTTTGAATAAGACATCTGAGACCATTTGTTCTTTATGAGATTACTGAAGCTAGCTGATAGAGCAGGATGGGACCTTAACAACCATGTCATTTCATTTTTTTAATATTTATTTTTGAGAAAGAGAGAGAGAGCACCAGCAGGGGACAGAGGATCTGAGGTGGCACTGTGCTGATAGCAGCGAGCCTGATGTGAGGCTCGAACTCATGAACCCTGAGATCATGACCTGAGCTTGAGTGAGACACTCAACCAACTGAGCCACCCAAGTGCCCCATGTCATCTCACTGTTAAGTGCACTTGGGCTTTGAAGAGTGAGATTTCTATCAAAATCATTGATTGATATTTAAATTCTACATTGGCAGAGGCACCAAAAAAATCACAGATAGTTTCCCAAAAATACTAACACAAAAAAATCCCTTTTTGCCCACAACATTTACATGTTTGCCTCCTCTTAGACTAGCCAGAGCAATTACATCAGATTTCTTTCAGGAAAATTTACATAAAAACCTAACAAATGGAGACAGAGAAGGAACTGCATAGCAGACAGAATTATTTTAGCCTTACAAATAGGAGTATCAGCATATTTTCAAGTCTTGACTAAATCTCAGCATCTAAGAAGGAGTAGTGATGTGGAAGGGTTATTTACCTAATTTCTTGGCTTTTGGATACTTTTACAACTCTCTCTCAGGGCTGCTGCAGTCTTTTGTACCATATCCTGTGTAGACATGGTAATGGATTAACAGGTGAATCAAATATGCCTGAATAATTCAAGCAAAAGGTCTGTTATAGAGAGAGGCAACAAGGAAGTAGAAAAAAGGAGGGACCCTCTTGTTTTCCAAGTGAGTTGCCATTTTAAAATACACTGTAAGGTCAACAGATAAGGAAATTATTTCTATTGAAAGGGAATTTATTTCACATCCTTTCCTAAAGGACAGGTGCGTCATGTTGGCGGAGCCACAAGGGAAAGCTTCTCTGTAGGCACGAGGCAGAGGAGGGGTAAAGCTCTGGTTAAAAGCCTTTATTGTGGTTTCTTGAGAAGGAATGGGGAGACAAGGGAAGCAGGTCTAGGATTGCATAGTTTGAATAATTTCAGTGGGTTCTGGGGTAAAGGAGTGTCTGGAGTTGTCTGGGGGGACCAGGGCAGGGCCCGTGGGTGCAAACAGATGGAGCGATCACGATATGGACTTCTGATTGATCAGTTTGTGTTTGAAAAGCACTTTCAGGAGGAGGACTTCCTGGGAGGTGGGTCCTGAGGGAGGAAGGAGGTCAAGGCAAGGAGGCTTAAGCTTCTGTCGGATGCATGGAGTCACACGAAGGTATCATTAGGAACGTTTCAGACGCTAGAAACATGGTTGATACAGTCACCGAGAGTCCAAATGTTTTCAATAGCGTTCTCACCTTCTGTTGAGTGATTGCAACTTTTAGGTTGTCCATCAGTAGATTTGGGTGAGAATTGAACATGTATACCTTATGTGAGATTAAAAGAGAACTCATGAAGCAGCAGCTTGTATTAAACTCTAAGAGCCGTAGGGTAAAAAGTGCAAAACAGACTCAGTGCTTAAAATAGCAACAGCATGCAACCAGCATAGACGCATGGCCGAGGTTAATTCCATAAGCCAAAAAGCTAATGTTTTGAGTGAAAAGGGGGGGAATCATACATTTGTACTTGCCATTGTAAACAAGAAGGCATGCTGGGTAGGCAGCCTGAAGCCAGCTGAATTAGAAAAATCCTTTCTGAGACTTTCCTTTCCATTATTTATAAGTAGAGACGATTCATTGTTTGCAAAGCAACAGGGGCGGCTCTTTTTCTACATCCATTGACACAGAAAAATCTTCATGGAGGATTTATTTGAAGTCCTGGAGTGATTTTTTTTCCTCTCGTACCTGGACATTTTGAATATAAGAAAGTCAAATAAACACTACACTTGGTACCAAATCAACACTGAAAGGAACTGCTCTTCTGGACAGGGTGAGTAAGGTCAGGAAAGCGAAAGAAAGAATTTTCAGTAATACATAGAAAGTCTAATTAGTGGAAAATGATTTACGTAATACTTTAAAATAGTGTGTTTTTGTTGTTGTTGTTTTGGTTTTGCTGACGTCAAATGTCAGTATTGCCAAGAACGTGTTTATTCATTTTTCACGTGGGATGCCTGCCGAGGTGAAGCTGATCTTATTTTGTTTCTTTAAGTTTATCTTATTTACTTCAAGAGAGGAAGTGAATGTGAGCAGGGGTGGGGCAGAGAGAGAGGGAGAGAGAAAGAGAATCCTAAGCACTGATAGTGAGGAACTCAAGATGGCGCTTGAACCCACACACCATGAGATCATGACCTAAGCCGGAATCAAGAGTAGGATGCTTAACTGACTGAACCACTCAGGTCTCCTGGTGAGGCTGATTTTCGAAGAACATAGAAAGTTAGAGTTCTAGAATTCAAAGTGTACCCAACTCGTGTGACAGGATATACCTTTGGCTGTTGATCCCTCAAAAAGTGTAATTTCTCTAGGAATCTCCAAGCCTAGGTTCTGTCCCAGAAGAAATTTCTCATAGTGGGTTGCTGCTGATTTGCTGATGGAAAATCTTATAGGAAAATCTCCTAATTACTCCTAATGATTGCCAAATTCAATTTGAAGACCATGAAATGAATCCCCAGTCCATAACCAAAATAAATGTCATTACTTCAGAAAGATCCATAGAAAAATTTCTAACTATTGTCCCAAGTTCTAATGATTTTTCCCCCCAACTTGATACCTTTTGTTTGAAAAGGTCAGAAACATCCCTGTATTGTTGTGAACCAAAGCTGACGATAAAGTGGACAGACCTCAGGACAAAATCAGGGAATCCTAGGTGACCACAGTTCATCTTTGCCTCATGGAGCATATCACCTTGATTCTTCTCTTGTCTGCAGAAAAACTGCCTTAGTTTATGTGATCCATGTAGGAGAATTAAAAAAAAAATGGTCACACGCAACTCCAACATGGATCTGTCACTGGTTGGTCTCCTAAAGAGGGCCAGATCAGCCATCAACCTACTTTCAAAGCCCCCAGAGGATGGGCCTCATATGTCTAGATATCCAACATGGGGATAGCAAGAGATTGGGGAGCCGGTGCAAAGGGCTGCCACCACCCAGTCCTGTGAGTGGGGAGTGCCAGACCCCAGGAGGGGGTGCTTGCCATCCTCAGTGCCTGAGTGAGCGCCCTCATAGCAAACACAAAGTGTGTGGCATTGGAAGCAAGTGGTATCAGAACCGTCTTTTTTTTATGAGTTCCCTCCTCTACCTCCCCCTGTATTACTTTGAGAAAAATGCATCATGTTCACCTAGTTCTTTCTCCAAGGATATGGATTTCTTAAAAACCAACTCAGAAAAGACAAATAATCTCTTTAGTTGCCTCTTTTCCTAACATAAGTGGACTCACAGTATTTCTTTGGAAATGTGGATTTGGGTGATTCCCCTGCCCTATTTTCCCTCTGTTCCCTGCTCTTTCAGGGAATATGGGGTCCGGGTTCTGGACCCCTTAAGTTCCCATGCCTGGCCATCCATTCACATGAGAACCCTTTGAAATGAGAGGTCTTCATATGCCCGTTTTCTTGAGGTAGGCAGGCACACTCCATTTTCCAGAATCGCTTACCACTGAAATACCTCCAAACCCACACTTACACATCAGATCTTTCCTAGCTACTAGGGGCCACCTCTCTTGAGGATGTTTACTTCTAATTTTCCAGCTATTTCATTACCGTTTTAACACATATGAGGAAGATGGATGTCTCTGGGGGAAGTTTCTGGAGAGAATTCTCACGCACATGCTGAGTTTTAAGGCACTAGTAGAGGGCTCTGGCCTTACTCCGTGAGAGCGTCCCTTTCCTTCAGGGACTGTTGGTGAAGGTAAATAAAGTTTCGAATGCATTACTCATTGGGCCACTAATTGATTGTTTGATGTAAGACTTCATAGGCTAGGCTGGAGCATGTTGTATAAACTCCAAGCTACAGGGGGAAACCCTGTCTTCGTGAACAGAAGCACACAGGCTGGAAGAAAGCAGGTGGAGGAAAAAAAAAGCTAATCCCCAGACATGTTATTTACCGGGACCCGAACAGAAGAAAAGTAAGAAAGATTCACATTTTTCATATAGTAACTGCCCATTAAAACATGTGGACACGTCTGTATCCTGGAATGTGACCAAATCATATCATATTCTCCTCTTTGAGAGGAGAATGAAGGAGTCCTTCATCTCTCTTTCTCTGTGTCCCCTTCACGCAATGTGCTCTGTCTGTCTGTCTGCCTCTCTCTCTCTTTCTCTCTCTCTCTCTCTCTCTCTCACACACACACACGTTACCATGACCATCATGATTACGGAAGAAGTGCAGCCATCACTTGATAATGTAGTTTTAAAATACCAGAGTGGATTTAATGCTTAAAAAAAAATCTTTCCATACTCAAGCTGATATTGTCAGTAAATGCCATCCTCCCCCCGTCCCCCAGTAGAACAATAAACTTGGAACTTAGATGTGAGGATTACAAGAGGTGATCAAAAATAGAGCCTTTTACAGTATCTTCTGGGTTGTTTTTATCTCCATCTCTGTTTTAGGTTTTAACTCGTGAACTATTGCAATTCGCATTTCTGGGATCTTCCGTCCTTACACATTTACTCCACTCATTGCCTCTAAGTGATTAGCTTGAAGAAATACCGTAAGAATTAACTTTTTTCTCCCTTCTCCTTCCTAATTTCGCTTGCCAGATTGCCAGCCTGCCCATGTTGTCTGAAGTCCCTCACGTCATTCAGAATTATTCAGTACTCCATCTCAAATTTGGAGTCTTTCCCTGCCTCCTTCCCCAATCCCTGCCTCTTTTGACTGCATTTCCTTGTCGGGAACATACACTTTTATCTTTCCATATCTTTATTATTTTCTGTATTGAAAACAGCCTTGTGACTAGTATTTCTGTTACGAGTGCCTCTATTGGCCCTCTCTTCTTGTCTATACAGTCGTCTCGTCTCATTCATCAAGAATGTTCTCAAAGACCACCCGGACAGGCGGCTTCGTAAGGCGAGAGAACACACACGCGTTACTCACCCTTCTCTGGGGGCACCTAGCAATTGTTCTTTATCGAGACGGAAACTGGATGGAGTTTGGTGCCAACAGAAAATAAACATAAAATTTTCTTTGCCAAAGTACTCAGAATAAACATGGGAATCAACAAAGACAGGGTAATGAGCTTTTTATTTAGGATGAGTGGATTTTTATACACGTGCTAAGGATTTGTCAGTTGCATGTACCTTTTGAGCTCCTTTCCCAGTAGTGAAATGGAAGTTACAGGGATTCATTCACCCTCTCCTCCATCATGTCCTGGCCCTGGAACTGATGGTATGTTTGGTTCTGATGGTTGGCTGGAGTTACTAGGGAAGTGTGTGGCTGTAGCAAAAAGCAATGTTTTTGCTACAGGGGGAGCAAATCCATGACCTTGGGTCCCAACACCATAACAAGTTTGCCGATTCACAGAGCTAACCTGCTGCTAAGTATGAAAGAGGCGTCTTGAAGACAAAGTCCACCATCATGCTAGAATTTGTGTGCCTGGAGGAGCAGGAATTTTGTTGTAAGTACTGCCTAATCATTGCTGGAACCCTATAAATATTAAACAGTAAGCACACAGCTCAACGATATTGCTGTCTGCAACTTATTTTGCATGCATAATTAGAATAAATGGCAAATACATGTCAGTCTGTTCGGAGAGGGTGCGCATGGACAAAATTAATTGTTTAGTTTAAAATCTGAAGTGAAACTTGGGTAGTTTAATAGTAAAATGGCATTATGAATCATCCGACCCATCAATATATATAAATCTGGGTATTAAAAGCAAGTCAAAATAGTTTTTACTTAATAAAACATGACACATTGTCATGATGCTATTAATTATTGTTCTGTAGAATATTTTACTGTGTGTCTATGAATATTAAACATCTTTCTGTTGCTCAAGAATTTTGAGCGTTTCATGTTTCCTGTTAAAGCGGCCTTCTAGCAACTGTTTTGCTGTGATTTAAATCGTTATTGATTCTTTTCAAAACAGCACACAGCAACCTCTAAAGAGAATGAGTGTTTAGAAGCTGCTAAGTGACTTCACGGGAATTGAGACTGGATATCCTGGTGAACAGCGTTTCTTATTCTAAGCCCTTAGCAATTTCGTGTGTGTTTGAAGAGAGGAATAGAGTGAAAAAACAGGTACAGGCTAGGGATTTTGTTCTATGACTTATCAATTGTGTGACCTTGGCCAAGCAAATTAGCCCCTTTGCTTATGCTTCCTTATCTTAAAAAACAGGAAGCCATTTGCTTTTCCTGCTTCAAATGTAAGGATAAATGAGATAACTTATGTAGGAGTGCTTTGTAAGAGGCTCTGGAAACATATGATATTTGTCTTTAAATAGTAACACGTACCAGAAGGGAAATACTAGGGTGTGTTGATCTCTCTTAAAGCCTAGCGTCTTCTATTTGAGTATGTCCCACCCATAAGTGGTCCTCGAGTTTGCACTCGGAGAGGTGTTTGGAAGTTAAATAGATTTGTGGGCAGTAAGGCTTAGCTAGGTGTGTGCTCACGGATAGAGCTCTTGCTGTAGAATTAGGGAAAACTTATTTCCTAGAGGAATAAAGACCTGCAAGTGTCTTAATTTAAAGACTGTTAAAACACGTTATGATTTGATCTTCCTAAAGCAGCCAAAGTTTGCTGGTAATGGCGATCTTACAATTCTAGTGTAGATAAGATTAAACTGTTAATGAAAATTGTATTTTTCGATGAGAATTGTGGTAAGACGTCTCTAAAACAGATTCTTTTTTGCTTTGTTACTAAAGGTCGGCTCTATGGGATCCCTTATTATCATTGTTATTTAAATCAATGAATTCAAGAAGCAGGGGTTTAACAAACAATTACCTATCTATGCCGTGTAATGAGGAATAAAACATGATCTTGGCCATCTGGAACTTTATTGCGCTCCTACTTCACCGACCCAATTTTTTTGATGATGGTTTCTAATTTGGTAAGATAAAGGGAAGATTCTGGAAAGCTTCATAACCACCTTTTTTTTTTTTTTTGTAACTGCAAGAAAGACAAGGTCCACTTGTTACTCTACTAAATGTTAGTTTCACCCTGTTTTTTCAAATTCAATTTAAATAAACATTGAATTTTTTTTTTAAATTTGCTCAAATGTCCACTCCTCAAGTATGAGGAAGCTTAATGAGCTGTCAGGATTTCTGGGGATTCTTTTATAGAGTTTACGTGGTTTTTAAGCACTTCTTTTTTTGAGTTCTTGTTTCTGCTAAATTTGTTCTGTAGTTCAGTAATTTCTGCAAACATATCTTATTTGTTTTCCATGTGTTACCTATCATGGGGTGCCCAAATTCTTTTCCAGCTTTCTAAGGTGCTACAGTGGGTGTTGGGGCAAATTTGTACTGAATTTCCATGACACAAGAAACTTTACACTGAAATATTGTAGACAACTTGACACTGAATTAGAACAAGCAATGAAACTTTGGGAAGAAAATCTAAGCGACCCTGGATTCTGTGATGAGTCTTTACATACATCACAAACAGGATAATCCATGAAAGAAAAATAAATTGATAATTCAGATTTTACTAAAAGTAAAAACTGCTCTGACAAACACACTGTTAAAAGAATGAAGGACAAGTTGCAGGCAGAGAGAACACACTTCCAAAACACGCATTTGATGAAGGACTCATGCTGGAAATGCACAAAGAACACTTAAAACTCAACCATGAGAAAATAAGCAACTCAATTAAAATGTAGGTGAAAGATCTTGGATACTAACCCTTTTTCTGATATGTCATTTGCAAATATCTGATATGTTATTTGCAAATATCTATCAGATGAAGGGTTAGTATCCAAAATCTATAAAAAAACTTAGCAAACTCAACACCCAAAAAACAAATAATCCAGTGAAGATATGAGCTAAAGACGTAAACAGACACTTCTCCAAAGAAGACATCCAGATGGCCAACAGGTACATGAAACGATGCTCAATGTCACTCATCATCAAGGAAATAAAAATAAAAACCATGATGAGATACCACCTCACGCCCAGCAGAATGGCTAACATTAACAACTCAGGCAGCAACAGATATTGGCAAGGATGCAAAGAAGAGGATCTCTTTTGCACTGCTAGTGGAATGCAAACTGGTGCAGCCACTCTGGAAAAGTGTGGAGGTTCCTCAAAAAATTAAAAATAGAACTACCTTATGACCCAGCAATTGCACTAGTAGGTATTTATCCAAGGGATACAGGTGTGCTGCCTAGAAGGGCCACATGCACCCCAATATTTATAGCAGCACTACCAACAACAGCCAAAGTATGGAAAGAGCCCAAATGTCCATTGATGGGTGAATGGATATAGGAGATGTGGTATATATATATATATACAATGATGTATTACTCGGCAGTCAAAAAGAATGAAATTTTGCTTTTTGCAACTGCATAGATAGAACTAGAGGGTATTATGCTAAGTGAAATTAGTCAGTCAGAGAAAGACAAATATCACATGACTTCACTCATAGGAGGACTTTAAGATACAAAACAAATGAACATAAGGGAAGGGAAACAAAGATAATATAAAAACAGGGAGGAAGACAAAATCATAAGAGACTCTTAAATATGGAGAACAAACAGAAGGTTACTAGAGCTGTTGTGGGAGGGCGGATGGGCTAAATGGGTCGGGGGCATTAAGGAGCCCACTCCTGAAATCATTGTCGCACTATATGCTAACTAACTTGGATGTAAATTAAATAAAAATTAAAAAAGTATATATAGGTGAAAGATCCAAAAAAGAGGTCACTCCAAAGAACATATACCATTAACATCTAACTTTAGGGATTATTAAAAAACACACAAGATACATACAGTAAGTTGGTAAAAATAGTATATAAAACCAAACAAAATAAAGTGCTGAACAAAACATTAGGAAGAAAAGTTGAAATAATGATGACTTTTAGATTTTAAAATACAGTTATAGAAAAAAGTTCATAAAATCCAAAGCACTAAAGGACAACTGAATAGGACAAAATAGAATTCCAAAGGGATGGGGACAGAGAAATGAAAACATGAAAGAGGTAAAATAAATGGAAAGCATAAAGAAATATGGTAGAAATAAGACAAAATGTACATGTTACTGTTGTACAAATTATCCATTGTCAATTGGATCATTACAGCCTCCGTCCCTTCCTGTCTGTAAGTTTCCACTCTGACACTGAGAAATTATGGCTCCCGGCCTCCCCAGTCATTGGCATAATCGTTACATTGTGGTGCACATTCATAGTACCAGAAGTGCTAATTGATGGGAAACACCCTTATCAACTAGTGTATGTACAGTTCTGACATAGAATTTATTTTAATTAATTTATTTGTATAGATTTGACTGATTTCCAACGTTATCAAGGTCACTACCTTTCTCCTTGTCCCCTCTAGGGAGGTTGTTTCAAAAACCTGTCATAAGGTTAAGTTCTTTCATCGCATTCTGACTCCCATCCTGAGATCCTGATGCTTTAAAGTGTAGCCTCAACTTTAAAATGTTATTTTTCAATTTTCTTATAACGGAGGTGTCTTTTCCCATTTTCTTCTTTTAAGTGTTTCATTGGAATTGTGTCAAGTGTAGAGAGAACCCTACCCCTAGGTCTGTGTGACATCTTCATTTAGATGTTTCATGGACATCTCATCTCAAATGCAATACATTTAAATCTAATCTAATTTTCCACTTCTGACACCAGTTTCCTCCCTTCTCCACATCATTGCCAGTTTACTTTTATCTCCTCTTATTTCGAGTCTTTCAAACATGGAGATTTCTTAACTCCCAGAGAAATAAACTGACCAGCACGGGAAGAGTATGCTATCAACACACAGTCCAACCGACCGGACTAGGCCTTTGGAATTAAAGGAAACACTGTACTCTCAGAAGGATAACAGAAGCAAAGTTTTTGAGAAGGAATACATTGGATAAACAAGCCAAAGGGAAAAAAGTTGCAGAAGAGTCTCTTATAAAAACTATGTCACTGAATTCAGTGATCATCTTTCAGTTTCATCGTATTTGACCTATGAGCAATATTAACAAATGTAACATATTACAATTCCCTCCTCCTGGATTAAAAAAAAAATGGCTTGAAGAACATCAAGATCAAGGTTGACCGCTTTTCCTTTAACCCTACAGATTGCTCCTTCTAGCCTCCTCTACTAAAGTTCCTTTTCTCCTGATCTCCAAAAGGTGACATGATCTCTTGTCACTTCTTTCATGATCTTATCCAAACCTATTGCTTCAAACTACATCAGTTGGAGACGAGACATACCTCAAATCCTAGTCTCTAGTCTCCACCTCTCCTTTGAACTACATTTTCACGTGCTTTGCCTGTGCAGCACGTTGCTTGTATATCAAACAGGCATCACGCACTTCACATCTCCAAAACTGAGCTCATGACATTTTGCCCCAAACCTGTTCTCCTACAGGCTTCTCCATTTTAGTCACTGGTGAAAACATCTTTCCAGTAGTTGAGTCCAAAAAGCCGTAGGTCATTCTGCACCCCTTGCTCTCACACACTCCGTGTCCGTCTGTCGTCAAATTCTGCTTGCTCATCTTCTGACATATCCGAACTCTGATCGCTCACCTTCTTTACTGCCACCGCTCTTGTCTGCCACCTCCCTCCTACATTGTTGCAATAACTGGCTTCCACTCTTGCTCCAGTTCAGAGTCCTAAATACACAGAAGTCAGAGCCCATCTGTCTGCGTAAAAACCACTGGTGGGGTCGCCTGGGTGGCTCACTGGTTAAGAGACCAACTCTTGATTTCGACTCAGATCATGATCTGTTGGTTTGTTAGTCTGAGATCCGCATCAGGCTCTGTGCTGACAGCCTGGAGCCTGTTGGGATTCTCTCTCTGTGAGTCTATATCTCTCTAAAAACAAACAAATAAATAGACATTTATAAAAAACAAAACCATGAGTGCCTGGGTGGCTCAGTTGATTAAGTGTCTGACTCCTGATTTCAGCTCAGGTCATGATCTCAGAGTTTGTGAGTTTGAGCCCTGAGTCAGGGTCTCTGCCCCCCACCCCCAACCCATGCATGCTCACTTTCTCTCTCTTTCTCTTTCTCTCAATAAATAAATAAATAAATAAACTTTAAAAATTAAATAAACAAAAAGCAAAAAAAGCAAAAAACAAAACCAACCAGTGACCTCCAAGTAACAGAAAGAACCTGAAGTCTATCCTCTGGATGGACATGTCCAAGCACATGTTATGTCTACTTCTCTTGCTTTTCTGCATTCTTTCTAGATACTTTCTTGAGCACATTAGACCTATTTCCACCTCAGGAAATCTTCAGCCTGTGCTCTTTATCCATATATCCACTTGACTCACTCTCTCATCAATTTTGTGCCTTTCCCCCAAATTCACATTTTCTGTGAAGCCTTTCATAGCTACTCTACATAAAATGTGATACTACCAAACATTTCCTATCCTCAACACAGACTTTATTTTAATTTTTTGTAGGGTTTATTTATTTTTGAGAGAGAGAGAGAATGAATGAGTCGGGGAGGAGCAGAGAGAGAGGGAGACACAGAATCCAAAGCAGGCTCCAGGCTCTGAGCTGTCTGCACAGAGCCCAATGTGGGGTTTGAATGCACAAACTGCAAGGTTATAACCCATGCTGGTGTTGGGTGCTTAACCGATTGAGCCACCCAGGCACCCCAACACCGACTCTGTTTTGGCACATAACACTACTCACTGCCACCATCCACTGATTGTGCTACTTCATATGGTTTATTGTCTATCTTTCCCACCTGAATTTATGTTGTTTGAGGGCAGGAAGTTTTGTATTTTTTATTAACCATGTTATTCTGAATTCAAGAACATGTCATAACACATAGAACTCTATAGGCATTTGTTAATTCAATAAAATAAATGATAGTTTTGATTCCCACAGCAACCTTATTCGACACATATTGTTCTCCATTATTATTTGAGGATGCCAGTTTCAGACATGGTGTCATTGTTTTCTTACTCTGGTGAGAAACAGAGGCGGCGCTCAGCTTCAGGCTTTTATAGCTTTGTAAGTTAGAGCCTTCTTTCACATTATTTTTCCCGGTAGAGGCCTGAGATAATGCCTTAAATCTACTGGGTAATCAGTAAATTCTTGCAGGCGGTAAAACATTAGGTATTTGTATGTCTCAGGATTTTTAAGCTTGGTTTGTATCCTGTTTACTTCACTTAAATGCTTTTGTCTTCTCCAAGAAGGAGATGAAAATTTGTTAGTTGGCTTCCACTGCACTCTTATTTTCCAACTTAAAAAAAACAACGACAACAATATGGACTTCCATCCTTCCCTTGCTTCATTCTTTGAATTGAGCCCTGAGAAATCAATAAAAGATTTTTTTTTAATGCTTCAACCTTGGTCTAGGCACCATAAACTAATTTTGTATTTCTGATTTCCCCTCAAATCCCCTCAAATACCCACTTCTGAAAAAACAAGCCAAATCTCTCTGCTTTCTTCTGCTTAACAAGTGTTGGATTGCTATATCAAAAACTTGTATTTCCAAGTGAACTCTTTCTTTCCTTGTACTTGCTAAGTGTCCTTGTCTTCCCCTATCCCAGGTTTCTGTGAGGGGATGTTCATTTAACTATTGTGCACTGAGAAGCCAAGAAGCTGAGGCCCATGATTGATTAAGGCTGCTGCCATATATAAACCTGAAAATTTGCTCTTGTGACAAGATAAGGACAGACAAGAGACTTGATCAAAAGTCAGCAGCTGCTAGATGTTAAAACACACATTTTGGTCACAATTTCAAGGATGCTAACCGGTTTTAGCACAAAGGGGGTCTCACGTGCTCTCCCAGGGGATGTGATATACCAGGGATGGAAGGTTAGTAACATTTTAGACAAGACTGATCTGTCTGATTGCTATGAAAACATCACCCTTGGTAATGGCGTCCTAAGACCCTTTCATCAAAATGAGGTGTTGCTGTTTGCCACCCACACACTCAGTCGGAGTCCAGACATCTATTGATGAGGGTGCTGTGACCACTGAGGGCTGGAGCCTTCAAGACAGATTGTCCCTGAGCAAAACGCACCACTCATTCGCTTCTGCAGGAGGAATGGCTGGAGGAAGTCATTCTGTTTTTGATTCATGAGCCCTGGGGATAAAACAAAGCTGTGGTTGGACCGTCACGCATTAATCCCTAGCATGCTTGCAAAATTAAAAGCCTGAAGTCTACTAAATGGTCAACTCTCTCAACAAGAAAAGCTTGCCATGGAGAGAAGATTATGTCACACGAATAGCACAGGTTTCTATTAAATGTTAAAAGTTAAACAAACAAACCAAAAGGATTTTAACAAATGTCCCCATAGCTAACAAAGATATTAATTTGCCATGACCTGAATCAGGAAAACAAAATACCCATTCTTTATTCTCCACCTACCTTTTCCTTTCTCCCCATCAAAGTGCGGGTTTAAAAAACCCAGAAAGTCATTGAAAGGTGAACCTTATTTCACTTTATAAAGAAATGCCTCTCTTAAAAACATTTTTGTTCATAGGTGCCATGAAGTTCTTTAGGAGTACAAATTATTCTCCTTTATCACTTGAGTAAAGAGAGAGAGAGAATACAGGCCCATGTTTATAAAGTGTCTTCTTTCAATAGGACTGGGTGTACTTTCCCACTGGGCATTGTGCCCAGCTCGTTGTAACTAGCCATTCATGTCCTCCCCCACCCACTAAATTGCAGCTTTTATTCCAGTCCCTTCAGAGATAATGGGACCACGAATCCTATTATCAGAACAATTCTGCTCTTCATGTAAGTTCGGGAGGATTTCTGTAGTATAAGTGGTGCACGTTCCCATTCTCTAGCCTGCAGACTCAGACCATCCTGGACACCCATGTTCCAGGTCTCTCTATCTGTTACAAACACCTGCACTCTGCTTCCGAATGTCAACTCTAATGTCATAACATAATGAAGGAAACTCTGGATTCTTCTTCCATGCTTCCTGTACGCTTTCTTGAAAATGCAGCTAGAGTAATTTTCCTTCTCTTGTGAGGAATATTTCAAAATGTTGAAGAAAATAACAGGCGATGTAAGTTGACAAGTCAGTGCAATGAAAAGAAGAGAGAATTTTAAAAATAAACTTATATATATATATTTAAAAATAAATGAGAGAATGTCTCATCTGTGAGTGGTTGCACCAAGTTACTCAACCATCCTGGGTCTCAGATTTATGCTTTATGAACTCAAATTAATAATATTTACCCTAACGACATTACACAGTTACTAATAATAATGCCCACCATCTATTTGCTGTTGGGAAATCTAGAAAAATGAAACTCAGTGGCCAGAGTGAGCAGACAGGAAATCGATCCTTGGGTTGGATGATTAATATTGAGCTTGTTCTGATCACTTTGTTTTTTTTGCAACACAGTTAGAAAAGGATCCTTTCCTATAATGCTCTTTTTTTTTTTTAATTCAGGAAGATGAAGGAGATTTTCAGTGGTTCAGTTATCCATGTGCTATGGCTTCTTGTTGCAGTCTGTTTTGACTTCTTTGGAATACAGATAATGAACTAATTTGTTACTTAGTGACAAATGAACTGGCAGCTTTATCAAGCGGTAAACCACTGTGCCTACAAATTTACATGAAGAGACCCTGTGCCAGGAGTCAGTAAGATCCAACTCTCCAAGGTAGATCCAATAGAAAGGGCATCATGTGAGACATCTATTAAGAAATATGTGAAGGGCAATTCCTGTGGGGGGAAGTGGAAGTACAAGTGTGTGTGGACTCTCACCGTCTCTTTGTAAACACATACAGAACTGGAAAGTGAAGAATGGGCACAGAGTCCCTGAGGAGGAGGCAGGACACTGGGCAGGTGGGTGGCTGTCTCCTGAGGAACTCACTGGGCTTCTTTCCCTTGGGAAATTCCTTTTTTCTAAAATTTTTAATGTTTATTTTTGAGACAGAGAGACACAGACACACAGGGCATGAGTAGGGAAAGGGCAGATAGAGAGAGGAAGACACAGAATCCAAAGCAGGCTCCAGGCTCTGAGCTGTCAGAAAGCCTGATGCGGGGCCCGAACCCACAGACTGAGATCATGACCTGAGTCAAAGTTGGACACTTAACCAGCTGAGCCACCCAGGCGCTCCTCCCTTGGGAAATTCTTATGATGTTAGGTGCCCTTGGGCCTCTTAAAATTAGGGATCAAACGTGATGTTTAATTTGGGAAGGATGTTTACAGATCTGTGTTGAGCTATTAGCGTGTCTGTGTGGCTTGTATAGCGAGAAGCAAAAGAAGATAAACCATCGATGATGTATTTAGGGAGGACTTGAGTCCTTCCTCTCCTATCATAATTTCTCCCTCACACTCAGCCTCTCGTCGCTGGTGGTCCCTCTTCGATTACTCTCTTCCATCTCACCGTGGTCTTCTCCTTTTCAACAAGACTGCTGCGGAGGCCTTCCTCTTCCACATCTTCACAAGGCCTTGGATGAGTGCCACAGCCTCACCACCGGCCTCTTTCTCTTCTGATGTATTCTTATGCACTCTTGCTAGGTAATTCTACCTTATTATATTTTGTGCAAGACACCACTCATTTTTGTCACAAGCCTGCCCCCAAGCCCTCAGTAGATTTCCTCTTGCGTAAAGAATCTACAATCCAGACTATGTGATTTGATATTTATTGCCCTTAGTGAACTGGGCCCCACCTACCCAGCTAAGCCTTCCTTCTTATTTCTCCCAGTTTGGGTTGGTGGCCCAAGGTTGGACTGGCGGTCCCTTCATGCACAGAGAGCCTCTCTAACAGCTTGTTTGGCCTTACGGGAAACGAAGCAAAAGATCTCCTCCGTCCTGACATTCAGGTTGAACATCTGACTTCAGGGCCTGGCCTCAATGCCACATCCTCCCTGTCTCCTTAACTGCTCCACTTCCGCTGCCAGAACTGGAGTCTGCACTCCTTCCTCTAAATCCCCACAGTGATCTGTGCAGCTTGGGTGTTTAGGGATTTTTCTCCCAGCTCTTAGTGTATATGTATAGCTAATATGCTAAGACGCATAATGTACTCTTACCTTGCTTTTATAACTATACACGCATGCCTTACTTCCTCTCTTACTGAATAAGCTCTGTATGGCCAAGATCTAGCTCAGATATATTTTGTGTTCCTCTTTCAGCTTGTTACATATAGTTGACACTGGGCAAGTCCTTGTTGAGTGGGGGGCATTTCCATCTCACTCTTCCATATTCTGATTTGGGAGTGCCAAGGTCCATGGGGATGCACTCTTCATTGGCAAAAAGCTCTGTGCTTTTCAATTCTGACCTGACACAGAACTTGCGATGATGACATTATAAGATATCCATCCAGCAGTGTCATGGTAGCTCATCCCCAAGACTTCCTTAAATGGCTTAGCTGGCTTAATGGATTACCTTCGTTTTAAGGATCATTTAAATATAATCTTCCTCCCCTCAGATTATTTCAATCACCGTGAGCTTTTGCTGACCTACTTTTGAAGCAGTGGGGAAAACCTTCCCAGAGCCAACATTTGTAATTACAGAGTAGACAGTGTAGTGTCACAGTGGTTATGGACTCTTGTACGTCATTTTCCTCACCAAATCTAAATTACATGAGAGGATTCAGGTTGGTTCACACATCGTCTCTTCAGGTTCAAAGGGATCCTCCCAAACTGCATATTTCTTTTTGCCCAAATTCTAAACTAAGGAATCAGGCAGTTGGGAGAACAGAATTTTGCCATTAGTACTACCAAATCTGATCATGGAGAAAGTGATTTACACTTGTAGACAAATGGTACCCTTGTGTTAGAATCCCCATCTCAGGACCTGACAATAGCACAGGTTCGCTGTGGGTAGCAGCCAAACTCAGAGAGAGAGAGAGAAAGAGAGAGAGAGTGACTGGCTGAGCCACCTTGTAGCTTTCCAAGCTGGGCAATCAGAGAGAGTCACTCCTCCCGTACTGGCTGGAGCTGGAAGAGTTGGGGCTGACCAGTGACCGCGAGTGTGACAGGTAAATGCCGATCAAGCCAGGAACGACAGGATTGGGGAACGACTCTCTCTCTGGCCACCCATGTGCTCTCTACATGATCATGTTATACAGTGGAAACAATGACCGTGTTTTGGGTTTTATTATTATTATTTTTCAAAACAAGACAAACATTTGATTCTTCACTTCACAGTTCCTGACTGTGTGACTTCAACAAGTCAATAAACATCTTGGAATCTTAAATTCATCAAGTGTGGAATGAGGATAAAATAACAATAATAAGAATGAGAATAGATCATATTTATGAAAGCACTTTTTAAAGTGAATGAAATCTTCACAAACTTCAGTTAGAAATTAATACAAAATTTATGCCAGTTTTTATGTCAATTTCTACAGTTGTCCATAAGATATTAAAAGTTTGTTATGGACTATTTCCAGTTCTTTTGAGATTATTTGAAATAAAAGCTAGGTACTCCTTATTTCCTATTTAATGAGACAGAACACATAAAACTAAACATATTAATCAGAACAAGCGTAAGTGAATATATTACTCTATTAAAAAATAAAGACTCTCAGATTACAAGAAACGAGAGTTCAGCAGTGTGATGCTTTCAAGAGATAAACTCTTGGAAATGGACAGGGAAAAGATGGACCAAGGATATGCAATAAAAAAAGAAGATAAAATTCACCAAAAAAGAATTATACACACAGTATTTAAAGTTATATTTTACAAAAAAGATATAACTATGGAAAGTTTGTACCTACAAAAACTCGTGACATTCTTAGGGTAGTATGAGTCAAAAGAGTGGACAAAACAGATTGTAAAAAGTACTTGAAAAACAAAAATAACATTCTAGAATTTATGTACATGAGGCTAAAGACTTGTGATATATCAGAAAATCCATTCTGGTTTCTTTTTTTTCCAAATGCCTATTCAATGACTCACTGATACCCTTGTAATCTGACAGTCTTTCTATTTTAAAGGAGTGAATACACATGCACTTATATGTACATAGCACAGCCACTTTCAAAGACAGTTTGTTGGTTTCTTTCAAAAGTTAGCATCCTTTTATCTTATGATCCAGTAATTTCATTTTTTGGTATTTACCTAACATAGTTGAAAACTGATAGCCATACAAAAACTTGCATACAGATGTTTATAGCAGTTTTATTCAGAATTTTTAAATCTTGGAAGCAACCAACATACCAGTTATGAAGTGAATGAATAAATAAAGTGTGGTACATCCGTACAGTGAAAAATTATCCAGTGCTTTTAACCGTGTGGAGGAAAAGTCAAGGGGGGACTTTAATCCATATTGCTAAGTGAAAGAAACCAATCATAAAAATCTACTTACCATATGATTCAACTATGTGACATTCTGGAAAAGGCAAAAAGATATAGAGAGTAGAAAGATCAGTGGCTTCTGGGAGTTGTGGGGTGGATCAGGAGGAATCAAAGGATAGGCAAATCACAGAGGATTTTTAAGCAGTGAAAATACTATGTATAGTACCATAATAGTAGATAAATTTCATTACATATTTACCTAAATCCCTGGGGTGTACAACATTGAAAATGAACTGTGTTGTAAACTATACACGTGGAGTGACAATGTGTCAATGCAGTGTCATCAATTATAACCAATGCACCAGCCTGGTGGGGGATATTGATAATGGAATGTTGTGGCTGTGTGGGGACAGGGATATATGGGACACCTCTATATCTTCCTCTCAATTTTTCTGGGAACTGAAAATGGCACTAAAAAATAAAAATCTGATTTTAAAACATCAGTCTCTGCAACTCCCTCCATTAGAAGAATCAGAGGAGAGTCTCAATATGTGGCCAGAAGCTATTTGATAAGATTCTTCACCCTTTCATGATTACAACACAATAAACCTTCTTGCACCCTGGGGATGAAAGAAACTTTCTTCAACCTGATAAAAGATATCTTATCTACCAAAACCAACAAGGACAAAAAAACCCAGACAAACAAAAACACCCTGCAAGAGGCATCACACCTAATGGTAAAAGCATTGAATACTTTCCCCTAAGATCAGGAACAAGACAAAGACATGAAACTATATCATTTTTATTCAAACCATATCAGAGGTCCTAGACAGTATAACAAAGCAATAAAAATATAAAAGTCCTACAGATTGAAAAGGAAGAGTAAAACTCTTGATAGACATCATGATTGTCTGTATCCTAAGGAATTCACCAAAAATTTTCTAGAAACAATAACTGACTTAGCAAGGTTGAAGGATATAAGGTGAGTATATAAAACTCAGTAATTTCTCTATGGTAATATCAAAAAGTATAAAATTCTTAGAGATTAATGCAACAAAACATGTTACATGTAAGATTTACCATACAGGAAAAACTACCACACATTGCTGCTAAAACTAAGGAAGTTCTAATTAAATGAAAAGATACACCATGATCATGGGTTGGAAGACTAAAGATCCTTGTGATGTCAATTTTCCCCAAACTGATCTAAAGATTCTCAATCAAAATGCCAGCTGGCTTGTTCACAGAAATTGATTCTAAAATAAAATGAATTCTAAAATGTATATGAAAATGCGAAGGATCTAGAATTGCTAACAAAACTTCAAAAAAGAACTAAGCTGTTGGGCTCACACTACCTAATTGTAAGACTTACTATAAAGGTACAATAATCCAGACAGTGCAGTGTTGGTATAGGAAGGGGCCGATAGATCCATAGAGAGAATAGAACCCAGAATAGAATCTGTACGTATGTGGCCAATTGATTTTCCACAAAGTCGCCAGGGTCCTTCAATGGGGAAAAGACAGTCTTCTCAGTAATGGAGCTGGAACAACTGTAAATCCATAAACCTTCTCTTATTTTACACAGAAATTACTCAAAATGGATCACAGACCTAAATGAAAAGCCTAAAACTATGTAGCTAATAGAAGACATCACAGGAGAAAAACCTTTATGATTTAGAATCCAAATATACAATGATAAAAGGAAAAGTCAAGACACTGAACTTCATAAAAATTAAAAACTTATTCTTTCAAAAACACTGTTAAGAAAACAAAAAAGCAAAGCATGTACAGGAGAAAATATCCTCAATACACACAGGTGGCAAAGGTTCATAGAAGACATGAAAACTATTGTAACTTAGCAATGAGACAAATAGCCTGATGAAAAAATGGGTGAAAGATCTAAATAGGTACCTCACAGAAGAACATGTGCTGTATGATCCCATTTCTATGAAGTTCCAGAACAAGCCATCTCAGGGCAGTGGTTTCTTGGTTGCAGCAATGAGGGGTTTGAGCTTTCTTTATTGTTCTTTTTTGACCCTGTGTTATGGGCTGAGTTGTGCCCCTCAAAAGCATATGTTGACATTCTATCCTCAGTGTCTTAAAATGTGACTGTATTTAGAGATAGAACCTTGACAGAGGTAATTCGGTTCAAATGCAGTCACTAGGATGGGCTTTTATCCAAAGTGACTTATTCCTAAGAAGAAGACATTGGACCCCAGATGCTGATAAAGAAAAATGATGTGAAGACACAGGGAGAAGGTGGCTACCACAAGCCAAGCTGAGAGGCCTCAGATGGAACCTTCACCTGGGACTTCTAGTGTCCAGGACCATGAAAAAATAAATCTCTGTGTTTAAGCCACCCAGTCTGTGATACTTTGTTAGGGCAGCCTTTACAAATGAATACGCCCTATCCTTAGAGTTAAATTCAATAAAAATATAAACATCCTTCATTAAATAAGCAGAACTACATTGTGTTTTCCTGTTAATCTGATTCTTTAGTTTATTCCCCAAATATCTCTGAAACGGAAGAAATGCACATTAAGAAACACACACATTCTCAATTTTACAAATCAGTGAACCTGGCTTTATCTTGAGTTACTATTTATAGTGTCACTGTTTATGTCACATTATGATAGCGATTTGAAATATGTCTCTAAAATATGCAAGCCTTTTGAATGAAGAAATCTGCAATCTCTATTTAGCATTCTCAGAATGTCTTCGTCTCTGGTCTAGTCTAGTTGACATGCTGGATCAATAACAGAACATTGTTTAGTGTCCCTTTGACATTAAAGAAACAACTCTTGGTCAATCTCTAGTACTGCTGATTGGTCACTGACCGTGGAAAACGATGACTTGTCAGTAGACTCAGCTTACTGTGGAATGTAAAATCAGTTTTACTGCTTTTCCCAGTCAGTTGCCTTTTGTTGGAAAACAGACCATCCCAAAACTTAGTGGTTTAAGTAGAGATGCATTATCTTAGTTAGCAGTTCTGCCCTGGACTCAGTAGAATGGTTTCTCCAGCCTGGGCTGAACTCCTTTCTGCCAGGTGCATTGTGAGCTGTCTGGTAGAGGCGATTGTCAGCTGAGACAATGCACCTTACATCCTTGACAAGCTGCAGGGCCCGTCCACGTGGCAGATTTCAGTTTCCAAGAAAGGAAGTGAAAGTACAAATCTTGGGAACAAATCTCAGAACAATACAATTCACCAAGATTTAAGGGGTAGGAAAGACCCCATTTCTCGATGGAGGAGAGGGAAGGGATGCTTCAGAGTCACATTACAAATGGTCGGACACAGGAAAATAACATATTCTGGCTATTTTTGCAATCTACTCCAGATGGTAGAAAATACTCATCGTCTCAACTGTAAGGGCAGTTTCTCACCATTTCTTTTATTTGCAAAAGTGAGTTTTTTTTGTTGTTGCTGTTTGTGTTTTTGTTTTGTTTTTTGAAATGAAATGATTGTCCAAATTCCAGAAAGAGTCACAGTGCTCCTTCTTGTAATCACTTAGCTCAAAGCCTGATGTTATGACTAAATGTTCTTGTTCTTGTTTTTTCAGATCACTGGATCTGTATTTCCAACTTTGTAAGTTACCAAAAATAGCAGCTAGTGTTGATTTCAGGCTACGTACCAGGCACCGAGCTAAGCATTTTGCAACACTGGCTCCTTTGAAATGGTCACTGTCCATGAGGCTTCCAGGAGATTCTGAGAGGCCAACTCTATGACAACCTTCTCACCATGAGTGGGGTTCCTCCCACTGCACCCAGTCCAGCCATATGGATGAGCTGTCTTGGGTGACAACACCGTAGATAACCATCAAGCATAGCTGCCTCCCAAAACTGATTCTATTTAAATTGTCAGTTTCCCCTGGAGGAGATATCAGAAACTCATTAAAAAGTCTTCCCATTCTTTCCTGGTGTCTGCTTTCTATAATTGATACAGCTGATTTTTAGCACATTGAGTTGAGCTAGAATTTCAGTTGCTTATTTTTTCTCCTCCTTTTTAGTCTGTGGCAGAATATTATGCTCAGAAAGCAGTGAGAATAACACCTTAGCTACTCTCTATTGATTAGTAGCTCAATTTTCTATTTGAGGCAAATCACCGTGGTTAGACGTACAGGGTAGCAGGAAAAATTACAGGCAGACCTACAGATTGTCAACTTATGAAAGGAGATTCTGATATATACACTAGGATGTTACATTCAGGTTCCCCAGGAAAGCCACAAAACTGTAGGCAACATCTTAGCAGTTCTTCAGTCACAGGTAACTCAAATAACTGGATATGGGGGGGGGGTTGGCAGAGACCCACTGAGCCAAAAAATTTGAACAATCATAATGTTGGCTGCATGTTTTTTATGTGTCACTGTAACAGCATTATTGGCTACATTCAATTTTCTGCATATTCAGCACTTACTTAAAACATTTAATAGTCTAATGGCAGGAAGGTGAGGATCAGCTCAAACATTGAATGACCACTCACCAACCATCACACCATGCTTTGGCTAAAGAATTAGCGAGATGATGGTAGCTATTCTGATGAAGCTTGATCTTGACCTAGGCTTGGTCTCAGCAGCACTAAGAGCCCAACTCTTCATAACAATTTATCTTTGAATAACACTCATTCGGATAGAAGAACGTCACATTTAGTACCCATTTTAATCCTCACAACAACCACAGTAGACTGATAGCTATCAACTCCCATTTTAGCCACAAGGAAACTAAGGTTAGCTAGGCTGGGTGACTTTCTGCCATGCCAAGATGAATATGTAGCATTGGCTAAGAAATGCTAAGATGTGCTCTGTACAGTGGCCAGAGCACAGAAACTGGATTCATTCTACTGGCATTGAACTTGGGATTTTTCTGCTTACACATTGTGCAAGTTATTTAATTTCCCTGTGCCCCCAATTTCTTCATCTATTGAAAAGGAAGAATATTAACCCCTTTCTCACAGGGCATTCTGAGGATTAAGTGTGTTATCTTTTCTAAAGCCCTTAGGACATATAGCATGGTTAACTCAATAAAATTGTTAACTATCCTAACAGTTCTTCATTCTTTAATCTACCATCATAATTTTCTGTTCTTTCTTGAATCAGATCCCATGAAATATTTTTGAAGCACAAGAGCACATTGTGCACACAGTAGTTAATGGTGATCAACCACGAAACAATTCATCCATGTCTCTCACAAGAAAATGGTTAAACATGGGATATAGTAAACTGGGGACACAGAGTTATCATTTGTTTGACCATAAATATTAAGAAAATAATCAATTGCCAACATCTAAACATTCAAAGAATTCCCATAAAACATACATCTGTCTTGTTTTGCATAAAAATTATAAGAGCTAGCAACACAAAGCCACATCTGTTTGAACAGAATTACAATTTCCCATCCCCCAGACTTTCACAAGGACACGGTTTTCCACTCTGGCCTCCCCACCATTTTGTCACTTCTGGTTCACTTCACCCATATTGATGTTATCTTCTTGGTTCCTGGAGCCGTTTGAATTTGTAAATTTTCTTTAGAAAACAGAATATTTCGAAACAACATCTTGATGATGAAAATTTAGAGAAAAGAGCAAACACTTGCAAAGACTAGACCATGATACTCAGCAAGAATTGAGGACATCCAACTTTAAACTTCTATGCAATCCTTTGCTTTCTATAGAACCAAATTGATTTTTGAATTTCTGACCTAATTTAATATGGTTCTCATTTGTGTTTCTTCTTGCAATTGTAATGGCAGAGAACAATGTTTTAGAAATAGAATCGTAAATAAAATTGCAACTGCATATAGTTTTTGTCTCCTGAGACCTCCTTCATAGGCACTCCTACCTAGTTATCAGGGGCATCTGTAATGAGCCTCTGGGCCCGTGATTCATATAGTAAAGAGCTTAAAACTTTATTGTTGTCCAGCTCATGACCTCAGATGACAAAGCATGTCCCTGCTTCCTAAGTATAAACCCTGTAAAAACTCCAGCCAATTGCTACTTGTATTACTGTTGTCTTGTTTTTGTTTTGAGAGAGAACATGAGAGAGAGAGAAAGAGAGAATCCCAAACAGGCTCCACACTTAGCCAGGAGCCCTACCTGAGGCTTGATCTCACAGTCATGAGATCATGACCTAGTCTGAAATTAAGAGTGAGCTGCTTAACCAGCTGAGCACCCCCACCCCCTCAGCTGCCCTTGTTTTTGTTTCAAAATAAGGACTTTTTAGAAAAGAAGTTAGAGGGTGCCTGGGTGGCTCAGTTGGTTAATCACCAGCTTTGGCTCAGGTCATGATCTTGTGATTCATGAGTTTGAACCTCGCATTGGGGTCTTTGCTGACAGCTCAGAGTCTGGAGCCTGCTTTGGATTCTGTGTCTTTCTCTCTCTATGCCCCTCCCCCACTCATGCTGTCTCTCTGTATTAGAAATAAATAAACACTAAAAATTTTTAAAAAATAAGTTAGATATCTGACAGGTAATTGGCATGATGACAAACAATGTATGCAAGACAGAAATGATTTAAATGGAGGCCCTTGGCTTTCATTTTACTTGTTTCCCCTCTTTAAAGATGTTACCTAATTGGAAATCTGGGAAGCACCTTCTAAGTGCCTTGCAAGTGAGTCTACTATAGGCAGAGGAACCTGTTTACTGATAATCATATGAGAAAATTTTTGCATGAAATTCTTACTCAAGAGAAGAACTTTCTAGTATCCCAACATTCTGCTAACCTACTGGATGTGACATGTACACATGGATCTATCACGTTCACCTACACTTGACGATTTCCAGAATTAAAAACCATGTCTACCATCCCTAAAAATAATTCTGGGGTCTGTGAATTATAGACTGGATCAAGCATGCTCCTAGTCACCAAGAATCATCCTAAATTTGTTCCTCTCATCTCCAGTCCATGTCTGATCATACAGGTTTAGTCTCTAAAATCTATATTCTTTTTTTAAACTAAAATCTATATTCTATTTATGCCAGACACTCCCAATCCTAGTGCAGAACCTCTTCTCTCTGGCATGAATTGTGATATGCCAGCCTATCTTTCTGCTTCAAATACCTTTGTTCTTTAATCCATCAAGCTTATCAACCAGACTCGCCTTTCCAAAATGCAGACAATAATCACTAGGTAGAAAACCTTCAGTGGCTTCTTGTTATCTCTGACATAAAACCAAATTTTAGAATGACAATCAGGGGAGGGGCCCCTGGGGGGCTTACTCAGTTAAGCAGCCGCTAAAGATGTCATCTCTGGTCATGACCTCACAGTTTGTGGGCCTGAGTCCCACATCTGGCTCTGTGTTCACAGAATAAGCCTGCTGGGGACTCTCTCTCTCTGTCTCTCTTTCTGCCTCTTTCCCACTCATGCATACTCTCTCTCTCTCAAAACAAGTAAATAAACATTAATTAAAAAAAGAATGACAGTCGAGGGTTCTTAGATCTTATCCTTTTTTTCTCATCATGTTTTTTCTTTAATTTATTCATCATTTAACAAATGCTAACCAGACTTATTGTGGTGATCATTTTGCAATATTGCATCATTGAGTTGTACACCCGGAGATAATACAATGTCAATTCTGTGTTCTGTGTCAATTATATCTCATTTTTAAAAAATGTTTATTGACCAGGCACTACATGTCAGGAGCTGCTCTAGAAAGGTCCTGTCCTCATGGAATCTGTAGGTAGAAACCTATGGCCATGCACCCCTGTTTTGTTAATAAGGTTTTATGTGAACATGAACACCCAGTATTTTCACCCAGGCTGCTCTCCCACTAGAGCTGCAGAGGTGAGTAGTTGCAGTGTAGACCACTTGCACTGCAGAGACTGAAGTATGGTTCTTTACAAGAAAAGTTTGCTGACATTGTTCTCAACGCATATGGACAGGCTAAGCGATATTCATGCTGTCCTACCTCTGGGTTCAAATTTCCTCACTCCAGAATCCCTACTTTCCTCTCTCTCTTAAAGTCTTCTTTCATATTTTCTCCATTATAAAGCCATTCTTCATCTTCTCAACTCAAAACTGCCCTCTTCCTCTTTATTCTAGTACTACACTCTTCTTCCATTTCTTTTGGTCTTTGTTTTCTTCTATTGATCTTGTGATATCAGAAATTATTCACCTGTCTGCTTCCCTTCCAGATATGGGGTTCCAGGATCATGGGCCATATCCTTACTCATTTTACCTACATTCTCTACCTCCAACAGACTAGCAAATAATCGGGAAATCAAGTACCCAAAATGTCCCAGGGAAATTTTTCTGGTGGAAATTAATCTAATTATTGGTGTTATAATTTTACACACTTTAGTGCGCTGAGATCTAGAAATTGTACCTAAATGTGACTCTGTGATATCTGAGCCTGAGACACTAACTGCGGATTTCTTCTTGGTCAGATGCCACAGTGGGTTTGAAATTCTGCAAAGCCCTCAGAGATGTGGCACTGACTGTTGGATTCTCTAGCGCCACGGGGTGATCAATAGGATCCCGTGGCTCCTCCCACAGGTACCAACGCACTGTTAATATTTTTGACTATTTTTAAGTTTATTTTTAGTATTTTCTGATCAGTTGACTCAGCAATGAGTCCATTTTCCCCTTCGTGCCCTCCAAGATCATTACGTAACCCAAGATTCCTGCAGATGAAAATGACACTGGTCAAATGAGTGCAGCAGATACATGTTCTTGATCTGAGCACCTTTCTGTCTCTAAGAAAGCTGAGTTTTTGTTTGGCAAAAGAGTAGGCCCTCACTTGCCTTAATGACTCTGTAAACTCAGAAAAGCTTCCTTGAAAGCATAAGTTATAGGATTTATGGAAGGCAAAGTAAACCCCAAAGATGTCATTTAACTCTTTTTCCTTTCCCAGAAACATAAAGGAAATTTGCAGGCTATTAACTCAGCTTTGCAAACAGTTTTCAAATAACATTTGATTCACAGAGGCCCTGTGAGCAATCAAAATATGAGTTGGCTTTGTTTCCGCTCAGGGCTCTGCCCTTGCCCCCATCTGGCTTTGCCATTTCTCTCAGCTGCCTCCGTAGCTTTATTCTGCAAAAACAGACACCTGGCCGCAACGGGTAGACATGGAGTCCCCACAGAGGCGGCGGTCCATGGCAACCTTCAGAAGATCTGCAGCAGGATTCCTCTGTGTTTTCTGGAAAGCGTGTACGTTTCTTACAAGCAATTACACTGACTCTACAGTGCTCCAAATGGCCTCTTAAACCAGCTGTAACAACCAAACCAAGAGCTATCACCTGATAATTCTGGCCATAGAGATATAGATTTCTGCGAAAATGAATCAAGCGGGTAACACAACTGAGAAGCTAAATGGTATGTTTAGTAGCATTTCCAAATTGCTGTCATCTAGAAGTGGAACAGAGTGACATGGGTTGATTCTTGCATGCAGCAATAACTTGTTTAAAATATTTTCTAAGGTAGTAATCTTTTGTATGTAGATATACCATGTACGTATTAAAGGGAAGGCACTCGTGTTCTCGTAGAATTTTAACTTCTAACATTTATCACTGAACAGCCTTTATTACAAATGTTAACAAGAATAAACAAAGACATTATCTAATTTATTAGCTAGCAGACTATAGCGACCTCAATCCTGATGCCACAAGATCTGCATCCGAACCCCACTAACAGTGAACATTACAATCAGTCCTACGTGCAATTGTAATTGTTGCCGACTGTTTTACTAATGTGCTTTTTCCCTAGTTGTTTCCTAACTTAACTGAGTTTCTTATGGTATGGTAACATTTTGGGTGGCTTTTGTTTTTCATCTTTATATCCTAATCTGAGTCTTTGTACAGCATACATATTGGCCTTATTGTTATGGGTGGAATTGTGTCTCCTGCTAAAAAAATGATATGTTGAAATTCTAACCCCTAAGATATTGGAATGTGCCCTTATTTGGATATAAGACTGTTGCCAATGTAATTAGTTGAGCTGAGGTCATACAAGAACAGTGTGGGCCTTTCTTTCAATATGATTGATGTCCTTATCAACAGAAGGCTGTATGAAGAGACAGAGACATAGAGCAAGGCCACATGATGGCAGAGGATTGGAGCAATGTGTCTGTTGGCCAAGGAATGCCAATGATCACCAGAAAACCACCAGAAACTGGTAGAGGCAGGGACAACCTAGATTTCAGACTTCTAGTCCCCAAAACTTTGGGAAATAAATTCATGTTGTTTTAAGCCACCTTGTTTGTGGGGCTTTGTTATGAAGTCCTAGGAAATCAGTTCAGGTCCCCAGGCCTGGAAATGCTGCTTTGTTCAGTCCTGTCTTCCACTGACCTCCACTTTCACCCTCTGCCCTACCCCAGGAGACTCACCCAAACTAATGCAGTCAACATACTTGACTGCTGTCTGACTTTCAAATGGGTTTGGCTGTTGGGAAGCCCATGCAGGAGACTAGAGAGAAGGAAGGTTGAGGTCAGTGCGTTTGTTACCCAGGTTCCCTACCTGTGAGAGAATTTGCTTTGTCTCCTAACTCAGAACCATGAACACAGAAAGTGATTTGTGAGCCTCTTTTTCAATCTCCAAAGATGATGCGTAAGGTGGTGCTATTCTAGGTACACAAGAGAGGAGTTAATTCATTACATATGATGAAAGCCAGAACACGAGAGGCCTAATTTTCTCAGCGCTCAAATTCTTCTCAAAATGATCTTCTCTGCACTAATTTTCTGTTTTCCAGTGACTGTTCCTCCTTAGCTGTAGGCGTCTGCTGCCCCACTGGTATTATACCCACAGGATAGCACTAACCATTGTGACTCCCCTGTACTCCACTCACATCCTTGTGAATAGACTCATCAGTAAATCTTCTTCTATTTACCTTAACTTGATTCAGGATAGCTCCATTTGCTGTCACATCATCTGTGTATTAGACCCGTGATTAAAACATGTCCACTGTCTTCCGTTTCCTCTTGTGGAATTTCTCTCCCCTCTGCAGCCATGTGTCAAATCTGGCAAATCTTGTTTGAGAAGGAGTTTCAGGTCAACATTCACTGAAGTCTAGTCTGGGAAGAGATCTGAACAAAGCAAGAGATAAAGGTTGGCTGATGAGTAACACTGGTGAGAGAGGTGTTACCAATTGCTAAAACTAGACAACAAGGAAGAGCAGGAGCCATAAGAGAAACTGATGGACAGACCTACTGGAGGAAGTAAATGTGATCATATAATGGCATGGAGATGTTGACCAATTACATAAAGATAGAAAGGATGAGAGTGTATAGTGGCTGAGAAAACCAGGAAATGAGTTGCCAGACAAGGAAATGTAGGCCCTCCATTCTGTGTCTATGTCATGCATATATGACTTGTCTTTCTCTCCTAATTTCTGAGGGAAAAATAGAGGCAACTTCTGACACTTTGTGCTATTTCAGGATTATTCCAACCCTCATTTCCCTTAGGAAATGTTCATTTATAGTCCTCTCTCATATGAGAGTTACCCTCATTTCCCATACTATGAGCCATCTTATCTATTGGAAGTTAGTAACAATTATATTATCATTATGATGGATTGACCTAGAGTGGCTTCTGGGAGTTAGAACAAGTACATTCTAAGACCAATATCCTTAGCAGAGATATTGGGATCAAAGTGAACGGGTAAAGGGCTAATATCGAAAATGTACAAGGAACTCACCAAACTTCACAATCACAAAACAAATAATCCAGTGAAGAAATGGGCAGAAGATATGAACAGACACTTCTCCAAAGAGGACATCCAGATGGCCTACAGACA